>NC_051245.2:39231787-39534817 GCF_015237465.2 Chelonia mydas | reverse complement strand
ATCTTCTGCGAGATTTTTCAAACTATGGCCATTTTAACATGCAATACACCTGTGGCGAGATTTCATGAGGAGAACAACATTACTGAGAGTTTGAGGTTTATTTCCAGGTCAATGTGGAGTCTGTAAAAAGGTGCCAAGATTGACAGGCATAAAATGTACAGTGAGAGGCAGTGAGAGTGTCCTGTTCATATTCATGAATCAGTTGCATCATCTTAACTAATTATTGTCACACAATTAATGGACTAGGTTCACAAGTACATCCTGGTTGCTCTGTGCAGCTCTACAATGCAAATTAGTAATAGCCATTACTTAACTGGTCAGTTAAGCTGGGTATCCAACTACTTGCATCACTGGAGCAGCATAAAGCAGTCAGAATGTACGGGTGGATGATTATGTGTGAAAATCAGCTTTTATTTAAAACAAAACAACCCCTAACTTTCTAGCCCGCATGGTGGTAGAGAAAAGCCCAACAGTGTGACCTGAGTGCACCCTGAAGGCTCAAAAATCTGAAGGCAAAGGAAATTAACCCCAAATTTTGGCTCAAAATCATGAGATTAAAAGAATCTCATGATTTTTGGACATGGCAGTATGGGTCTTTGGAGGCATTACAGACCGGCTGATCAGCCTCCTGTTGAAAGGGTATAGCATGTTCTCTTCCAACACTGAACCATCTCTGTTGGCTGGTGACAACTGAGGGAAGGGCCACATCTCTCCCCCTTCCTGCCATCTTTAGGAAGGTCAGCTCTTCCAGCGGCCCTACCCAGCACTCCCCATCGAGACTGTGGCTGGCCATGAGCAGGAACACATGATGAGGGAAAAGGCTATTTCACCCACTCTTTCCCAATCAATGCAGATCTGAGCAGGGCCAGTCACTATTGGGCTTTTTAGGGTTTCTCCCTCATACAACCTTTTCATCCTTGTGGCTCGCTCATAGACAAAATGGGTCACTGTTGAGCAGCAAAGGTATGTCTACACTGCAATTAAAAACCTGCAGCTGGCCCTTGCCAAATGACTTGGGCTTATGGGCACAGGCTAAGGTGTAGACATTCGGGCTTGGGCTGCAGCCTGAGCTCTGGGACCTTCCCACAGCCCAGGCTCGAGCCCAAGCTCAAACATCTACACCTCAATTAAACCGTCCTTTAGCCTGAGCCCGTGAGCCCGCACAGGCCAGCTGTGGGTTTCTAATTGCAGTGTAGACATACCCTGAGAGACTGCCTCTCCCCCTCAATGAGCTTGCAGCACTATCTCCTACCACTGCATACCTTAGAAACTTTGCTGGTATGTATAAGGAGATTAGTTGAACTTTCAATACACAAAGAAATGCACAATTACATAGCGGAGGTTAAAACCAAGTCTTTGGTTTAAAAGCTCTGCTTGGCAAAAAGGAGTTAATAGTTTATCATTATGACAGTCTCAATAAGCATTCCTTTTGTGATACCAAGATTCTGAGGCTTAAGTATTTTTCTGCCTTGTAATTTTCAGAAGATTAAAAGTTTTAGTACTGCAGCTGTTCCCCCCTCACCCCCCCCCCCCCCAAGAAAATGTATGGCTGCACAGTTATAATACATATGGTAATGCTATATCAGGGTAGCATTATTCATACCACTATATTTAAACTTGGGTCAGCATTTCCTTTGTAAACTCCTACACTTTAGAGTCCATCCATACACATTTCCTTTTAGCTGATTTGGAATATAAAATCTTAGCCCAGAAGCTTTTTTTTTTTTTCTTTTTTTTAAAAATCAGGTTTGAAAAAAGTTCTACCCCCAAACCTTGTAATCTGATGTTTAAATGTCTTATACTTGAAAAATGTATGGTGTGTTTAATTGGCACTGAAATACTTGCCTGGTCTGAAGCAATAGAACCAATACTTTTACTGGAAATAAAACTGCAGTGTAAGCATTTCTTCACTTTTAAATAACTTGGCTTAAATAACTTATGGAAGTGTATTGTGTGTTAAAATTAAAACAAGTGCCAGATTGAGTAGTATTCTGTGTTCCCCTTTAATCATTGGTATTTAATAGATCTCAGATTTTAACCCCTTTGAATTTGGGCACAGGATTGAATCCCTGGATCCAAACCTACCCCTTGGAGTTTAGCAAGTCCCATGATATTTCTGGCCTGACCAGAAGCATGAAGTACCAGATACCTGTCTGTCCTCCCGAGACTTCCACCCTAATCTAGTAGATTCAAGAAGTTCAGCTAGTTTGGATAACACTTCTTGGACCTTGAACTTGTTTGCTTTGCAACTCGTGTGACAAAGACAAATCATGGTAGATGCTTCATTCTTTGTCATATATCATAGCCTCTTAGCCTCTTTTGGGTGACCGTTTTATATAAATGCGTCTTTTATAGTTTCCTTAACAATACTTTGGACCTCAGGCGAGGGCCTCTAACCATATTCCCTCCTCAGTGTGTAAGGTACAGCAGATAAGCAGCATTATCCCCATTTACAGATGGGCAAACACAGAAAGTGGGGCATTAGCTGATTGACCCAGGTCACAAATGAAGAAGTGGCAGAGTCAGCAAGAGAATCTGGAGGACAGATCACCGGTGCAGGGACACAAAGGAGGCAGCTTGCAGCCCCCATAATCGGTTTGGTCCCCAGTGCAGGCATTTCTCATGGCTGCCCTAAATTCTGCCCCCATTTCAATGGGCCCTATAAGGGAACACACAAGGCCTGCCTTAGAAAGGCCTCCTTCCACCTCCAGCCCATCCTTGCTCTGTCCTTGGCTTGCCCCAGAATGCTTCCTATGCCTGGGGCTGCTGTGGACACAGCTCTGAGCCAGGCACAAGGGCTCTCAGCAATACGGGTGTTCTCCAGAAATGGGTACTTAGGTCTGCCCTACATGGAATAAAGGAGCCAAAGAGCAATAATGAATTGGGCACCTTATGTCCTGACCTCCACGACAGTGCTCTAACCACTCCTTCCTATTCTTTATAGGATGGTAACTGAAATCTGAGGGCTTCTCTAAAAACATCCCACCCACAGTTATATTTATATGTAATAGACAGGGTTTTGTACACAGGATTTTTCTGGTGAATTTTATTTTAAGATCCTATTTTACATAGATTGGAAAATGTACCCATTTCAGACAAGTTAATTTTTTTCTCCTTTTTAGTTATAAATGAGCTGTTCTTCCCCCATTTTTCTTCATAGCACTAACAGCCTCGGTGGCATTTTCACTGGTTAACAGAAGCTCCTAGGGAGAAATCCTATTGTTTCTAAGGTCTGGCTATGTCTGGGGATTTGTGTAACTAATATAAATCTGGTGACTGGAATCAGAGTAAACAGCACACCTCCTGCAGGGTGGTTATGCATTTAGCAAAGCTGAGAGAGCTTGGCAAAAGCCGCCTGCTGAGCAAACCTCCTTTGATTGTATTATTTTGGGGGCAAAGAGATCCTGCAGGATCTCTTTAGCACTGGGCTTAGAGGGTCCACATTACTGTAATGCTTCCTTTGAGAAGCAGCTGGATGCAACTCTCACCTGAGCCATCAACACATTCTAGACATCAGCCACAGTGGCACTTCAATGCAACATGCGGGGATTTTGACATCTGAGTGTTTTGCCTTCACAGTGCCAAAATTAAATGTTTCAGGCTTTTGATTCAAATAGAGCTTCATTAAGGCTGATGGAATTATTGAGTGGAAGGCAGCAGAACGATGGGGGAGGGGAGGAATCTATTCAGAACAATGGAAGTGAGCAAATAAAAGGAGGCCTGAAAGAAGAAAGATTATCCCTTTTTTGCACTTTAGACTCTCTTGCTAACACAAAGAGCCACTTCCCAACTCACTCCAGTCAAGCAGTTAGGGCCTGATTCTCCAATGCCTTGCACCTTATGTAGTCATTAATGCAGGTGCAAACAGGGCAGTAAATGCTCCTAAATTAGAATTCTCTGCTAGTTTCACACACTGGTTGCATTTTACACCCACTTTGCACAGGTGCAAATGACTACACAAGGTGCAAGGAAGAGGTGAATGAGGCTCTTTGAATCTGTGTTCCACCCTTACATCTCTGTAAATTTAAACCCCATAATTTTGCCCCTGCAGTCTGACTATTTTCTATTGCCATAGAGCACACAGTGCACTCAAGCAAATGGGTGAAAAAACCCATCCACACACTCCCTGGCCTTCACCGCAAGCTCATTTCCACCTGCTACTGTCTGGTTTCAAGTCACTAACATTTTCTGCCCATTTTTATAACAAGGTGTTTACTAGGAATGCATCCGATGAAGTGAGCTGTAGCTCATGAAAGCTTATGCTCAAATAAATTGGTTAGTCTCTAAGGTGCCACTAGTACTCCTTTTCTTTTTGCGAATACAGACTAACACGGCTGCTACTCTGAAACCTGTTACTATAAATAGACAAGCTTTGACCATCCCCTGTCTGAGAAAGCAGGCTCTATGAAGATGAAATTTCCCAAAGCTCAGTAAAAAGGATGTAGGAGGAGGAGAGGGAGGCATCTCCCTAGCACAGTTCCTCTTCTAGGACTTTATGGCTGCCTCTCTGTAGGGTCTTCCCTTCACAGATTTTGAAGTAAGGACAAGGTGGAAGAACATGGAGCCACAGGCCACCCTCTGCAATTCCATGCAGACACCAGGACACCAAACAGCTGGATGACGCTCTGTAACAGGGCAGCTGCCACCCAAGCCCACCCTCACCCAGGGTGACTCTGCAGAACGCTGTTTGACTTTCACTTCTTCAGTGCTCCTTAAATAAACTCCACCAGATCAGAGTTCTCACAGCATACCCCTTCTGGATCTAAGTTATTTCTAAACAATTGGAAACAAGTCACAGTCCTGGGGCCCAGCACTTCTCCCAGAAGAGAATCCTCCTCTCCCACTGGCCACTCCCAGGCATTCCTTCCACAGTCTTCCCTTCCTTGTAGAAGCCACTCCTACCTGGCTAGAATCCTTTACTCCCTGAAGACTCTCCTACAGAAACCTTCTAATTCTCTACAGTTTCCCTTTGCCCCAGCTTCCTCTTCCCTGCTGGCTCTTTAAAGGGACCAGCTGCCCTCTACCAGGTCCCAGGACAAGCTGTTAATGAGGCACAGGTGGGCTGGACCAGGTCCCTGAGGCTCATAAAAATGCTTTCTGAAAAGCAATTTTTTTTTTTACCTTTGTAAGAGACCAAAGTGGCACCAAATGGATGGTGTATTTAAAAACAATTCTTGGCAGATGATATCCTCAGGTTCCCCTAAAAGTGCCTGAGTTCCCCCCTCCTGTTCCAAATGACATCCGCTGACCACTGCAGTGTGTTATCAGAATATTTAGTTGTTTTTCAGGAGCAGAGTATAAATATTTCCTGCAAAATTCAGCCTAAACTAACTTTGTTTGCCAAGTGGCCAGGAGAACGCATTTTTGTTCAAATATGAAAAATGAACAGATTTCCTAGTCTCTCACCACTGGCACACAGGGATTGTCACAAGCAAAGATGGAATTTTTTTTGAAGGAACCCATTTTTTAAAGCGCTAGAAACATTATATTCTGTATGCAGTCTCCTTTGTGGTTGCCACTGAGCAGACATAAAGGTGACCTAGCCAATGGCAGCAAGATTCCTCCTGACCCTGCTGGTGGGGGGTGGAAAGGGAGAGAAACCTGCTCTGTACATGAAGGAGCAGTTGTCTTTTGTTTCAAGGTGGGGGTGGGCCTGTTTCTGCCCAGATACACCGCGATGGAAAGCCTTGACTCCTGCCTAACTCCACCTGATGGGAGTTATTTCAGTCCTCCCCCACAGGTTTTGCTGCTGAAGGGGCCAATCTAATTATAGGTTACTAATGAAAAATAGCAAAATACTCAATTTTCCCTTTTGACTAGGGGAAAACAAATGCTTGGAGGGAAGATGGGGCCTTATCCTGCAGAACTAACATAGGTAACATCCCATTGTCTGTGGGGTTTTTGCAGGCAAACAACTAAGGGGATTGGGACCTCCCCACCCTTCAGAGTAAGCAAGCAGTCTGCTTATTTGAACTAAAAGAAAAATAGAGATTTTATTAAGGACAGCTTCCCGCTTTGTTGAATACAGACCTCAAGTATTATACCTACTCATCTAGCTTTCAGGACCTAAAAGATACCTATACATTTTTTAAAAAACACAATAATGTCCTGATCTACAAGCACGTGGACCAATGGTTCCCAAACTTGTTCCGCTGCTTGTGCAGGGAAAGCCCCTGGTGGGCCGGGCTAGTTAGCTTACCTGCCGCATCCGCAGGTTCGGCCGATCGCAGCTCCCAGTGGCTGCGGTTTGCTGCTCAAGGCCAATGGGAGCTGCTGGAAGTGGCGCGGGCCGAGGGATGTACTGGCCGCCGCTTCCAGCAGCTCGCATGTGGCCTGGAGCAGCGAACCGCGGCCACTGGGAGCCGCGATCGGCCGAACCTGAGGACACGGCAGGTAAACAAACCGGCCCGGCCCACCAGGGGCTTTCCCTGCACAAGCGGAGGAACAAGTTTGGGAACCACTGGTGTGAACAAATCCCCGTGCTGAGAGTTCTTTGCAGGCCGTACATTTCTTCCTAGAAACGTTTCAAATAAAATACACTTGTTTCTAGTCTGTTTCACGATAGCTTAACTACAATAGATATTAAAGATATGATATCTGTTTAAAGTCATATAGAATAAAAATGAAAACAGTACTGATTTCTTTAAGCACGTTTGATAAAGGATAACAACAGTAGCTCCCAGGTGATATAGGTTGTATGCTGCCACCATTGACGCAAGGAAATCCCAGCAATTATTGTAAATTACTGTTAATTACTGAGAAAGATAAGAAGAAAAGACTTTGAGCTGAGTCTGGGATTGATTTCTCCCCAATAATCCCAAAGGGAGAGACCTGCTTCACTTTACTATAAAGGACAAGTCATTTTTTCAAAAGGAATAGAACATTACTCTCCTGTAACGAGCCCTCAAAGATGACAACAGAACATTTTTCTGCATTAGTAATTATTTTCTTGGGGCCTAATCCATATCCCACTGAAGTCATAGGAAAGACACCCATTGATTTCAATGAGTTTTGGATTAGACTCTTGGTTATTTTCCTTTTTAGTAGAAACTTGAGAGTTTTCAAAATAATTGGCCAGGCTCTCCACTACTTTGCATCCTATGCACTCATTTACACCTGTGCAAATCTAGCATGCAGCACCATCACATATTTTGGGCCCTACTAAATTCACGGCCATGAAAAATGCATCACAGACCGTGAAATCTGGTCTCCCCCCTGTGAAATCTGGTCTTCTGTGTGCTTTTACCCTGTACTATACAGATTTCATGCAGGGGAGACCAGCGTTTCTCTAATTGGGAGATCCAAAAGGGAGTTACAGGGGGGTGGCAAAGTTATTTTAGGGGGTCGTGGTATCGCCACCCTTACTTCTGTGCTGCCTTCAGAGTTGGGCGACCAGAGAGTGGCAGCTGCTGACTGAGGGCCCAGCTCTGCAGGCAGCAGCGCAGAAGTAAGGGTGGCAATACCATACCAGGCCATCCTTACTTCTGGGCTGCTGCTCGTGCTCCTGGCCAGCAGGCACCACTGTCCAGCAGCGCAGAAGTAAGGGTAGTAGTATCACAAGCCCCCTTACAATAACCTTGTGACCTCCCCTCCCACACACACACATACACACACACACTCCTTTTTGGGTCAGGAGCCCTACAAATACACCACTGTGAAATTTCAGATTTAAATAGTGGACATCATGAAATTTATGATTTTTTAAATCCTATGACCCTGACATTGACCAAAATGGACTGTGAATTTGATAGGGCCCTAATCATATTACAATTCTGCACTTACACTGGGAGTAACATTTTATTTCCACTTTGCACTGGTATAAATTGCATTGAATGAGGCCCTGTGGTAAAAATAGTATATGATTTTGGAATTAAAGACTGTATCATAATGCATATGCACAATGGGGCCAAATTAAGGTCAAAGTCAAGCAGGCAAAGTACCGGGTGTTTGTTTGTTCTTTTTAACATAGTGGGTTTTTCAAAGAAATTTTACTTGTGGTTGATATACTTATCAGACTCGGAGTGGACTGCTGGTCCCTAGGCCTCTGTGCATTAAGGTTTAGTGCTTGCTCTCCAGAGCTCCACTCAACCCCAACTCCCATCTACTGATTGCCTCAGATAGCTCACCCAGAGAAACAGCGTTGGCACCATATATCATTCCTGCTCTGTGATTCACCACAAAGGGATTTCCAGGGGTGAAGTAGCCACAACTGCGGACGTAGTCTGCTTTAGTCCTCTGATTGCCTAGACTCCTGTTGCCATTGCCATGGAGATCCACAGGCCTGGAGCTCAAATGGGGCTGCAGAGGAAATCAGGCATGGTGAGGAGATTCGGGGGTCGGGGGGGGAGGGAAATGAAGCACGTGGATTTTTTGTGGAGTGGCTGGAAGTAACTGGGTTTGAAGCCGGGGCATCATTTGCTATGGAGTGGGGGTGCAGTTGTGCTCTCCCCCATTTTTTTCATAGGTCTATATGTTCCATTATGTCTTCCACTTTTTGCACCCCCATGACTTTGCAGGCTACAATATAATCACATATAATATTTTATATGGTGACATCTTCCCCTGCTGCAGCCCCAATTTTTTCTGACATGACATCCCTACTATGGAGCTAGCTGAAAGCAGACTGATTTCCGTGTGGGTCAGAGTAATGTGTGGGGAAATACCAATCAGCTTAAATGTGCATATGAAACATCTTTCCAGTGGTTCATTTAAGAAAAAGAAATCTGAGGACTGACTGCTCAAAAGATTTTCCTGGCCTGCTGATATGGCCCTGATACCCATGGAGAAGAACAACAGAGATATACAGTACTTGAGTTATTACCTGAGTTCTGAAATAAAATGGTTAACATTTAAAAAGAAAACTCTTTACCTCTTGATTGATTCTTACATACATTAAGCTAATTACTTCATTTTAATGAGACGAACTAAGCTCTCACTCTTTTCAGGTTAAAGCCCTAATGTACCCAGTAAGGAGGCCTAGAACTTTAATATGCTTTAATGTGAGATTCTTTGTAGTGGAAAGTTTACAGTTGGTCCATCACTCTAAAGCGAAACATTTAGAAAACTCCTTGGGAAGAGGGGGAAAGAAATATGGTGGTTAAAGTGCAGCTATTTTCTTGCTCAAGCTGGGCGAAAACTCTAGTGACTGATAGGCAGCACATGGTGCTTTCAGTCTTTGAGCGCTGCATCAAGTCACAGGAGGGACTAGAGTGAAAATTATTATCCATCCTTGATACAGTGTTTAATCCCTTTTCTGTGACCTCAGTTAATAGCCAATTTAATCTTTTCAGGAAAGACGCTAAATTATAATTCCATGAGCAGGTTGGCCTAAATACAGTTTCTTCTTGTACAATTAAAAGAGAAAGTAATGTAACTTGACTGACATACGCTAGGTCAATACTTACTATGTTAACATCTCAGAAACAGTATTTAACTCCTATTAAAAAAGTGTGACTGATTTACCCACATAGGCTTCATCTTATTAGTGTTGTGCTCCCATTGCAAAGAGGAGTCTTGCTCTACATCAAACCATCTGAAATTCCATCTGGATTCCGAGGGGTTCAAGTACAGCAAACAGAAATGTAAACACAGAGCACACTTTCCTGAGTTGTTGAGAGCTTCACTCACATATCCTGTGATGACTATATTTCATTACTATATTTCACTGAAGGATATGGATAGTGTGAATATCAGCCCATAAAGTTCTGAGAAACACGCATGGTGATACAAAAATGATACCCCTTTTTGAACTATGCAGTTAGTCAAAGTTCAGGTCCCTGTGGGTGTATCCCTGGTGCAATCCTGTTTATTTACAGAAAATGTACAGAGCAAGATATTCCTGAACACAAAAGGAATCAAACAACAAGAGACACTTTCTTTGCTCACAGCTCCAAGCCTCTGTCAGTCAGTTCTCACCCCAAAGCCCTCCCAGCGTTTTTCTCAAGCCTTGTTCCTACTGTTTGTTCAGGCAGTGTCTGTTGTGTCCTTGCTGCTTCCCTCTCACTATCTCTGGTCTTTCTGACATTTCTCTCACAGACACCGAGGATATGTTCACACTGCAATACAATGCTCCTGGCTGGCCCCTGTCAGCTGGCTCAGGCTCCCGGGGCTCAGGCTGTGGGGCTATAACATTGCAGTGTGGACGTTCAGGCTCAGGCTGGAGCCCAGACTCTGGGACCCTCTGGGACAAGACCGAACAGCTGCACTGCAATTTCATAGCCCCACAACACAAGCCCCGTGAGCACGAGTCATCTGACATGTGGGTTTTATTGCAGTGTAGACATACTCCCAGACAAACATAACACCTGCCCTTGTTTTGGGTGGTGACATGGCCTGTGTTGGGGGTGGTGACTGCTATTTTTGCAGCTACCTGGTGACTTAAAGGAGCGTAGTGGCTTCTTACAACTATCTGAAATGAAAGGGGGTAGTTACACCCCCACCCAGTTTCAAAGGGGTTTAACCCAGCCCAAAACAACTGCATTCCATTGTATCAGCAATCATCATAGCTCTCCTCCCCATCCCTGTTAGGAGGCTGTTTTCGGGGAAGCAAGAAGAAGATTCCTTCAGAGGATGCTTTTCCTCCCCTTGTCACAGTGGGGAGAAGGGAGAGAAGGCCCCTTTGCCCTGGAAGGACAGTGACTTGTCTTCACTTTCGAGGCCCTTCATGACCTAACCCAACCCTACCTAACATTTTTCATTCAGTATCAAAAAATCCACTCCTGCCTCTGGTCTGTCCATGATGCCAGTGTCCACTATCCAGCATTTTAAACAATGTTACCTTTTCAAACAAGCACCTCTTTGAGCTGCCCCTCCTGCTTGGGAGCAGCTCCCCATAAACATCCACCAAAGTATCTCATGGGCCTCCTTCAAATCTCTTCTTAAAACTCTCCTCTCTTGTAATGCCTGCAAAAACTCAACAGTGGTTAGGCTGCTGGTGTGCTGAGACCACTGCCCAGCATGCTCGACAATATTGTGTCATTGTTTCTTTGAACTCTTCCATCTGTCTGTCTGTATCCATCTGTCTCATGCTTAGATTGTCAACTCTTTGGGGCAGAGACTGTATTTTTGTTCTGTGTTTGTACAGCACCTAGCACAATGGAGTCACAGTCCATGACTGGGACTCCTAGATGCTATGATCAACACAAATAATAAATAAGATAGAAAAAGAAGATATCAGCTTGCCCAGCTCTTTCCAAAAGGTCAACAGAGGGAGGCTGTGGAAGAAAGAAGTGACATCTGAAAGTGTCTGACAGTTCCCTCTTCTGCCTTCCCTGTGTACTGGGCTGATATAACTACTGACTGAATATCCTGAATAGATCTGACCCAGCATTCAACCAACGCTAAATTACTGGAGGCTGGGGATTTTGCATCTCTTCTGTGATGCACCAGAGTCACCTGACTCCCATGATGCACCACAGCAGTTCAACTATAAGTCAGACTACAATGCATTGTGAGAAATGTAGTCCTGCCTGGACGCCTGACCCATAGGAGAGAATGGGGTCATGAGGCACCCAAATGAAACTGCTATCTAAGATACTGATGGCCCCCATCATTGTGGTATCTGAAGTCTCACAATCTTTACTGTATTTTTCATTACAACACCCCTGTGAGATAGGGAAGTGCTATTATCCCTATTTTACAGATGGGAACTCCAGGACAGAAGCCCAGATCCACAAAAGTATTCAGGCATCTAACTTCTATTGAAATCAAGGAACAGTAGGAGCCTAAATACCTTGTAGATCTGGGCTCAGGAGATTAAGACACACAAAAATTTAGACGCCTAAAGATGCAGTGAGGCACCAAGTATGATTTTCAAAAGTGCTGGGGTTGCGAGAGAGGGTTACTATAGATATTGTTACAGTAGGAAATGCACAAGTCCTTCACATACATACAGATGCAATGAATTCGGCTAAACAATATGCATGTATCAGGGGGAACAGAACTTAAGATTTTCTTCTCCAAAAATGCAGGCTTCTGGCACTTGAATTCAAGTCCTGATTTTTCAGAAACCCCATTGGCCACAGAAAAAATCATTTTGATGAAAAATTCTCAACCGCCGAAACAGGACTTATCATGTTAAGCAGGCAGAAGGACTAGTGATATGCATAGAAATTTGATTACATATTGCATGCCTGACCACCATTAGGGAAGTATGAATTGTTTGCTTTGGGTGTGTAAATGACTATAAATGCAGCAGGTTTTCAGCTGGTGTGCAATTCCTCTTTTCCCCTGGATACAATCCCTAGGGAACTACAGGCACTAGAAACCTGAAAATGTGCTGAAAAGTCATGAATGATGTCAAACGACAAATGTTATTTCAGCAACCCAACAGCTTTTTTTGCACCGCTGCAATTTTGGTAGTAGTCATTTCAATTTTTGCTCTTGGAGTTAGGCAATTTTTTCCAAAGTGGCTTTTTTAAACAAATGTCTTCTCCAGGGTTTTACTTGATGCATTATCTTAATGATGAACTCCCCTAGTTTTGTTAGTCAAGGTGCTCCATCAAAGGCATAGTTTTCTAAAGACCAAAGTTAAAAGCTGTTCCAAGTAAATTTTACAAAAAACCCACAAGTATTTCCTGTTTAAAAACTTACAGGTGTTCATCTGGAAAATCAACAAGGAGATGGCAAACGAATAAAGCAACATCAAGAAGTCAGTTCAAAATATAACACTTGAAACAGAAGAGCTGCATAGGGCCTGGAGAGAAACTAAACCGATGGCAATATTTTTTACAAAGGAACAAGAAAATATGTTGAGATTCTGTCGTCACTTTACAAAAAGACAGGGCAGCCATAACTCTGAGACAGATACTAGAATACAGGAGATTGATCAAAGACAAACTGCATGGATTAGGTGTGGAGGATGGAGGTATTATTGTGGAGCTCCAGGAAGAAACACTTCCACATCAGTTGCAAGATACAAGGCACCTTTGATAGTTTCATAAGCTAGTGCACCACTCCTACGACTGGATCCATGTGGGCTAACCCATGCACAGCACTGCATTGACTTCTAGAGGGATCCACCCATGTGCATCCAATTGCAGGACCAGGTTTCTGTAGCTTCACAAATTTAGTTAGTCTTGTAGGGAACGTCCATTGAAAACAAGACACTAGGTTATCATCCTTGTTCTTTTGGAGGCTCTGAACAGGCTCTGTCTTACAGGGTACGTCTACACTGCAATGTAAGCTCAGGGTTCGAACTCAGGCTCAAGCGTAACCACCCTTCTGTCTACATACAAATTGCTCTGACCCAGGGCTCAGACTCTGGGGCCTAGTACCCAATGGGGGCAAAGGGTCTGAGCCCGAGTCAAGCCAGGGATCAAGCCCTTTTACTTTGCAATGTAGGCACAGCCTCACTGGGCTCATGCTCTGGGAGTCTGCCAAAAGTATCCCATAATCTCATGGGCCTATTTTCTTTGTCCTCTGGACAGTCAAGTTTTCCCACATTGCACCATGAACAAAGGGCTAAAACAGCCACATTTTGGGAGGGTGCCAGGAAATCTGGGAGATAAGTGCATAATGCAGTGTAGATGCTGGAGCCACGCGTTGGGACCCAGGCTTCAACAATTCCTAACCTGGGGTTACAAATGAGTGTATATGCTCACATCCTAGCTTAACAAACCCAAGGCCTGCTAACTTGAGTTCTATTAACCCAAAGGATATGTCTGTGATGGGTTCCCCTCTTTGGGATGCCACTTGGAACTGGGGTACCACTGAGCCTGCCTGACCCACCAGCCTAGGCTCCCTTCAAACTGTGGCCTTGTGTACACTGCCACTTACAGCGCTGAAACTTTCTTCACTCTGGGGTGTGAAAAAACACGCAGAGCGATGCAAGTTTCAGCACTGTAAAGTGGCAGTGTGGCACTGGGAGCTATTCCCCTCGCGGAGGTGGTTTTATTACAGCGCTGGGAGAGTTCTCGCCCAGCACTGGAGCAGAGACCACACAGCCACATTAAACGGCTGCTGCAGCAGTGCTTTCTCACTGGGTATGTAGACATACCCCGTATTGCTGAGGCAACCCAGCCAAGCCCTCCCTCAGGCTTCAGACTGCACTTTACCAACACACAAACAGGTAGGGACGCACCCAGCTGCAGCTTTACACACAGAGGCTGAGATCAGCTCTGCATGGGAAAATTCAGCTAAGGAATTGCCCAGTACTCAAGTGCACGCCCCTCTCTAGAGGGTAGACCCAAATTGTACTGTCTTGAGCTGCCCAGAGACTGTACAGTGTAAGCTCATGATATTCTCTCCCTCCCTCAATGTGGAGAGAGAGATGCAACAGCTTTTTGCCCCCCAGTTATGAATTCCACACACTGGGCTTTAGACAAAAGAAAAACAAGTTTAACAACCATAAAAGATAGATTTTAAGTGATTATAAGGGATAGCAAATATATCAAAGCAGATTACCCAACAAATTAAACAAAAATGCAATCGAAGCTTAAGATACTAAAGAAACTGGTTCCAACTAGTAATTTCTTACCCTAAATGTTGTTTTAGGCAGACTGCAAAGATTCTTGAAGGCCAACTGCAGTTGCCTGCAATTTAAAACTTCAGATATTTCATTCACAGGCTAGATGACCTTCCAGCCTGGGTTCAGTCCTTCTCCCCTCGTTCAGTCTTTGTTTCTTAGATGTTTACAGCAGTCATCTTGGGAAGGATGCAATGAAGAATAAACCTTGATTATGTCACTTCCCTGCCTTAAATAGGTTTTACATATGGTGGGAATCCTTTGTCTTCCAGTGTGATTCCCATCCCCCATTCCCCCCTCCCACCCCCCCCGGTCAGTGGAAAATACTAGTATTATCATGGTGTCCAGATCACATGACCCTGCAGCCATAACTCAAAAGTTGTTTGCAGCATCCCCAGGAAGGCTCCCTGGTGAGAGATTAGCATCTTCTAAGACCTATCGTTCTTCCTAATGGCCCTTTCCAGCCAGCAGTCTAGACTGATAGCATTCTGTCTTGTGGGCGCTCCCCAGGTGTAAACACGTTCGTAATAGATGCATAGGCAATATTCCTAACTTCAGATACAAAAAATGATACATGCATACAAATAGGATAATCATATTCAGTAAATCATAACCTCTCCAATGATATCTCACATGACCCATCTTGCATAAAATACATCTTAGTTATGCCATAATCATATCATAACAATATTTATATGAAGAATATAGGGCATAATGCCACAATGTCTACACCGCAATAAAACACCCATGGCTGGCCTGGGTCAGCTGACTCAGTCTTGCAGGACTCGGGCTGCAGGGCTGTAAAATTATAGTGTAGACATTCAGACTCAGGGTGGAGCCCAAGCTCTGGGACCCTCCCCCCTTGCAAGGTCTCAGAGCCCAGGCTCCAGCTTGAATCCAAACATCTACACTGCAATTTTCCAGCCCCACGAGCCCGAATCAGCTGACCTGTGCCAGCTGTGGGTGTTTTATTGCAGTGTAGATGTAGTTTACTCTAGAGTCAGTGCCACTACAACTAAGAGCAGGTACTTCAGCCTCAACATGCTGCATGTTAGAAAGTTCATTGAGAGTGGAGAGGTAGTCCAAGTCTATTGGCTTCAAGTGGGACCTTTTCATTCAGATCCTTTTGAAAATATCAGCTATTGACTTCAGTTGTTCTTACACATGTGGCTAAAGTCAAGCATGTGCTTAAGTGCTTTGCTGAATCAGGACTTTAATTCAAGTCCTAGAGACCTGACTTTTTGGAAAAGGAAATCTTGAGTTCTGTTCCTCCCGCTACATACGTATGATTTAGCTGAATTCAGTATATCTGTACGTATGAGAAGAAGGTTTTGTTATAGTAGGAGGTATACAATAAGTATAGCAACCTCCATGCCCCTAGGCGGCAGGATCTAAGGTTCAATTTCTGTTCCACTAGAAACATTCTGCGGGACCCTGGGCAAGTCACTAATGGCCAGAATTGTAAAGTTAAGGTATTTAAGCACTTTAGGTGCCTATCTGCAGCCTTGTGGGATGTTGAAAAGCCCAATTTTGAAAAACCAACTAGGCACCTTTCTGCAGGCTTACCCTACCTCTGCCTGAGAGCTAGGGAGAGTCACTCTGCATAGAACAACTCTTACAGCCCTCCTGCTCCTTTGAGTCTCTCCCTGCTCTCTATCAAACAGCAATTCCCAGGGCTTCTTAGCTGGAGTCATTCCTTCACTCTCTAAAGATGTCTTATCTCCATCCCAGAGAGCCTGATTTAGCCACATGACCTCATCTGCCTGTCGTGACTTTGCTCATTTTCTCCAAATGAAGGTTGGACCCTTCTCCCCTTAAAGGACTAGTCACCCTCTGACAGATCCATATAAGTACATAAGATAGAAGATTCTATTTTATTTTTTAACATATTTTATTTGGGTGCAAACTAAAAGGTCTAATGGAATGAAGGACAGACCTGGGGAGGATGAAGCAAGAGCTTTCAGAGGCCATTAAAGAAGAGGGGGCATTTCTTTATTTTTTTAATTTGATAGGTGACAAGAAATTAATTTTTTCACACACCAATTTGTTCATTTTTTTGTTGACGGTGTTGCGGCAGATAACCTATTTTTCAATGAACTTTGCATAAATATTTGATGCATTTTCCAATAAATGTTTAAGACAGGACTGAGGAATTGAAGCTACTTCTTAATTAGCAAGAATTGTCTTTTACAGACATCAAGCCAGGAACCGTAGCAGGTTCATATAATTTGATTGCTTCATCCAAAGAGGTAATTAGCAAAATTACTATAGCACATTTCAATTTTTTTCATAACTGGCAACAGAAGGTGGCTAACACATATGATTCAAGTGATTCTTTTCCACTTTTGCAGAGAAAGATTTATTACACTACTTGAACACACACATTGGTAACACACTAACGGGTCCTGGTTCTCGACTCACTGATGCTGGTATAAATCAGGAATAACTCCACTATAGTCAATGGAATTACAGCAGTTTTACATCAGTGTAAAGTAAGAGGATAAGGCAACCTTTGTCATATAGATGCTAAAACCCTGATCTTGCATTGTGGTTCGTACAAGTGGAATACTGTGTCCATTAAAGTCAGTAATGCTCCACATCAGTCCTGCTGTGCAGGTAATGCAGAATCAGGGTTATATATTATTTTAGTCCAATCCTGTGATGTCAGAGGTATTTTTCCAATCTGTGGGGATTTTAAAAAATATTTTGTCTTGTTCAAGTAAGGAGATACTATATTTATCAAGAAATGTATTTCAATGAAAAATTAAATTAGATATAGATGCTAGTAAATTAAATTGTGCTTCACCTTATTTATTAATTCATTTCAATTTCTGTATAGAGCAATAAAAGAGCATCCAGCCCTAGCTCCAGGAGGACTTGACAATGTATGTTCTATGCTTTTCAAAGGAAATGGTCACATAATTTATTAAAATATAAACTAGAATTTAATTTACTCCACTATCCATTTTAGTTAGGCAGTTATAGTTCAGCATGACAACCTACAGTTCTTTTAGGCACTTGATCAGCACTTGCAATTATCAGCATGTCATTTTCATTTATCTCTTACAATGAGATGCTAGATTGATTCACAGATGCATAGATTCCAAGGCCAGAAGGGACCACTGTGATCGTCTAGTCTGATCTCCTGTATAACACAGCCATGGAACACTTCCCCAAAATAATTCCTAGAACATAGCTTTTAGAAAAACATCCAATCTTGATTTAAAAATTGTCAGTGACAGAGACTCCACCATGACCCTTGGTAAATTGTTCCAATGGTCAATTACTCTCATCATTAAAAATTTATGCCTTATTTCCAGTCTGAATTTGTATAGAGACAACTTCCAGCTATTGGATTGTGTTATATCTTTCTCTGCTAGATTGAAGAGCTCATTATTAAATATTTATTCCACAGGTAAGTACTTACAGATTGTAATCAAGTCACCCCTTAATCTTCTCTTTGTTAAACTAAATAGATTGAGCTCATTGGGTTTATCTACATGGCATGTTTTCTAATCCTTTAAGCATTCTCATGGCTCTTCTCTGAACCCTCTTCAATTTATCAACATCCTTCCTAAACAGTGGGCACCAGAACTGAACACTGTATTCCAGCAGTGGTTGCACCAGTGCAAAATATTAAGGTAAAATAACCTCTTTACTCTTACTCGAGATTCCCCTGTTTATGCACTCAAGGATCACGTTAACCTTGGCCACAGTGTCACACTGGGCATCATTTCAGCGAATTATCCACCATGACTCCACAGTCTTTTTCAGAGTCACTGCTTCCCAGGATACAGTCCCCTCATTCTGTAAGTATGACCGATAAACTTAGTTCCTTGATGTACACATTTAGCCATAGTCAAGCATATTTCATTTGCTTGCGGCCAGCCTTCCAAGCGATCAAGATCACTCTGTATCAGTGATCTGTCCCCTTTGTTATTTAACCTCTCCTCCAATTTCTGTATCATCTGCAAACTATCAATTATGAATTTGTGTTTTCTTCCAGGTCATTAATAAAAATGTTAAATAGCATGTAATCAAGAACTGATCCTTGTGTGAGCCCACCAGAACATACCCTTTAGATGAGGAGTCCCTGTTTACAGTAACATTTTGAGACTTATCATATAGCCAGCTTTTAATCCATTTAATGTGTTAATTGTATATCTTTCTAGTTTTTTAATCAAAATGTCATGTGGTACCAGGTCATGAATGTACCTTTGCCTTACAGAAGTCTCAGTATATACATCAACACTAACAACTTTATCAAACTTTTAGGCTCATCCAAAAAAAAAAAAAATACCAAGTTAGTTTGATAGGATCTATGTTCCATAAACCCACATTGATTGGCATTAATTATATTATTCTCCTTTGATTCTTTGTTAATCAAGTCCCGTATCAGCCACACTATTATATTTCCCAGGATCCAAGTCAGATTGACAGACCTATAATTACCCAGGTCATCTCATTAATCCTTCTTAAATACTGGCACAAACTGAATGTTTTTTCTGTCTTCTGGAACTTCCCTGGTGTTCCAAGACACATTGGAAAATCAGCATTAGTAGTCCAGCAAGCTCCCCAGCCAGATCTTTTAAAAATCATTGGTGCAAATTATCCAGACCTGCTGATTTTAAAATGTGTAAATTTAGTAACTGCTGTTTAACATTGTCCTGATACTAAGGGAATGGAAAGAGTGTTATATGATATGACTACATCATCTGTTTTTTTTCTCAAATACAGAACAGAACTATTTATTGAACACTTCTGCCTTATTATTGGAAATATCATTTCCATCTAGCAATAAACCATATAATTGTTATGATTATTTTTGTTTATAATATTTTTTAAAAACTCTTTCTTACTGGCCTTAAATCCTCTGACCACAGATTTCACCTTGTGTCCCTTTGCTTCCCTTATCTATTTTCTACAATTCCTAGCTTCTGATTTATATTCATTACTATCAACTTCTCTTTCTACCATTTGTTTTATATATAACTGCCTTCACTTCACCTCTACACCAAGTCAGTTTTTTAACCAATGAATTTAATTATTAAACAATTAACCAACTGATACAATGAAGAAGCTGAAATGTGCTGAAATATCAATATGGCATGAGTGCTCAATTAAACTAATAAAATTTGCTAAAATATAACATGGAAAAAAACCTTGTTAAAATATGTATAAGGGTAGAAATGCAAGTTTTGTTGGATTAACAGATATGGGGACTGATTCAATGCACAATGATGTCAATGGGAGTCTTTTCAGTGATTTCAGTTGACTCATGTAGAGCTGTTTGCATATTATTTTAAATCAGAAAAAAATGAAATGTCAAGTTGCTGTAATTTCACATGGTTCAAAAATCAATTTTTCATTTTTGTGCAATTAAAAAAAAATCAAAACTGTTACCTAAAACTTTTGTTTATCAAAAGCCCAGAATTCAGGAGCACTCCTAAACTAAGGACTGAATGACCAATTGCGAGTGTGTACCTTCAACCAAAGGAGGCTGTAAACTCATAAAAGTGCTTTCCTCCACCTGCCAGCATAACTTCTGTCATGCTTGGGTTCAGCTTCAACCAGCTGTTCTTCATCCATGGGCTGATCTTGTCCAAGCACTGGCCTGTCTTAATAGCAGTAGTATGACTGTATGTGATAACGGATGAGTAAAGCTATATGTCACCAGCATATTGCTGGCATTGAGTCCATGTCATCTGACCATTTCTTCTAGTGACTGCATGTAGGTTTTGAATAGGACCATAGAGAGAATTTATCAGTGTCAGCCTATGTAAGTGAGGGGTCTGGTGATGGAGGTGCAATTTCCCATGGTATCTGGGTTCATCCCTCCAAGAAAAACTTAAATCATTTTAGCACATTCCTCTGGGCCCCTGCCCTCTCAACTGAGACAGTGTGGACCTACTGGCTAGGGCTCTGGATGGGGATTTAGAAGAGCTAGGTTCTTGATGTCTAGTTAGCAGCTGGTATCAAGCAGAGTGCCCCAGGGCCAGTTTTGTTCAACATCTTCATTAATGATCTGGATGATGGGACGGATTGCGCCCTCAGCAAGTTTGTGGATGACACTAAGCTGGGGGAAGAGGTAGATAGAGGGTAGGGATAGGGTCCAGAGTGACCTAGACAAATTGGAGGATTGGGCCAAAAGAAATCTGATGAGGTTCAACAAGGACAAGTTCAGACTACTGCACTTAGGAAGGAAGAATCCTATGCACAGCTACAGACTGGGGACAGACTGGCTAAGCGGCAGTTCTGCAGAAAAGGACCTGGGGATTACAGTGGACGAGAAGCTGGATATGAGTCAACAGTGTGCCCTTGTTGCCAAGAAGGCTAATGGCATATTGGGCTGTATTAGTAGGAGCATTGCTAGCAGATCGAGGGAAGTGATTATTCCCCTCTATTCAGCACTGGTGAGGCCACATCTGGAGTACTGCATCCAGTTTTGAGCCCCCCACTACAGAAAGGATGTGGATAAATTGGAGAGAGTCCAGTAGAAGGCAACAAAAATGATTAGGGTTCTGGGGCACATGACTTACGAGGAGAGGCTGAGGGAACTTGCTGCTTATTTAGTCTGCAGAAGAGAACGGTGAGGGGGGAATTGATAGCAGCCTTCAACTATATGAAGTGGGGGTCCAAAGAGGATGGAGCTACGCTGTTCTCAGTAGTGGCAGATGACAGAACAAGGAGCAATGGTCTCAAGTTGCAGCGGGGAAAGTCTAAGTTAGATATTAGGAAAACCTATTTCACTAAGAGGGTGGTGAAGCACTGGAATGGGTTACCTTGGGAAGTGGTGGAATCTCCATCCTTAGAGGTTTTTAAGGCCCAGTTGAACAAAGCCCTGGCTGGGATGATTTAGTTGGGGTTGGTCCTGCTTTGAGCAGGGGGTTGGACTAGATGACCTCCTGAGGTCTCTTCCAACCCTAATCTTCTATGATTCTATTATTCTATTCCTGGCTCTGTCCTTAGTACACTGAGTGATCTTGGGCATGCCATTTTTGTCTCTCTGTACCTCACTTTCCCCATCTGTAAAGGGAGTTAATGGCAATGACCATCTTTTCAATCTGATGGAGGAAAAAGTGCTATTTAAGAGGTAAGTATTACTATTATCTCATGGTTGACAGTGTCAAATGCTGCAGAGAAGGCCAGGATGATGAAAAATGTATGATGTCTGCCCACTATCTACTGCCAGCAGGAAATCATCTATCAGTGTCACTGAAGCTGTTTCCACCCCACATCATGGCCTGAATCCAGATTGTGCCAGATCTAGCACATTATCTTTAATTAGATGAGTTTGTAGCTGCTTCTCAAGCCTGCTCTTAGTTGGTCTCTCCCTCCCTCATTCCTGAGTTCTATAATGAGATGTGCATTGATGTCACAGGCTAGGGCTTGCTTGTGGAGTCTGTCAAGCACTTCCTCTGCGAAGGCTCCTGTATTTCCTATGTGCAACTTCTGCAAAGTTAAACATTGAAAAAAACCCAATAAATGCAAATATGGAATGCATGGTCACTGAAAGAACTGCTTGACTTGCTCAAATCAACTGAGCCATGTCAACCATGCTTATTTCAATCCAGCGACAGTTGCTACTGCTGCTGCAATCAGATCTACTTCTGATAGCACTGGGCAAACAGCAGACGAATAAGGGGTTTGATTCAGATAACTCCTGAGTAGTGGACAAGTCTGGTGTCCTGCCAGCCATACCTATAAGGTGTTATTTTAACATTTGTACCGTAATTTTATATTTGTTGCTTCTATTACATCCAGAAAACAACAAAAATACTGATTAAATGAGTCTGAACCTTTTTACCTTCCGAAATTTCATTTACTTTCAAACCTTCAACGTGAGCTGGAATTTTGAGCAGCAGGTTTAAACCAGTAGCAATGTAAGTTTAAAATTGATTTAGAAAGGCTTGAAAAGTCTAACAACAAGGGTTAGTGCTTGTGATCATGCATGTGCACATGTAATACATTCTGCTTGATGGGTTCCGGGATGGTCAAGGAGACTTTTATATTTCAGTCATGATACAGATAGAGTAATATAAATAATAATGTTATGCTGAGAGGTACTAGTGACTGCTTTGATCTCAAACCTCTTTGAGACTGGGTGTGAACACACCCTTCAATTAACATAACTGTCAGGATGAGTTAATCAGAACACCCCACCCAGGATTTTGGATTGAATGGGCAGAGGGGTTTTGCTTAGTATTTTGGGTATGGAAATGTGAGAGAAAGAGATAGAGGAAGGCAGAACAGACAAAACAGACAGACAGAAGCAGCAGCTGAAAGCATGGTATCTGACCCTGGAAGAACCTGGGGAGAAGTTTTTGGATCAGGAGTGCAGGCAGAAAAGAATTTTCTTGTTGCTGGCAGCAAAAGAAGCTGTTTCCTACTCTTTTATTCCTTCTGCATTCAGAGACACAGGCCTCTGTACTTTCTTTGTTCATAAACAAAACTGTGGACTGCATGACAAAACTACATCAAAGAAATGCCTGACTGTCACAAATTTCTATTCCCAACTTCAAGAACTCCAGGGTCTCCACACTGAATAGCCTCTGGGGTCAAAAAGGTGCAACAATAATAGGAAATGTGACCCAGGTGGTAACAAACAGTCAGGTAAAATTGTTGAAGGGAAAAAGGATTTTTATCTGGAAAAAAACCCAACCTGGCTTTTCTAAAAGAAAAAAGTTTGGGCAACATACACAATTTGTTCTCTTTGTGAACCTGGCAGAATTTTTCCCCAGATTTTTAGGCAAAACATCCTAAAATGGAAGACAGCCATCTTGGTAACTACATACATTATTAATGAAGAGTTCACATGTGGTTTGTTGAGGGCTGCTTGGAGCAGGGAGTCACATTTGTAAGGCATTAATTTACTTTACTTGCCACTATTGATAGGTTTAACCTTTATCAGTAAATTCAAACATGTCTGTTATGCCTCTCTGTAATACTGGAATGGCTGATGAGGTTGCTTGTGTCCACGGTCAGCAATGATTTGCTTTTCAGTGAAATTATGTCTTTAGTTGGATTAACATAAAAATAATCAGTTCAGGCAAGCTTTCAACTTTCTGAGAATGTCTCTCAGTCAGCTTGGTATTTGATTATTCAGATGAATATATGACTGGAAACTAGAGCCACTGAAGCATTTACAAGTATCAGGGGGTAGCCGTGTTAGTCTGTATCCAGAAAAACAACAAGGAGTCCGGTGGCACCTTAAAGACTAACAGACTTATATGAGCATAAGCTTCCATGAGTAAAAATCCCACTTCTTCAGATGCATGGAGTGAAAATTACATTGTCTGCATCCATGAAAAAAAATTAGTGCGTACTAAGCATCCACCAGCAGACAACTCTCCCCGAGCACCTCCCATCTGCCGGCAGCCCGTCCGATCAACTCCTCCCCCTCCCTCCCAGTGCCTCCCGCCCGCCATGATCAGCTGTTTTGTGGCATCAGGAGGCACTGAGGGATGGGGGAAGAGTGGGGATGGGACACGCTCGGAGGAGGGGGCAGGACTGGGTGGAAAGAGGCGGGGAGGGGGCAGGAAGAGGTGGGGGTGGGGTCTGAGGTGGAGCAGGGGGTTGAGCACCCCCAGGGCCCGGAGGAAGCCAGCGCCTGTGGCCTGAGACCTAGGTGGGGTGCCTCAAGGAGGCCAAGAAGGAGTCAGAGGTGCAGTTACCTCAGGAACTGGGACAGAGGGCTATTTATTCTAGCAGACAAATATATAAACATGATTCAGTGGCTGGAAGTTTAAGATAGACAAAGTCAGAGTAGAATTAAGGCACTTTTTTTTTTAAAACAACTGTGAGGGTAATTAACCATTAGAGAAATGTATTATGGATTGTGATGGATTCCCTATCACTGGATATCTTTAAATCAAGAATGGATATTTTTCTTGCTCTAGTTCAACCACAATGATTAGACTTGAAGCTGGCGTTAATCCAGGTAAGATTTATTTCATGATGCAGGAGGTCAGGTCAGACTAGATGATCCCAGTGTGGTCCCTTCTGGCCTCAAAATATAAGAGCACTCTGATTTCAGTGATTAAACTCTGAATTAAGTTTAGTAAAGCACCAGGCTTTACCAAAACTGTTTGTAATTGATTACAGTGTGATTAGTGAGTGTTTGTAATCATTTGCATAGCAAATGGTTTTTTAGAACTCTGGGATACACAGTCCTCAGCCACACTGGTTATAAACATAGGCAATTATTTTTGGGGTAAATTCTGAGTCACATTTTTCTAGGTCTCAGTAGGTCTGCTAACCTGACTGTGTGCGATACTTTTGGTAGCAGCTAGTTACCAAGTAAGTAGGTTATTTCATTGTCAGTCAGTATTCATAGATAAAACCTGGTTCAATGGAGAATCAGTCATGAGATCCATGCCTTTTTCAGAGTACTCTTAAATTCAAGAGTGAAGGAGAATGAAAGAATGACTTGGAAAGTGTTTCTAAAATGAGCTAACTACTTATGCTTTTGGACTAATTAGGAAGACGTTTTAATGACTCAGAGGACAGCTGGGTTATCCCATCTGTTTGGTAAGAGTCCTATTCAAACATCTGAAAAGGAGGGGTAGCTTCTTGAGCTTACAGGTGATAACATGCCTGAATATCTAGTGACTATTAGAGCCTCATTTCACAGTGTATTTGATGTTATATTCATCATTTGCTATGTGATATTGCCTTCTTTTGTTCTGTGCTTCTGTAGCAATTTCACCTTTGCTTTGACAAAGACAATTTATTTTTTGGAATTTTATCTCACTAAACAACTCTGCTTTTCCTTTTTATGAATCACTTCAATTTGGTGTTCTTCAAATATAGCAGTTTACAGGATTTACACCAGTTATCTCTTGTGATGAGAGGTGAAGGGTGGGATTTCAACAGCACTCAGTAACAGCCTTACTTTGATCCCATTGAAGTTCTTAGGTCCCAATCCGCTAAACCCTTACACACATGCTTAAGTTTACTATCTTGAGTCCCACAAAATCAATAGGACAGAACAAATACTGTTCTCATCATACCTGTCACCTGATATTTACTGTAACAGAAGCTGAAGGATGCAGAATCTCAGAATCCATATCACTCACCTATGCACAATTCCCGACTGTTTTACCTTCCTGGCCATTATACATATGTGGCCATCAAAGGGAGGCAGCTGCCAGATCTGAAAGCTCAATTAGTGACCCTCAGTAAAGTGGAAAGGCCATTGGACAGCCGTGATTCCCACATTGTGGAGAAATTGGTGAGTTCCATAGTGTTACACAGAGGGGAAGGGAAAATTAGAAGCAGACCAAAAGACGGTGTGATCAACACCATTGCAAACAGGAGAGTAGATGGTCTACAAGACACTCTCAGTAACATGAGGTCTATACAATGAAAGCGTGAGAACACTCCTCTCCAAAATCCCATTCTTTCATGAATGGAGTGGCTGACAGAAGTCCCAGTCAGGTGGAGAAGGCCCATCAGTTGCTGTCACTGCCTCGGTTACCCATGCCGACAATATTTGGGATGCTGCTGGCGTGAAGAGGCAGCAGCCAAGGTAGATTGCAGCGGTACCAGCTACACCGAGGATTGCTTTTCAGATCTGTCACGTTTGTTAGCTTTTTTCTTTTTATACACACAAAGGAAAGTTAATGCCGTTTATAAAATACATTGAAGTTCAGGTTTGACACCTGTGATAAGATCAGGTATAAGCTTGTGGAAGCTCAATATCTTTTATTGAATTGCCCCTTCTGAACTTCCTATGTCTTTGAAGAACCATTTTCTTTTTCAGTTTGCTGGCACAGGCTACCATAAACATCAAATTAGTTTCCAGATTACTCCTGTGTAATTCCCCTGTGTAATAAAAATGACTGAACAAAATGTCATACAAGTCAGTATTAGGAATGGAGATTGTAAAATGGTATGTTTACTGTATCAGAATATCTTCAGTTGTTCACTTGAAATTGTCACTGTTGTAACAAAGCAGATGTAATAGTTAGAAAATGAGCAGATTTTCAAATGGATATATATGCAAGGACTTTAAATTAAATCAATTTATGAATCCATTGTTTGATTAGCAGAAATTAAAATTTAAATTGGTCCCTCTCCCATACAAGTCACTTACATTTTACCATTTTCCTTTCAAAATGCAGATGATAAATTATACAGTAACTGAACACAAATAAAAACGTGTGTATTACTTCTAAATGTTTAGAAACCCTCAGGTCTTATTTTTGCAGAACTTTGTTCAGAATTTCTGAACAATCATTTTAGAACACGAGTTCAGGAACCCTTTGTTAACACAGTAGCCAATGTCTGCTCCTTTGCTCGTGTGCATTGTTTCTAAATCTTTCATGGGATTGCATGTGTGTCTTTAATCAGTGTTGAAGTGGCAGCAATTTGAACGTTAAGTGCCAGTTTTGCAAAGAACTTAACCAGCAGGTTCACATAAGCTATGAGCAATAGGGAAGAAAAAAGCTTCTCATCAGCTGCATGCACTCGATGGGCTAGACCTCGCTCAGGATCATTTACTGCTTTGCATACTAGGTCGGTAATATTATAATAATGTACTGTCTCATTTTTAGGGGAGTAAAAGGACATAAATACCAATAATTCAGGCACTTTGTGCCGATTCTTTTCCTTTTTGAATGGCTGACAACAGATATGAAAGTCATTTTGCTTTTTAGCTACATAATGACTACTTTTGATTGTATAGTCACAGATTGTCATGACTTCCAAACAAGTTTTAATCAATTTCATATAAATTCTCTATAGCACTCTGTCTATGCTGAGCACTCAGCTGTATCTTAATCCATTTCCATGCCCTTTTTGTGTTAAAGGTGTTATCTTCATTTTTATGCAGACTTAGTCCTTGTTTTAACAAAAATGCAAATCAGTTGTTTAGCCTTCCATTCCTTCTCTCTGATGGCACTAGCATTTCTATTAGGCTGAAGAGTGAACACTAGGTTTCTCCCTTCATCTGAGGCCTGACACTTGACATTTTTGCACTGGAGAGGAAGCCATGTACTGTGTCACTGATACTCTTATCTATGAAAGGGAGGCTTGAGGGAATGCTGGGTCATAACTGTATTATACCAGAGATGCCTGCAACATTATGGATTTTATTATTCTCTTCCCCATGGTAATCAGAAGGTTGTCTATGTTGAATTCCAGCTGCCATCCTATTGCTCTCATTAAGCTCCTATTTTTGGACTACAATAATTTGCTACAACTCCAGCTAGAGAAGAGGTTTTGAAGATCAATATTTGCATTATAATTAATGTTTTAAAAATATTATTTATCCTCTAAACAGAGAAAACTAGCAGTTAATTACATATCAAGGAAAGCTAGTACACTGAACCACATCCTCGTGTGCGGTTTAACCAATATGGAAGGGGAGATCCAGTTGTAACTTGTACACTTAACATCGCTGATTTAGGCACAAATATAAAATTGTTAGATTTGCATATGAAAAATAACGTAATTGCTCCAGCTGCTGAAAAGCTGCAGATTAAAATGGCAAACTTGCATGATCCTGCTCCTGTGTAGTATATATACTACACAGATATACACACACATATACACACTATTTTTGACAATGAGCAGTGTTGTATTGTACCTTAAATTATTTCAAATTTGCCATGTAAATCTGGGCATATCATTTAGCTATTCCTGGTCTCAGTTTCCCCTTCTCTAAAATGTGGGTTATTTTACTAACCTATCTTACAAGGATATCATTACAATATCATTACAAGGATATTGTCAGGCTTAGTTAGTTAACAACTGCAAACTGCAAGTCCTCAAGATGAAAAATGTTTTAGAAGTGTCAAGAATCTGTCTGCCAATTCAAAGTAGTGACAAGTCACAATGCTACTATGACACTGATAGAAAAATATTGTTGTAACGTTCATACTCTTTATCAGTCCTCTGATTAATAAAATAAAATAATAATTAATATGCACCAGTGCCTCTTTTCTATGGTCCAGATTTTTGCCCCCTTTAATTACACTGAGTTTTACCATACTCCTGTTGGTTTCAGTGGGACCACTTACAGAGTGGGGTACTCTCTAACTTGAGAAAAGGTGGCAGAATATGTTTTTTATTTTTTTTAAAAGCCCTGTATTGTTAAAAGAAATTACTAAATGGCTTTTTCTCTTGAACTAAAATAAGTTTATACGAATGATCATGTGTTTAGCCTATAGAACAGTAATTACGCTCTTGATCAATTTACTTAATGAGGATTGATTTCTTTATCAGTGTTCTGAATTGTCATTGTTAAAACTAATTATTATTCTTTAAGGGACAGGGGATACAATTTCCTTTTCTAATTAACAGCATATGGAAATAAATCCTGATAAGAAAAGCACCCTTGACCATATATATGAATTGTGACAAAAGACTTATGAAGTAGGTTTGGTTACTTATGCCAAAGACTAAATATAGAAATTCAATCAGTAAAAGTAAAATAAGGTAGTTATTGAAGTGTTTCATGTATAATTTACATGGAATTCCAAGTAGTATTAGGAGGTGGAAAACAAAACAAAGAAAAAATGGAATCTGCTCTAATGAGGCACTGTATATTCTAAAACTATGTTCAGACCAGTCTTTACACTTATTTCTTATAAAATGTGAATCAAGTCCCAGGTCTCAGCCTTTATCTTTAAAGTGCTCCACAGCCTGGGCCCAGGATATCTAAACGATCACCTAAAGCTCCAGGATGAAGACTATGATCAACAACTTCACTCCTCTGGCACAACAAAACTCGTAACAATAAAAGTAAAGTGGGAGACTACTTCCAGAGGGACCAGTCCAAGACTATAGAATGAACTCTCCCAGGAACTAAAGACCACCACAAACCTCACCTCTAAACAGCACATGACAGATGTGTACTCACGTTTCTTAATTCACTACTGGAAGGTGCTCAAGATATTACAATGATGACCATGGTATAAAAACCAATATATAGAAGAGATAGTGACCACAACCCAAGCTCTGTATGTCCATTTATGTTCTTTGTACCTACCAAAATATACAAAAATGGACACAATAAAAGGAAATAAGGCATCTGAGGGGTAGAGGAGGAGACAGATTTGTCCTCTTCAACCCATTATCTGCTTATGTTTATGTTCCTTTTTCTCAGTAGATTGCGTGCTTATAGTCTATTAAATGTAAGATATTGCTTGAAAGAGTGGATTTTAATGAAGGGATTTGAAAAAAGGAGAGAGTGTGCTTTGTGGAAGACAGGATGACATTTCTGGGTGCAGGAGGTCACATGACAGAACGGATAAAGCCAAGAGCAGGGAAAAAGCAAAGGAGTAAGGTGAAAGCTGTGGAAAGAGGATACAAAGCAAGAGGTGGATTCATGGGAAATGAGATCAGGGATGTAAATTGGGGCAAGATTAAGTTAACTTAATGATGAACTTGCATATGATTCAGTAAGGGACAGGAAGTCAACTGAAAGATTCAAAGAGGAGTGTGATGTAGTCAGATAGCTGCCTCCTCCTACATTCCCAGCATTGTTTTGTAGAGGCCATATCCCGTGGGATGTGCTTTAGCTCTCTCTTGCCAGATGCTGTCCAGGAAGCATCCATGTTAGGATATAGATATTCAGGCCTGTCTGCAAAGGTCTGTACTTTAAGAATTTAGGTGTATTTTTATCACTTGGCTAGTTCTAGAGGTATAAAAGAAAGAATCAAAATCACTGTCTGCTGGTGTAAGGGCCTTCTCTTACTGTGACAGTCTGAGGCCCTGTTCTTAGGCTAAGGCCTTTGGCTAAGCAGCAGAGGCAGCCATAAGCTAGGAAGCGAACAGTCACATCCTCACATTCCAAACTAGTCACATTGAAATAAGGTGCTGTTGGGCTGTTAGGCACTATCAGGACAGGATTGTATTCCTATCACCTCCAGAGAAAGGGAAGTGCCTAGAAAATGTAAACGGAAACTTAGTTTGATAGCATCCTGTCTGGCAAGAACTCACTTATCAATAGCTGGGATGTGAAATCCTCACTTCTGTATTGTTTTGTCATTATAGTTCCCACTTTGCTATTGTTTGTCTGTATAATCTCTGTCTGGTTCTGTGATTGTTTCTGTCTGCTGTATAATTAATTTTGCTGGGTGTAAACTAATTAAGGTGGTGGGATATAATTGGGTACATAATCATGTTACAATATGTTAGGATTGGTTAGTTAAATTTCAGGAAAATGATTGGTTAAGGTATAGCTAAGCAGAACTCAAGTTTTACTATATAGTCTGCAGTCAATGAGGAAGTGAGTGGGCGTGGGTGGGAGGGGATGGGTGTGTGGGTGGGGAGATGGGAACAGGGAACGGGGGTGTGGAAATTGGAATCATGTTTTGCTAAAGAGGGGAAAAGGGAACAGGGAATAGGGGTAAGGAAATTGGAATAATGTTTGGCTAAGGGCAGGAATGGGAACAGGGATACAGGTGTAAGGCTCTGTGGTGTCAGAGCTGGGAAGGAGGATACTAAGGAAGGAAACTGGAATCATGCTTGCTGGAAGTTCACCCCAATAAACATCGAATTGTTTGCACCTTTGGACTTCGGTTATTGTTGCTCTCTGTTCATGCGAGAAGGACCAGGGAAGTAAGTGGGTGAAGGAATAAGCCCCCTAACAATCCATCATGTCACTTTTCCTCACCACGCTGATCTTTCAGCATCATAACTTCCACTTCAAATTACTCCTATTATCTATTACCGATAGATTCCTTTTCACATACTGTACCAATGAATGAAATGCTCTTCATATTCCAATGTTTCTTTGATGCTTCAAGTGCACAAAAGTGAGTCCTCACTGTAGCAGGAGCGACTCATAATAACTAAAAACAAGATCATATTCAATCCAAAATTAGTACCATTAAAAAAATAATCAGTATTCTATACCTGCAGAAATTAAACCATCACATAAAACTTCAAGTAATGCTTGTATTTAGTTGAAATTTTAATCTTATTATAAGCAGCACAGATAGTGATGCTTATGGTTAAACACTTACCATTATAAGACCTTGTTTCCAGTTGCTTATAATATTTGCCAAACAAACCATCCAATCTGCAATTTTCCATGCTGGATGTTTGCCTCAGACTGAATGGATTGGGAAAGTTCCTGAGAACAATATTAAGGAAATGTACTTTGTTTTGCCCATGCAAAAAAAAAAATCTCACAAGCATTTTATTGAGATCTAGCTTCTCAATGCTTTGGAGCAGAGGCTTAAAATTTGGCAAGCTGGTCACCCTGATGTCAGGGATGTGTCTTGTCCAGCCTGTGAAAATTCTTCCAAAAATTGGTCAAGTGATAAGCCTTTGAAAAACTTCAGTTTGCACACGTTCAATAGAGACGTGTTCGAATTTGGCAGCTAAATTCTCCGACGAGTCCATCTCATGCTCCATCCCCCTATGTGCTGCCTGGACAGCACATGCACAAGCCCCACTGTGTGACTGAGCATGCTCCATCTCAGGATTCAGGGCCTGAGTAGGATTTTCCCTGCAATTGCTCCTCCTGGTTCTCAGGATCCACTGTGGTGCTGGGCACAGGCACTGAAAGTAGTGAGACTGTCAGTCCCATGATCTCAGTGCAGGACTGGGGACAAGATCTTGGAGGAATGAAAGAGGCTAGGAGCAGAGAACAAGCACCAAAGTAGGAGGGAACAAGAAGAAGCTGAGGGGGTGGAGCAGAAACGTGTGTAACTAGTAGAGCACACACCTTACAGAACCTGGAATTGAACACATTATTCCTGGGTCACAACAGTCCTTTGCTGTCATGTGGTGTTGGGGGAGGTTGCGGAGAGAAAGGGAGAAAAAACCACCCCAAGCAGCTATCTCCAATTAACCACTCTTCTCAGAGACTGCTGGGAGTGGGAGGGGTCTATATTAGCCAGACCCAGCTCATTTCCAGAAAAAGAAGAGCAATGGGACACCCAAGACGACTGTAGGCTGAAGGAATGCCAAGTTACAGGACAGCTCCAGAAAAGAGCAGGAAGAGAGCCAAGCACCTTGGGGGGAAAAAGGCACTGAGTTTGGGGAGAATAGGGCATGGGCTGCAGCCTGCTTCCCTAAGAAACTTTGGACTTGTCTGAGCTGTAAAAGCACTTTGGGGAAATGGGGCTAAAGATATTGGGTACAGAGGATGATAAATTGAATAGTGATGCTCCCCTTTTACAAGTACTACTGCATTCTCTCTTTTTCCTCCCTGCCCACCCCTTTCTGTGATGGTCAGGTCATTCTGGTTGCCAAGCAATACCTTGGTGATACTTGGTTTGGAGCTGTGGGATCTGGGACTTAGCCACTGTTGCTGAACTCTCTGGCGGTGGTGAGAATCCACTGGTACACAGAAACCCACTAGTAAGGTGAGTGTGTCTCTACCCCTCTCTAGTGGCAGATCCATATAGAAGGTAACAACCTTTTACTACCACTTGTTGCTCAGTTAGCTCTTGTGCTGCAGTGTATGGGGAGATCTTGGTGGACCAGCAAAATGCTTGGAGCACTATCAATAACTGGAATATCAATTATCATACTTATGGCCAAAAGCAGCCAAAGTCAGTAAGCCTTTAGTGGGCCTGTACAACAGCCCTAGCAAGAAGCCAGGAGGGGAAGGGGTTCAAGGGGGAGCCAACCCTGTGTCCTTCCTGATAAGATCCCTGCTGAAATTGCTGAGGTATGTGTTTTAGAAAAAACAGGATGCTTATCTACATCTCCCCTTTCGGTTGTGTTTGTCCAGACCCTCAAGACATTCAGACTCTGCAAAAACACATCTGTCTAATTAATGGTTTAAAGAAACTTCTTGCTTAAACTTTGAAATTGTTTGCTTAATAAGCTTTCTAGTCACACGTTTTTGTTACACTAACCCAAATAAATAAGGAGAGAAAGTATGGGGTAGGTGGACTCTTCAGGAACATTTTGTGGACACATGTTAGAGACCCGTATGACGACTGGCCAGTCGGAGAGCTGTCGTCGTACCACTCGAAAACCACTCCAGACTTTGGTAATTGATTTTTGGGGTACTTTACTAACCTGTTGCAGACATGTGTAAGTGCTTGAGATTAAAATAAAGTACAGCTTTAAGTGAAAGCACTCTTATAGTGTACTGTTTTGTGCCAGCCACCTATTGGTCGGATGGCCGTGTCTCCACTGATTTATTTCCTGCCACTGCCTCGCCAAAAGTAATAGTTACCAAGACCTTTGGGTTTTTACAAGCACGGTAACAGCAGCACTGTGCAGTCGGTCTAAAGAACAAAAACCTGCTCATGACCAATGTGAGGGGCCAATATGGGGCCTTTCAAGGTTCCTTCCCCACTCTGAACTCTAGGGTACAGATGTGGGGACCTGCATGAAAGACCCCCTAAGCTTTTTCTTACCAGCTTAGGTTAAAAACTTCCTCAAGGTACAAACTTTGCCTTGTCCTTGAACCCTATGCTGCCACCACCAAGTGTTAAACGATGAACAGGGAAAAAGACCACTTGGAGATGTCTTCCCCCACAAATATCCCCCCAAGCCCTACATCTCCTTCCCTGGGGAAGGCTTGATAAAAATCCTCAGCAATTTGCATAGGTGAACACAGACCCAAACCCTTGGATCTTAAGAACAATGAAAAATCAATCAGGTTCTTAAAAGAAGGATTTTAATGAAAGAAAAGGTAAAAGAATCACCTCTGTAAAATCAGGATGGTAAATACCTTACAGGGTAATCAGATTCAAAACAGAGAATCCTTCTAGGCAAAACGTTAAGTTACAAAAAGACACAAAAACAGGAATATACATTCCCTCCAGCACAGCTATTTTACCAGCCATTAAACAAAAGAAAATCTAATGCATTTCTAGCTAGGTTACTTACTAACTTAACAGAAGTTCTGAAGACATTCCTTATCTGTTCCCAGCAAAAGCATCACCCAGACAGACAGACCTTTGTTTCCCACCCGACCTTCCAGCTTTGAAAGTAACTTGTCTCCTCATTGGTCATTTTAGTCAGGTGCCAGCGAGGTTATCTTAGCTTCTTAATCCTTTACAGGTGAAAGGGTTTTGCCTCTGGCCAGGAAGGATTTTATAGTTCTGTATACAGACAGGTGGTTACCCGTCCCTTTATATTTATGACAGAGCCACAGGATTATTTTTTTTCCATTTTTTCCCTCAAAATATTGTGTATCATATGCACTGAATACGGTAGGGGTCCTTTGGAAAAGACGGTATGGGATCAGATAATTAAAGACAGTATCATAATGCATACACACAAGGGGGATGAATTAAGGCTGATATTTCCTAACAGTGTTCAGGATGTAATAGCACATAGAATGGCAGAATACTCACCCATTTTGTGCTTCAAATTAAAATACACAAGCATTTGTTATTTTATATTCTTGGAAATTAGGCAAAATAATATTAAAGGCAAAAGAATTATTTGCATTTTCTTCATGTTTTAATAGGATCTGTGTAATAATAATTTATGTCTGCCAGTGCAGTACAGTGCATACAGATTGTCAAAGTATAGCTCACACCATCTGGTAGCAATGAAGGTTTGTAGTGAGAAGCCCAGCAGCTGTAAACAGCAGAATCCTAATTTACAAGTAATTAATAGCACCAGAAAAAAGTGGAGTGATACAGAATTTCCATCACACACACACCTTTTGTAACTTCAGCCAAGTATTTTTTGTTGTTAAATTATCTACAGTATTTTGTTTTGATTTAACAAAAGGAAATATTCTGCATCACTCAACATAGCCCCGGGAGTTTGTTTATAACACGGGGCTTAATCTTAATCTGCATTGAGTTGACATGTTAGTTGATACGCAACATGCAAGTTATACTAATAGCAGGTACATGGGACAGCTGTGTCCTCTTTCAATTCACATCACTGTATACACGTGGCGGGGGGCTTGCTGTGTACTAAACACATAGCGTTCTCACAGGGTATCCCTCTGTCCTTTGCTTTGCTGATGAGCATTGTGTGTTCAGGGATTTTTCTAACTGTGCATTATGGGATTGAGATGGGGTGTCCACCAACACAAGACTTGAAAGGGTTAAGGTGGCCAGGAAGAGCCATAGAGCAGGGATTAATTAGATGAAATTCAGCTGGACAGGGGCCTGTATAAAGCCCAGTAGCTGAGAGCAGCTGGAGGCTGCAGGGAAGTAGTCCGCAGTTACTCCCTGGGAGATATGCAGCTGGCAAACCCAGAGAGCAGGGAGAGCCAGAAAGGTAGGAAAGGCTCAGGGGAAAAGCAGCAAGAAATATTAGTGCAGACCTTGGCTGCCGAAGAGAGAGCCCCTGAGCTGGAACCTGGAATAGTGGGTGGGCCTGGGTTCCCCTAGCAGCCACTGGGGATGTGGCACAGACCAGTCAGTGGAGAACAGACTGCCTGGGACAGTTTGCTGCCAAAAGGAGAGGACCACAGTGACCTGGCTGGAGGTCTAAGTCATGAAAAGGAAGCTGCAGCTCCTGGAGTGAGAGGGACCACAGGTGGAGAGACTGCTAGAGGAGGCACAGCACCTGGAAGGAACAAATCCCCAGAGCTGGCAAGAGGAGGCACCCTAACACTGAGTGCACCCCATGACAGGAATGCATAACAGAAGCCAGGTGGATTCAATAACTTTTTTAAAAAAAATCCCATGATTCTTCTCTCTCCCTCCCATGCTTCTCTTTCTGGACAGGCCAGCACCATTTTCAAATTGCGGTCAGCCAGCATGGACCCAGTGCTTTGCTTACTATGCCGGCAACCGCGAATACGCAGAGGCTGCTTGGGCTGTGTTTTAGCTCTTGAAGCTAGTTGGCTTTGGTTTGGGCCTTCACCATTTGCACCAAGTACATGATGTGGCTGCAGCAGTAAAGGAGGAAGATGAAGATGATACAAAGCAACTTCTACCACAAGAGCTGTTCCTGGAGCTGCTTCACATAGTGAAGTATAGCACAATAAATTGTAAAGATAGATAGGTACATGCAAAGAATTTGCCTTCTCCCTCACAGCCTGGGTTTCTGGCTGCCAATCAGGCTCAGTTCCTACACAGCAGAGATCGGGCTTGCTTCCTGGCTGGCGTTAGGGTGCTGAGTCCTGCAGAGAGCCTGCTCTCCACTGACCTCCTTATGTTCCTCCTCTGATTTTGGCTGCTTGTCCTTGGGAGGTGGACAGGGAGGGCACAGGAGCTCCTCAGGTTCAGTAGTGGTGTATTTGCTCAAAATCCTGTCCAGCTCCTCCTAAAAATAATTATACTGCTGGACCTTTTCCTGGTATCCTTGATTTTAAAGTAAGTTCCCCAGAGTTTCTCTATCCAGCATTGGTCGGCCTTCCAGTTTTGACACCTTGTGGACATCTGCTTAGCAGTGTCCACAAAAAGATCTTTATTACACAAGAGCTTGCTGCACTGACAGCTCTCCACAGATGGCTAGGAGATCTAGGGACTCAGCATGGCTTCAAGCAGCTGCTTGAGGCACATTGTAAGGCATCTGGAATAACATCGCAGCAATGAGGATATACTCAAAGCTAGGAGCAAATGGGCAAATTCTGACCCCTCACCAATTTTTAAAGAGGAGAGAGAAACTGTGGTCAACTTGACACCAGAGCAGTGGAGGGCACACAGATAAACAGGTCAGTAATGGCCACCATTGGATAGCAGTTGGAGGGCTGCCAAAGTAGTTCACAGCTGCATTGTATGCACATGAACAAGAGGCCAAACTAACTCAATTTGCACCAAATTTAGCACACATTGAAAGAGGATTCCAGAGTTGGTGATAAATGCAGAGTTAATGCACTATAATGAATTGTGCCAGGTGTAGGCAAGAATTTTCAAACTGGATTAACTAAAGTGAATCTGATTTAAACCCCGTCCATGTTGACAAGCCCCGGATCTCTATCTGCTATAAAGATAGCAGGATTTACAATTATACCCATATACAAAATGTTATGTTAATGTACAGATAATGTTGCTCAAATTCCTTTCCCTATCAGCTCCATGATTAAAACCTACATTCTTCTTTTATCTTTAGCCCAAAGTAAAGGGTGTCATTGCTGCATTGCCTCAGGAGCAGCCCAGGGCACAGCAACTATGACCACTTGCTCCCACAGGGTAGTAACTGCTAGTGGCCCTTTCCACATTGACTCAGTTGTGTTGGCCAGCACACCAAGGGGTGGAGCCAAATCTCCACTCATTCCTCAACTACCTGGCACTCACTCTCCTACTTGCATATCCTCTGCTTTCTTCCTCCTGAATGCCCCACCATGCCCATACAGAAGATACAGGGAGACTCATCCAGGGCCATTGGAGGGAGATGGTGTATAACTCCATTATGCTCGGACATGGCCACTGAGGTCAGCTGGCGATCTGTCCCTAGGAAATGACCTCGACACACGAATCAAGTGATTAAATTCTATTGTCTGTGTTATACGGGAAGAAAGATTAGATTATCACAGAACCTTCTGGATTTAAAAATTTATGAAAACAAATTAAGGAAACCTGGCATCCAAACTACCCACATACTGTACAACTTTCATAATGATACATAAAAGCATGCAGCTGCATTCTAGAGCTGACTAGAAAATGAAAATCTCTTCCCATGAAAAAAAAAACCTGACAGAAGCCTATTGGAAAGGCAGAGATCAGCCACTCAACCGCCTCACTAGCTCCATGAGCTTGAGAGGGGAGACAGGGAGGCTGAGCTCCTGAGATCTCTATCTTTCTGGTTCCCAGAGATGGCCGGGAGGCAGAGTCAGGGCACTGGACTTCAGCAGTCCCCTGGGAAAACTTATATCAATTTCACTGGTAGAAAGCGAAACTGGCAAGAGCCTTGCAGGTAGGCAGGCAGTGAGAAGTTATTTCAGTCTTCTTGATGTAAAAATAATAATAAAAAAAAAATTCTCCAAGGAAAACTTCAGTTTTGTGAAAAGAGTATTTTTATTGGAAAACCATTCGAACACGAATTTTTCTACCAGCTCTACCACATTCCCATTCTGTACCCCATCACAACATAATCGCTTCCCATTAAAGCCTCCACGTTCCTTTAAGACCTATATTTCTCTAGGCCTTTCATACCAGCACTTTTTCCATAGTCCCCACATCAATTTGCCCATCCACAACCCATAATGCAGCTTTGTGCACCAGATTTCATTAGCAGTTCAGATCCTGGCAATTGATATATTAGTGCAATACAACTATATTTGCTCACGAAACATTTGTTGCACCAAATATGGCTCCCAAAGCAGATGGAAAGATACAAAAAAGTTAATAACAGGGAAAACAAATGACCAAAGCAAATTTAGTCAGAATTTTGATGCCTTTCTTGCTTTGAATTTTTCATGGTAACTTTAAATAAACAAACACACTTGTACAATTTTTTTTTACCTGTACGTAGAACAGAATCCTCCATATGGTAAATGTGAATTAATTTCCTAATTTAAATACATTTTATTTGGTTTTAAATACAACACAAAAACATTTGTTTGAAGCTCTGGGCACTCAATGGTCTTTTTATATTATGTTATGAATTAATTACAAAGTCAAAGCAGTATCATATTTCTCCCACTTCTTAACACATACTCAAATGTCAGTACACACTGTACGACTTAAACCTTCCGCCCCTCACATTCAAGCAAAATCAAAAATCTTACTCTCACCACATGGCAACTAAAATGGGGTTTGTGGCATTTGTGGAAGGTCGCACTCAGATTGTTTTGGACCAGGTTGTGAATTCTACAGAGAAAGCGTCCTCAGAGAATAACTTGCTGGCAGCTCCCTCTCTCATATAGCAAGAGGGCACCAACTTGAGCACATCATCCAAACTCAGCTATGGCAGGATAGTCTGATAAGAGGCAGTTTCCCAGGTCAAGAGATCCCAGATCATTTAAGCCTCTATAGGTTAAGAATGATACCTAGAGCTCCACTCAGAAGCCACTGGACATGGGAAAACCCACCTCCTTTTTTTGCCTTTTCTATTTAGAATGCAAGATCTTTGAAGTCTCTGAGGCAGAAAGTGCTTTTTCCCCCAATGGGAGCAGAATTAGGCCACTGCAGAATGCTTTGGGAAAAGCTCACCCATAAATAACACTGCAGTTCCTAAAACATGCTCAAAGCAAGATGCTCTATTTAACAGGTGAATCATTGCATTCTTCATTAGCTTCATCCTCTGCTTGGATTTAATGCCTAGACCCAGGAAGAGTACACTGCAGTTATCCTTAGTTTTATGTAAGCGATTTCATTGTAACACTGTACAGCCCTGTCCACTTATAATTCCTCCTTTGCCTGGCTTGTAGAGTAAACTCCATTGAATAGTACTGCAAGTCTGTGAACATGACAAAATTACAAAAATCCCTTTCTGCCCTCCCAGCTGGTATTGTACATTGTGTGATTGATGGATGTTTCTCTCTTACTGTGTTTCACCTACAACTGTAAAGGGCCTGATTCTGTTAATTAATCCAGGTGTAAATCAGGAGTGCATTCACTGAGTTTAATGGCGTTACACCAGTGTAAGTAAGAGGATTATCTGCCTCATTGACTTCACTAGGCTTATACTTGATTTACACGGCTGGGGTAAGAAAATGAGCTAACAGGAATGTGCTGTTCCCGCTGCTGCCTTGTAAGATTTCTATTCTCAGCTTGTCTACTAAACTCTTGTCAAATTAATAATTTTGCTGATCTCTAATATTTGGTCTATGTACTGTAGGCTGGAATTTACATGGATATGCTTAATGCTTTCATGACAGTGTTCTGTAGGATTTGATTTTCTGAAAACAGAGTAATTTGTTGTATATTTTGCAGAACCTACTATAAATGCTGATGAGCTGCAGCTATGAAATGTGTTTGCTGGTTCGAAGCTGCATCTGCAATTTTGTTGTACTTCTGTAGCTCTCAAAAATCCTCAAAACGAACTGAAAATTCTTCAAAGTTTTGCATGTACTTTATTTTTTCTCACTTTGCACACACAAACCCCTTTCCAGTAAGCACTTGACCACGTGCTTAATTTCAGTATGAGAAGTCCCCCTTGAAATCAAAGGGGCTAATCACATGCTTAAGTGCTTTGTTGCATTAGCTGTTGATTTAATGAGTTATTTAAAAAAGACCTACATTTTTCTACGTAAGTTTTTCACTATCACTATCAAACAAATCACTTTTTAAAAGTGTAACTCATTTGACACAAATCATTCCTAGCCTCTTCCTGAGGAAATCCATTATTTAACTAATCAATAAAAATATTGTTAACAATATTCTGAGGCCTGATCTGGCACCGATTAATGTCAATACGAATGTCGCCTTTGTCATCAATGGGTGCCAGGTAAGGCCCAGAGCGATCATTCAGACATCGTCAAGAAGGGGAAGTTGCCAAAACATATTTGGAAAACCCAGTCCTATTGTAATCCAACAACTGAATGGTAAAGAATTTCCTTGAGCTTTAACTAAGAATGAATCTTTGGATACTCCATTGTAAATACTGAAAGGTGAACAACAATTTAAAAAAAACAACAACACCACAATGATATTAAACTATTAAAAGAACAATATTCGGCCCCTCCACTATGAGGGGAGAGAAACCCTCCCTCCACAGTAAAACTTGCATCAGGACTGACTTTCATTGGATGCAGAGCCTTGGAGCCTTGCTCTGCAGAGACCTGCTGCTGTCCAGGGGAGTGTGCGCGGGGCTGGTAGATACACTGCTATTTCCCTTTACAGACTGAGGGAGCAGGCTAATGAAACCTGTAGTACCAATGAACGACGACTGTAGTACCAATGAAGCTGAATCATTCACTATTTGGTGTTGGAGTGTTCCTCCCAAGCTTTTACATGACCAACCATTTACTTTGATTCACAATGAGAACAAGATTGGGTCACAACAGAATTTGTGTGTAGGCTTAACATGGGCTGTAGGAGTAGTAATTATTAATCCATTAATAGGAAAAACACAGGTGATAAGAATTAAGATTAAGAATTACTGTTAATTACTCTAGGGTATCAACCCAGGGACATGGGGAAGTGAATGGAGAAGCAGGCTATAAATTCAAACTTCACAGTTACGTTCAGAAATACAAACACCAAAGTTTAACTCTGTAGAAAGATGTAAAAAGAAGAACCTAGCAGAAGCCTGGATTGGTGGTTTTCTACTTAAAAAGCACAGGTTTGATAACATGGTCACTGTGCCAGTTTATGAAACTGATCGAAAGTATTTCCTATTGACTGTCATTGGGTTTTTTAACTCTTTAAAATATTGCTGGAGCTGCTCCTTTTGCAGAGGAGAATATATGTGCCATTTTCTGATGGCATATAAGGAAACTGAAACAGAGGCATTCAAGAATAGTCAAGAGTAGATGCCCTCAGGACACATCTATCATATGGGAAAGAACATGAATTGTGAAGACTATTCCACCATTGGAATATTACTTACCAATGATATGTCCCCAGGCATCACTGTTCATTGTGCCATAGAGCTGCTGCTGCTGGTCCCTCGGATGTTATTAGACAGTGACTTAGGTGTTTTCTTCTGCAGAGGGAAATGAACAGGAAGCTGTGTCACAGTTCTAGTGACATTGTAAAAAGTTACAAAAAGTCTTTACACTTTCAATACACAGAGAAACTGGGACAGCACGTTTGGGGAATGCACTCTCTTGTCTCTTACGGGGTTTTTTCCGACTGTCAGTGGGAAATAAATAGTCTAGTGTTACTGAGCAAATGCAGAGCTATCAGAATTACCATTATTTACTGAACACCAAAAATGTGCATACCATTTATGGAATGACAATACAGGAAGGAAAAGTCCCTGCCCCAGAAGAGCTTAATCTAACTCAGCCAAATAGAATACATGGAATACGGACCCAAGCCCAAGAAGGTGCAGCGACATCGGGGTGAGGAGATTAATGGAGGAAGGCTTGCAAAGCAAAGGATTTTAAAGAGGGGATCGGTAAGAAGAGAGGAAGAGTACGTTAGCGCATGGAAAGTGAAAGGCTGTTCCAAGCAGTGGGATAGTTTAACACCACACTTCTGCACACACTTCCATTAATTAGACCCAGCAGGATACTTTTTCCCTTTGCAATTATGCTGTAACTTCGATGTGTTAGAAAATCAAAGTCAGAGGTAAAATAGCTGTTGTTCCTGAGTGGATTTAAGACAGGTTTTTAAATAAAAAACACACAAGTAAGAGGTGGAGCAGTATGAGTATGTCCTTACTGCAACAGCCCTAATGCAGAGGCCAGTACCTCGCCTGCAAGGCCAACCTGGACACAGGGTAGATGCATGATGCGGGGGGGGGGGGGGGGGGGGGGCAATTGTCTATAGGGCTGCAATGAGGCAATAGAACCACTTTGTAGCCCAATGACTTAAGGGGAAGGAAAGGAAAAACTGGGTAGCAGCACATTGCTAGCCTAGGCCTCACTTTCTCTTGCAGAATTGAGTGATCTAACATGCAGGCAGTGAACCTTTGCCCATCCATGCTTTGAGCTGTAGAACCAGGGTAGATATAGATCATGGATTTGAGGGGAGGGTCAGGAGGTTACTTTTAAGATTTTTATTATTTAAATCAGATTTTATTTACACATTGTTAGTTCTTTACTCTCTTCCCATTTATAGTGCTAAATTGCTGAAATGAACTGTTTTGTATCTTGACAGGTTTCAGAGTAATAGCCGTGTTAGTCTGTATTCGCAAAAAGAAAAGGAGTACTTGTGGCACCTTAGAGACTAAGCAATTTATTTGAGCATGAGCTTTCGTGAGCTACAGCTCACTTCATCGGATGCATACTGTGGAAATTGCAGAAGACATTATTATATACACAGACACCATGAAACAATACCTCCTCCCACCCCACTCTCCTGCTGGTAATAGCTTATCTAAAGTGATCATCAAGATGGGCCATTTCCAGCACAAATCCAGGTTTTCTCACCCTCCGCCCCCCCACAGACAAACTCACTCTCTTGCTGGTAATAGCCCATCCAAAGTGACCACTCTCTTCACAATGTGTATGATAATCAAGGTGGGCCATTTCCTGCAGAAATCCAGGTTCTCTCACCCCCTCACCCCCCTCCAAAAACCACACACACAAACTCACTCTCCTGCTGGTAATAGCCTATCCAAAATGACCACTCTCCTTACAACGTGCATGAAAATCAAGGTGGGCCATTTCCAGCACAAATCCAGGTTTTCTCACCCCCCCACACACCCACCCCATTACCAGCAGGAGAGTGGGGTGGGAGGAGGTATTGTTTCATGGTGTCTGTGTATATAATAATGTCTTCTGGAATTTCCACAGTATGCATCTGATGAAGTGAGCTGTAGCTCACGAAAGCTCATGCTCAAATAAATTGGTTAGTCTCTAAGGTGCCACAAGTACTCCTTTTCTTTTTGTTTTGTATCTGCCTCCCTGATTAGTTACCTAACTGTTGTTAGCATTTCAGATTTTAGATTGATATTATTCTATTAAGAAGTTTTACACTCCACATTCATCTACACTGATAGAGACAAGTCCAGGGCTTATTACTATGCTGACTGTGAGCACTACAAGCTCAAACATGACATTGATAAGCATACAGCCCATACGTATATTTGCAACCAGAACCACCTTCTACTACAGTGAACTTCCAGAAGCCAAGAAAGCTGAAATATTTCAACTAGGCTACATTCCCTTTTTCAGGGTTTGAGGTATGAAGTCAATGGGACTTGTCTTTCTAAGGGAGGAAGGGTCTAGATTAGCCATACAGTGAATCTATATTTAAATTAATTCTAGTTCTCAATTTCTGTCCAGTTTCACTGAAATAATATATTTTAGGTCACTCCCCCTCTCCCCACACTCACACAGCCATGTAAACCATGTAATGGGAGAAAGACAGCTTTTGGCTGACAGCAAAAAAAGTTGGTTTGTTCATCAACAAAGGGAAGACAAAATACTGTATATGGCTATCAGTATTCCTAAAGCAGTCATCAGAATAGACAGAGAATCACTAGAAGAAGTCAGTCATTTTACTTATCTGGGGAGTGAGGCGTGCCATGATGGTGACACCATGCTACACATCAAGTAATGAATATCAACAGCAGCAAACAATTTTCATAAACTTGAAAAGATTTGGAAAAATAGCACGACCAGCACTGATACAAAACTATGAACTTTTAACACCAGAATTATGTCTGTCCTCTATGGATCAGAGTCATTGAAATACATAACAGTATTTGATAACTTATTGCAATCCAGTTCTAAGTACGTCCATCATCATCATCCTCATGCCTTTTTCATGACTATGAACATCCCAAAGCTTTACACATACAGTATTTCATTACTTTTCCTGCAAACATTTTGAACCAAAAATTTTGCTGGTGACAAAACTGCATGCCTTAATTTGCTTATGCAATTATTAAAATTACATATGCAAGTCACAAGACTAGTTACTTAAGTAGCAATTTGCTTGTATGATCATAATTGCTTATGCAAATGTAGCTATACAACTCCACATGCTTTTGCTGCACACTGACCTCAAGTGTATTGAAGAAAAAATATCAGTCCTTCTGCTTGCTGGTGCATTTAGCACTTAAAATAGTACTAGATGTTCGGTTTCAGAGTAGCAGCCATGTTAGTCTGTATCCGCAAAAGAAAAGGAGTACTTGTGGCACCTTAGAGGCTAACAAATTTATTTGAGCATAAGCTTTCGAGAGTTACAACTCACTTCATCGGATGCATTCAGTGGAAAATACAGTGGGGAGATTTATATACATAGAGAACATGAAACAATGGGTGTTACCATACACACTGTAATGAGAGTGATCAGGTAAGGTGAGCTATTACCAGCAGGAGAGTGGGGGGGGTGGGGGAAAAACCTTTTGTAGTGATAATCAAGGTGGGCCATTTCCAGCAGTTGACAAGAACCTCTGAGGAACAGCTGGGGGGTGGGGGGAAAATAAACATTGGGAAATAGTTTTACTTTGTGTACTGACCCATCCACTCACAGTCTTTATTCAAGCCTAAGTTAATTGTATCCAGTTTGCAAATTAATTCCAATTCAGCAGTCTCTCGTTGGAGTCTGTTTTTGAAGTTTTTTTGCTGAAGAATTGCCACTTTTAGGTCTGTAATCGAGTGACCAAAGAGATTGAAGCATTCTCCGAATGGTTTTTGAATGTTATAATTCTTGACGTCTGATTTGTGTCCATTGATTCTTTTACGTAGAGACTGTCCGGTTTGGCCAATGTACATAGCAGAGGGGCATTGCTGGCACATGATGGCATATATCACATTGGTAGATGTGCAGGTGAACGAGCTTCTGACAGTGTGGCTGATGTGATTAGGCCCTATGATGGTGTCCCCAGAATAGATATGTGGACACAGTTGGCAACGGGCTTTGTTGCAAGGATAGGTTCCTGGGTTAGTGGTTCTGTTGTGTGGTGTGTGGTTGCTGGTGAGTATTTGCTTCAGGTTGGGGGGCTGTCTGTAAGCAAGGACTGGCCTGTCTCCCAAGATCTGTGAGAGTGATGGGTCGTCCTTCAGGATAGGTTGTAGATCCTTGATGATGCGTTGGAGAGGTTTTAGTTGGGGGCTGAAGGTGTTGGCTAGTGGCTTTCTGTTATTTTCTTTGTTAGGCCTGTCCTGTAGTAGGTAACTTCTGGTACTCTTCTGGCTCTGTCCATCTGTTTCTTCACTATTAGCACCATAGTGTCCAGGAAGTGGATCTCTTGTGTGGACTGGTCCAGGCTGAGGTTGATGGTGGGATGGAAATTGTTGAAATCATGGTGGAATTCCTCAAGGGCTTCTTTTCCATGGGTCCAGATGATGAAGATGTCATCAAGGTAGCGCAAGTAGAGTAGGGGCATTAGGGGACAAGAGCTGAGGAAGCGTTGTTCTAAGTCAGCCATAAAAACGTTGACATACTGTGGTAGTTCTTGTCAACTGTTGGAAATGGCCCACCTTGATTATCACTACAAAAGGTCCCCCCCGCCCCTGCCCCGGCTCTCCTGCTGGTAATAGCTCACCTTAAGTGATCACTCTCATTACAGTGTGAATGGTAACACCCATTGTTTCATGTTCTCTGTGTATATAAATCTCCCCACTGTATTTTCCACTGAATGCATCCGATGAAGTGAGCTATAGCTCACGAAAGCTTATGCTCAAATAAATTTGTTAGTTGCTAAGGTGCCACAAGCACTCCTTTTCTTTTTATTAGATGTTAAACATTACATAGAGCAAGCCAGTCACCTGGTATTTCCAGCATGGAAAGTAGTCCTGTTACCATTTTTTTTCTTTTTTGTGAACCGGTGAATCCTGTGCAAGTTCAGGTGCACTTAGACAAGTTGGTCTGCCAGTTCACAGTAAAATTTAAGATAGTTCATTTAAATTCTAAAGTTTTTTTTAACTTCAAGTCTTGGGGAAGTAGATGAAATTAAAAATTCACTAACCCATTTAAACTGAACTTGGAAGGTCTGAAAAACTCTTGATCAGTTGACTGTATAAAGAACATAAGTGGTGTTGAAAAATTCTGCATTAATATTCTTCAGTAGTGTGTCATGAGCTTCACTCCCATTGGGCAGCTCTTCCTGGCTCCTCTGGGGATTAGCTTTGTACAGGAGCAGCAGAAGGGGATATAGGACATTTGCAAGATCTCCCATCTCTTTCTCTCTGTGCCACTGCGGGTACTGTCCCCTCGTGACTTGACCCACCAGCCAGTTACTGTTTGTTTTCCCCTCTCCAGAGACCAAAGTCCCATTGAAGGACTATCCTGGGCAGTCTTCTCCTTCACTGTCTGGGCTGTGCCACTTCCTCAGGGGCTGGTAAGGGAACCTGGGCCCACCCACTACTCTAGATTTCAGCCCTGGGACACTACAGCCAAGGTGTGCACAGTCCCAAACCCTGCTACTGTTTTCCTGGGCTGCTCCTACTTTGCCTTTATCAGGCCCTTTCTCCACCATCTTCTGGGTACTCTCTTTTCTCGGGGCCAGGGACCCATCGCTTCTATTCTTCCCATGGTTTCCTCCTTTTCCTAAAAATAGTTAGAGAGTAACTGCGGGCCTCCACACCACAGCCCCGCTTTCTGCTGCCAACTTCCTGGTTTTATCATAGCCCTGCCTGTTCCTTCTAAACTGGGCTCTATTCCCAATCAGTGGTCGCTTATCCAGGCTAGTTCCCCTCAGGTGTGGCCTATCAAGTTAATTGGTCCCATTCTCAGCCTCATTAATCCTTTCAAGGCTGGAGAAGGGATGAACACGCTGTCAGACAGTGGTTGCAGGTCCTTGCAGCCATACTACCTTTACCTGTGATTACTTTAAATCTCTAAGTGGTGCCAGGCTTGATCAGCACTTAGTGTTATATAAGACCTCCAAGAAAAATGTACATGCTGCAAGAAATGGCATTTTTTAGAACTGGATTGCTTTTTAAAACAAAGGGGTTTTTTTTCTTTAAAAAATTGCCTCTTTTATAAAAAAAAAAAATACAAAACTTAATACTTTTGCATTTCCTGTGAAATTTTGAATCAATCTTTACTGAAATCTTATTTACTAAAAGTTTTCCAGTAACCAAAAAGTTTTTTTTAAAAAAGTCCATTTCAAACCCTATAAAATTTCAAAACGCTTCCACGGGAAGTTTTTTACCTATCTCCAATTATGGTGATAAAATAAACAACAGTATTCCTTTAGCAGGGTCGCCCAGAGGATTCAGCGGGCCTGGGGCAAAGCAATTTCGGGGGCCCCCCTTCCCTGTCTCAGACCTCAGACTTCAGACATTCTTGTCGGAGCCCCCTTGCAGGGGCCCGGGGCAAATTGCCCCACTTGCTCCCCTCTGGGCGGCTTTGTCCTTTAGACACCACAGAACCAGTGGTGTTAAGTCCTACTGTGGTGCTAAAGTTACAATGTTTCGGACGAGACCTAAAGAGAAGCGACTTCTGAGTGAACACTTGAGAGTTAAGAGACAATGCCAGGACAGGGAAAGACCTGGGAACACAAGAAATCAAAAGAACTGTGGGAGGTTTAAAAAGGAACATTCTCTTAAGTGACGAGGGGTAGTTATCTGGGGGATCCAGACCGAGACAGTGGGGTATCTGAAGAAGTTGGGCCTGCCTCGATCACCATCAGGAGATGGCAAGCCTTTAAGATGTGTGTAGGCTGTTTTAAAATCCTCTTCCCTCCTCCCTCCCCCCCATGTTTTGTTCCTACTGCTAAAATAAGGAATGCTTTGGTTTTCAGAAGGCTGTTTGATCGCCAAAGGGAAGAACCACAGGTGTTTGAACTTGGCTGGACCAGCAGAGTAAGAACAAATGATTCACAGAGTCCTGTGACCCAGGGCCAAATCTAAGAGTGAGAGAACTGCAGAATTCCATCCTGGGATAGGTAAGAGCATGTGCCCTAAGATCTGAGGGGGTGCACTCAAGGTACGTCTATACTGGAATAAAAGACTTGTGGCATGGCTGTGCTGGCCTGGGTTAGCTCACTTGGGCAAGTGGGGCTAAAAATTGCTGTGTAGACATATGGGCTCAGGCTGGAGCCCAGGCTCTGGGACCCTCCCTCCTCATGGCGTCCCAGCCCCGTCACCCAAGCCCCATAAGCCTGAATCATCTGACACAGGCCAGTCGCAGGTATTTAATTGAAGTGTAGACATACTCTCAGAGACCAGAAAAGGGACAACTGCAGAGGTGCAGCTAGGTCTGTAACCATGACAGTGATAGCAATTGCGGCAGGAGAAATACAGAAACCTGAACTCGCATCTTGGTAGGTAAATAGAGAAAACACATTTTCAAATTACATTGTTTTCATGTGTTTGTTAATTTTAAGTCTGCACATGTGTTCTAATAAGGTGAAATGTATCCCTATGTAGATGGCCAGTTCAAAGACTGTGCATCAATTAACTCCCCGTTAACTGTATTTTGTGGCCTTAGGTGGTACACAAGCCTGGCCCTCTGCACAGGGATGAATTTCATCTTTACAGATGTGGGTTCATAAACTAAGCATATATAGGAAAAAAGTTTAACCAATCACAGACTGACTGTTATAGTAGGTAATCTCTCTCTTCCGTGCAAATAAAAGAATAGACACATGGGAGAAAACTAAAGTTTCTCCTCCTTGTTTCCATGGAAACCAGTCTAAATGAGCCTCTGGTTACAAAACTTCTTATTCAAGACTTAATATTTCATATCTAAGATATGGAATTACAATTACAAATAACCAGTCTAAATGAGTGTCTGGTTACAAAGCTTCTTATTCAAGACATAATATTTCATATCTAAGATATGCAATTACAATTACAAATTCTTAAGTGTATGTAGTTCTGAAGTGAAAAGAAAAATTATATTTCAGAGTCACTATCTGAGGGTTGAGTTAAGTAAATGCACACTCGAGGTGCATGGTTTAGAAAAGGGAAAGTATGACTGTTTAACAATTGTTAACAATTGAAAAGAGTGTGGTTATTTATTTGTTGTTGCACTGAATTAAAATGTGTTTATTCAGCATACTAGCTGTTGGATACAGATACATCCAAAACAACAAATCGAAATTAATTGGTTAAAATAAAGCAGATGCTATTTAGTGTTACAGAAAACAAGGCATGCAAAGCATGGAAGAGAGAAGAAAAATTTCTCTTTAAATCTTTTCATTCCTTCATTGAAAATGCCTTTTGTTTGCAGGTTACAGCCATTAGTATGGTATACCGTATGCAAGGCCCAGGTACACAATGGCAAACTGGATCTAGACTCTGTAGTAAGGTCCCTGGATTCTGCAGCACTCTGGTGGAAAATCTGTGAGACAACTGCAGATACACAATTTTTTTCATGTAATTAAATAGCAAAACGTAAAATAACTTCAGTCCAGTAGCCCTGTTATTTATACTGATAGTCATCCAATTAATTTCATGCTGCCCCCATCATTTCAGCTTTCAGCAAAGCTGCAGATTTGTAGACAGTGGCTAACTGCAACGTAAAAGCGGTTGGGAGGTGCCTGTCAACTCTGGCAGCCGGGGAGATGGTAGCAGAGGATGTCTGGGGAGAAAAGGGAACCCGTTTGCGGTTAGCATATTAGCTTGATGTTTCTGCTAAAAGCATCAGCTGAATAGTCAACAATGTCGCCTTTAAAACCATTTTATTTCAGTTTTGCTTAACACTCCGATGAATGCAGACAGTTTACACTTCTGCTGGCTGGCTGCAAAAATACAGCAATACATCAGTTTAAACTTCATTTGTATTTTTTAAAGTTTTCTTTGCAGCCCTAAGACTTAGAAAAATCAGCTGGAGTTTTTGCCATTTACTGCACTGGCACCAGGACATCATTTTTCTTTCTTTTTTTTTTAAAATGGAAGCATTAATTTCTGCATCAAGGAGTGAATCCCGAGGCAAATTCTGCAGTCAGAGAATTGCAGAATTCACTGGACCCAGACAGCATGTTGCTCAAATCAAACTCTTTTAAATTTGGGTGCGTCAGACCACCTGAATTTGATTCCACATCAATAGAAACATGTGCAGTAGACAACTATATACCACACAGGTAAACACCAATCTTGGACAGATTTCAGAGAAATCAAAACTATTTTCAAAATGAGGGCTTCGTAGAAACTAAAGCTAAATCAAATAGTTTTAGCTGGATACATTTTGCAAATTTGGTGATGGTTTGGCTTTGCAAAATCACTGATGATCTGGTTCTAGTTTTTGCAAATAAATTTAGTAGCCAAATGCTTCCAATGACTATCACAAGTGAATTGACAATTCTAATTCTTTCTGATGTGTCAGATGGTGACATTTCATATTTGAGCTTAGAACTTTGACCCCATACACAATAGGCTGTCTAACTCTCCTACTGCCACAATGCTCTGTGACAAAGTCCCAGTATACGTACAGTCTTGGGCTGGAGCTTCAGGAGTACTGGGCTGAATACAGGTCTAATATATTCATTGTGACAGGTTTCAGAGTAACAGCCGTGTTAGTCTGTATTCGCAAAAGGAAAAGGAGTACTTGTGGCACCTTAGAGACTAACCAATTTATTTGAGCATAAGCTTTCGTGAGCTACAGCTCACTTCATTGGATGCATACTGTGGAAAGTGTAGAAGATTGAAGTGTAGACAAATTGGAGGATTGGGCCAAAAGAAACCTGATGCGGTTCAATAAGGATAAGTGCAGGGTCCTGCACTTAGGACGGAAGAACCCAATGCACAGCTACAGATTAGGGACCGAATGGCTAGGCAGCAGTTCTGCGGAAAAGGACCTAGGGGTTACAGTGGACGAGAAGCTGGATATGAGTCAGCAGTGTGCCCTTGTTGCCAAGAAGGCCAATGGCATTTTGGGATGTATAAGTAGGGGCATAGCGAGCAGATCGAGGGACGTGATCATTCCCCTCTATTCGACATTGGTGAGGCCTCATCTGGAGTACTGTGTCCAGTTTTGGGCCCCACACTACAAGAAGGACGTGGATAAATTGGAGAGAGTCCAGCGAAGGGCAACAAAAATGATTAGGGGTCTGGAACACATGACTTATGAGGAGAGGCTGAGGGAACTGGGATTGTTTAGTCTGCGGAAGAGAAGAATGAGGGGGGATTTGATAGCTGCTTTCAACTACCTGAGAGGTGGTTCCAGAGAGGATGGTTCTAGACTATTCTCAGTGGTAGAAGAGGACAGGACAAGGAGTAATGGTCTCAAGTTGCAGTGGGGGAGGTTTAGGTTGGATATTAGGAAAAACTTTTTCACTAAGAGGGTGGTGAAACACTGGAATGCGTTACCTAGGGAGGTGGTAGAATCTCCTTCCTTGGAAGTTTTTAAGGTCAGGCTTGACAAAGCCTTGGCTGGGATGATTTGATTGGGGATTGGTCCTGCTTTGAGCAGGGGGTTGGACTAGATGACCTCCTGAGGTCCCTTCCAACCCTGATATTCTATGATTCTATGATTCTAAGATCTTTTTATACACACAAAGCATGAAAAAATACCTCCTCCCACCCCACTCGCCTGCTGGTAATAGCTTATCTAAAGTGATCACTCTCCTTACAATGTGTATGATAACCAAGGTGGGCCATTTCCAGCACATTTCCAGTCCTTGCCTACAGACAGCCCCCCAACCTGAAGCAAATACTCACCAGCAACCACATACCACACAACAGAACCACTAACCCAGGAACCTATCCTTGCAACAAAGCCCGTTGCCCACTGTGCCCACATATCTATTCAGGGGACACCATCACAGGGCCTAATAACATCAGCCACACTATCAGAGGCTCGTTCACCTGCACATCCACCAATGTGATATATGCCATCATGTGCCAGCAATGCCCCTCTGCCATGTATATTGGTCAACTGGACAGTCTCTACGTAAAAGAATAAATGGACACAAATCAGATGTCAAGAATGATAACATTCATAAACCAGTCGGAGAACACTTCAATCTCTCTGGTCACGCGATTACAGACATGAAAGTTGCGATATTACAACAAAAAAACTTCAAATCCAGACTCCAGCGAGAGACTGCTGAATTGGAATTCATTTGCAAATTGGATACAATTAACTTAGGCTTGAATAGAGACTGGGAGTGGCTAAGTCATTATGCAAGGTAACCTATTTCCCCTTGTTTTTTCCTACCCCCCCTCCCCCAGACGTTCTTGTTAAACCCTGGATTTGTGCTGGAAATGGCCCACCTTGATTATCATACACATTGTAAGGAGAGTGGTCACTTTAGATAAGCTATTACCAGCAGGAGAGTGGGTTTGTGTGGGGGTGGGGGTGGGGGTGGGGGGGGTGAGAAAACCTGGATTTGTGCTGGAAATGGCCCAACTTGATTATCATACACATTGTAAGGAGAGTGATCACTTTAGATAAGCTATTACCAGCAGGAGAGTGGGGTGGGAGGAGGTATTTTTTCATGCTTTGTGTGTATAAAAAGATCTTCTACACTTTTCACAGTATGCATCCGATGAAGTGAGCTGTAGCTCACGAAAGCTTATGCTCAAATAAATTGGTTAGTCTCTAAGGTGCCACAAGTACTCCTTTTCTTTATATTCATTGTGTGACTGAAAAAGCCACAGCTGTTCTCAAAGTTTGCAAATTCACAAAAACTAGTGGGCTTGAATTCAGTCAAGGTGAGCCATATTTTCTGAATGAAATATTTACAGTTGTCTTTCCAGGCCCATCCCCCAGGAATTCAACCTTTTGTAGTAAAAACAAAGGTCAGTTTTTATGTGAGTTGATGAAATGGGGCCAAATACAAGTTTGAAATGGAACATGGAGATTTGGAATTCAAGGGGGAAAATAATCAGTTTACAAGGAAGTATAGTTTTGTTCAAGGAGTGAAATGGTAAATTCATGGCTTCAAAGCATGAAGTGAATCAGAAAATTCACTTGGTTTTATTTACATTAATCACTTATTATTTCTATGTTATAGCTTTAATCCTAAAAACCTGCTCTCTTTATAGCAGGTAACTATATCTGGAGGCAAGTTTAGATCCAAAGCTGGAAGAGGTCTCAACCAGCAACATTTGCACTCAGTTATTTGTGGGCACAAATTATCGTTTTGACATCTGTCTCTGTGATCAGCAGGCACAATCAAATAGTTGGCTGTTTCAAATACTGGCATTTTTGTCCACCCTGTTATAAGAACAAGACTACTCCCACAACAAGTTGTCTAGCTTCATACCACACCCCATTAAAGATTGACGATTTGGCTTTTATTTTGTAAATGCCTGGCACATAGCCACAGAAAAACTGACCATCCTCCTAAAGGATACACGTTATGCACACTTAAATATTTAGTTACCATCTATAAATATGCTGATTGTTAGGGGGCTTATTCCTTCACCCACTTACTTCCCTGGTCCTTCTCGCATGAACAGAGAGCAACAATACCCGAAATCCAAAGTTGCAAACAATTCGATGTTTATTGGGGTGAACTTCCAGCAAGCATGATTCCAGTTTCCTTCCTTAGTATCCTCCTTCCCAGCTCTGACACCACAGAGCCTTACACCTGTGTCCCTGTTCCCATTCCTGCCCTTAGCCAAACATGATTCCAATTTCCTTACCCCCATTCCCTGTTCCCATTTCCCTCACCCGCATGCCCACCCCCAGCCCCCTACTTCCTGACAGACTGCAGACTATATAGTAAAACCTGAGTTCTGCTTTGCTATACCTTAACCAATCATGTTCCTGAAATTTAACTAACCAATCCTAACATATTGTAACATGATTATGTACCCAATTATATCCCACCACCTTCATTAGTTTACACCCAGCAAAATTAATTATACAGCAGACAGAAACAATCACAGAACCAGACAGAGATTATACAGACAAACAACAGCGAAGTGGGAACTATAATGACAAAGCAATACAGAAGTGAGGATTTCACATCCCAGCTATTGATAAGTGAGTTCTTGCCAGACAGGATGCTATCAAACTAAGTTTTCTTTTACATTTTCTAGGCACTTCCCTTTCTCTGGAGGTGATAGGCATTATCAGGACAGGATTGCATTCCTAACAGCCCAATAGCACCTTATTTCAGTGTGACTAGTTTGGAATGTGAGGATGTGACCGTTTGCTTCCCAGCTTATGGCTGCCTCTGCTGCTTAGCCAAAGGCCTTAGCCTAAGCACAGGGCCACAAACTGTCACAGCAAGAGAAGGCCCTTACACCGGCAGACAGTGATTTTGATTCTTTCTTTTGTACCTCTATAACTAGCCAAGTGATAAGAATACACCTAAATTCTTAAAGTACAGGCCTTTGCAGACAGGCCTGAATATCTATATCCTAACACCGATCATTCTGTATACGCTTGTTTAGGTAATAAGTCCTCAATTGAATATAATTTTATTCTTAAGTCTTCATCATTTCTGTATGGTTAAGTCTATGGCTATCAATCCCATATTTTTGTAATCACAGACTATTTTCGCTGTTATATACTTTATTAAAAAAAAATCTGTGGAAAGAATAGGAGACTAGACTGGGACTGGATGTTTTGGTTCTTTGTATTATTAATTTGTTTTAACTCTACTTTAAATCCAGTAAATTTCAAAATTGAGTCTTGCCTTTCATTCCACTTACTGTACACAATAAGTGTTTCTATATATATATATATATTACAATGAAAAAAGAAATCTCCAGGTCAAAAGAAGGAAGAAATTTAGCTGTTTATGCCAGAGAAAATTCATTAAGTGGAATTTAGCTGCTGGCAATTCAACTGTCACCAACTGAGGTCTTCAAGGTTTTCTCCTAAATTTAAAGAGAGATTATTCTGACAGGGATAATTGTTTCTACCCTATTTAACTGAAGCGGTTTAGCTGTTTAGCTAAGAAATGAATAGATATGGAAATTAGGGATGAGACAATTGATTAAAAAAAAAGAATGTCCGTAACATTTTGTCCATTTCCAGAATCAAAATACAACCAAATTTAAGGTTCAGATGTACTCTTTTGCTTGAAATATTTTTAAATACCTTTGTACCTCAGATTCCAGATGGGTCTCTAATCAAAAGTGCTGAAATGCTATGGGAAAGGAGGTATTCATCATATTTCTGGGTGTGGGGCGTGAAAGTAAAAGGGGAACAGCGGTGGTCTTGTGGTCAAGAGATTGCAGTGGGACTAAGAAGAGGTGGGTTCAGTTCCTAGGTCTGTCACAAACATCGTGTTTAGCATTGGACAAGTCACAATCTCTTTGTCCTTCAGTTTCTCAAAGGTAAATGGAGATAACACCTTCCTACCTCATATGGATATTGTGCGTGGGAGGAATCCTGATATTGCAGGGGCCATATGAACAGATATACCCGAGAGAGTGCAGGGTTATACAAAAGCTTGTTCCCATGAGCTCTCCAGTCCACTTTTGCAGGGTCTAGAATTTGGTGACGTTTGAATAATGCATCAGAAATGTTGGTTAATTTTTAAACCAGACTCAAATTTTTGAGGTTCACCCTCAGGACTTGAAATTCTGTAACAGACATCTCAGTTAACCTTTTGTATTTTGTATACCTAATTTTTGACACGGTATCATTAATCTGTAAATGTAGGTATGCCTTGGATGAAATCCTGGCCTCACAAAGTCAATCGGAGCTTTGGCATTGACTCCCGTAGGGCCAGGATTTCAGCCTTTGTGTATTGCATATTTCTGACTTCATAAAACTCACAGCTTAAACAGAGTATTTGCTGGATACATATTGAGTTCTGTATAAATCCTTTGTATATCTATAATATCCCACATATAAAACTTAATAGATACTCTTAAAACTCCAAAGACAAAATTTCCCAAGTTCAGTTATTTCCACAGAGATAAGCTGGGTCTGTACTGAAACTGACACACTGAAGGAATTAAGAAAAACAGATATAGGAAGAAAGCTGGAGAAAGAGATGAGGGAACAGGCTGGGATGGAAAAGGGATAAGAGTTGCATATTAAAATATTAAAGGTTTCACAATTATTCTTTTTGGTTGACCCTACAAATACTGACAATGTTTTGGGCAACTGGATGGGTGAAATACTTGGTAATGGGACAAAGGACTTATCAACCTGAAATCTAGTACAGCCCTGAGCAGCAGTCTAACAGCTGTGCAGTGGTCTAAATGGGATATATTGGTGGCTTAATTACTACCCACCATCACACTTGGCACTAACAGGCATACTTATTGGTATTCTCAGCAGAGATGCCAAGAAGTGTATGGGCATGGAGCCTAAACTTTTCTCGGATCCCTAGAGCTGGCTATTCCAGTCAAGTTTAACTTAAGACAAATAGTGGAGAAGTATAGGGAATTCATTCTGGCACTGACTGTGTCTGTACTTGCTCTGTAGATAAATAAAGAACTTTTGCTATTAATTTGACACCATAAAGGAATAATAATAAAATAAACCAGGAGAACAATGGCACATTGGCTGGTTTGACATATGAATATTTTGGAGAGTGTATATTCATCTTCCAGAGGTTACTTATTTACACCACAAGTATTTAAGAAAACAGTGCACACTTTAGGTAGTCACATTACATGTCTGCTTTATTTTTCTTATATTTTACCAGAGAATACAGTCTGTCATAAACCTTGGAATCTTCTTCAAAATCATGCACAATTTCACAGTAGTCCAAATTAGCAGTTATTTACTATTAAGTCTGAAGAGACAGTCTTAATTATTTAACCATAATTTAAGCCTTTATCTGAGTCCCTTTGGACAGCATGGTTTTTTTTTATATTCCCATATTCACATGGTTGACTGTGGTTCACTTCTTGTGTTTGGGCCAGTTGAAAGCAACTCTTCACAACCTGCAATACAGATATAGTTCAAGGAGATATCTCCAGATCTGCATTGTTCAAACATGGGAAGCATGAATAAGGCCACAAAGTAGCTGCGTTCCCATGTACTTAAGTACATATCTAAGTATTTTGAAGTACTCTGCATGCTTGTATTAAATGCCTTAAATATTTTGTACTTAGCAGGTGTATTTAAGTACATTTTAAAGGTACTCAAAGCTTAAGTAACTTTTACCTGCAAATACTTTTTCAAAATGGTTTTATTAAACAATCACATCCCTCCCAACAGTCCTGGATTCTGGCTGGCCCCCAGAGCCCACTCTCCCAGCCTGGGAGTTTCAGGCCCTGAGTTCTGACCGCCATGGGTTTTTTTCTGTTGGCCCTGCTGTTGGATCAACCAAGAAGGTCCTGCCCCCTTCATTTCTGAATGGTCACTACAAATGGTAGAGGGGAAACTCACTCCCTGGCCGAGCCCTGCGGAGGGATGAGTCAATGGGGGAGAGGGGTTTGAGGAGAGCAAAGCAAGCAGATTCATACCTCTCAGTGTCCTGAATTGAGAGAATGAACCCAGTAGTGCATCCTCTGCAGGACGGGATAGGAAATACCTACCAGCCACTGGGCATGTGCCAATGCTGAAGGGGCTGTAGGGAAATAGGAGCCTAAACAATTGCTTAGGCTACGTCAGCCTACTGCCACCACGGCAGTCCTTATATCATTGATTGTACTTCCTGTTTCATTTCCAGTTGACTTGTAAATAGTTTATTGGTCATCTTTAATCCTGCAATATCTCTTTAGTCAGCAACGGAGTATGAAAATAAAGTGTTGCCACTTGTACTGAGAACTTACTTCTCAGATGTTGTTGAAATGGATGGGAATTTTACTGAAAAAGTTTGTAGCTTGTGCAAACCAAAAAGGAAGACAATTCGCAGCCAACATAAAGTGCCATCAAATTTCACCAAACATGTGATGGTAAATAATTATGTGTTATTAATTAAAGATGGTTCATTCAGGCTTTTGCTAGCTATATTTTCCCCTCAGTTGGACGTATTTATTATTTCTTCAAAAGCTGTTTTGATATGCTTGCTGAAATTATGGTCGACTAGGCCGGAAAAGGCAAAAAATTCCATATTTACTCGAATTCAGTTTGTAAAACGCTGACAAAACTAGTATTAAGTTATGTTTAGGATGACCAGATGTCCAGTTTTCGACCAGAACACCCAGTCGAACAGGGACCTTGGTGGCTCCGGCCAGCACCGCCAACCGGGCCATTAAAAGTACGGTGGGTGGTGCTGCGGAGCTAAGGCAGGCTAGTCCCTACCTGTCCTGGCTGGCACCGCGCTGTGCCCCAGAAGTGGTCAGCAGGTCCAGCTCCTTGGGGGGTGGGGCCCGGGGCTCCGCATGCTTTTGCCACCACCCCGAACACCGTCTCCTCATTCCCATTGGCTGGGGACTGGCCAATGAGAGCGGGATGGTGGTGGTGCCTGCGGGCGAGAGTGGCGTGTGGAGCCTCCTGGCCCCCCAACCTAGAAGTCAGACCTGCTGCTCGTTGCTTCCGGGGCACGCACAGCGGGATACTAGGACAGGCAGGCAGCCTGCTTTCTCTCCCCCACTGCGCTGCTGAGCAGGAGTCGCTGGAGGTTAGCCTGCACCCCCACCACCGAGCCCCAACCTCCTGCCCCAGCCCTGATCCCTCCAAATCCCAAACCCCTCATCCCCGGCCCAACCCCAGAGACCACATCCCCACCCCAGAGCCCTGTCCCCCTCTGGCACCCCAAACCCCTGCCTCAACCCACAGCTCCCTCCCGCACTCAAAATCCCTTGGCCCCATCCCCCAGCCTGGAGCCCCCTCCTGCACCCCAAACCCCTCATCCCCAGTCCCACCCCAGAGCATGAACCCCCAGCCAGAGCCCTCACCCACTCCTGCACCTCACCTCCCTGCCCCATCCCGGAGCTCCCTCCTACACCTTGAACCCCTCATTTCTGGCCCCACCCCGGAGTCCGCATCCCCAGTTAGAGCCCTCATCCCCTCCCGCATCCCAACCCCCTGCCCCATCCCAGTGAAAGTGAGGGAGGGAGGAGGAGAGCGAGTCACTAAAGGAGGGTGAATGTAGTGAGCGGGGGGCGGGGCCTCGGGAAGGGGGCAGGGCTAGGGTGTTTGGTTTTGTGCGACTAGAAAGTTGGCAACCCTAGGTATGTTTGATACATGACTTTCGCATTTGTTTTTTTCTTTTGGATTTTATCGGAACGAGAATTAAATATTAATATATACACACAGTTCTGAATAAAATAGTTTTTACTTGTTTTTTAGAGAAGCAATGGAGAAAAATATTTGAAGATTATGCACGAAAGGAAGGATTTGGGGTGCAAGTAAGCTGGCGATGACTTGTTCACAGCGTCTGGGGTTACCCAAAGTATAAGGCCCCCTGCTTGGATACTTTTCTGCAGCAATGACTCTGATGAACCAGTGTCCATATTAAAAATAGATAAACTAATGCTCGGTTTTTGCTGTTAGTGACATGCTGCCCCTGTGGATTACTGAAGGGAGTAGCTTTCACACTTTACCTGATGGAATTATTCCCAATGCCACTGTTATGTGAACAGAAATTCTCCAACCCAGAGCTGGAATTTCTAGGTGAGTGGTTGGAACTGATGATTCCAATTGCCACTGTACTTGACAGACTTCAGGAGGAGGAGAAAATAGAGTGTTTCTGTGGTGTGATTCTACCTACTGTGCTTGTGCTAAAGTTCAGACTTGACTCATTTTCTCCAAAATAAAATTCTTGCTTGGTAGATAATTGGAAGGAGGGACTTAGAAAATGTTTGAGGCATATTTTGAGGCAGCTCTGAGTAACAAAAATGTAAAGTCATTTGTTGTTACTTCGGTGTCAAACCCTTTTAAGTTGCACTGGCTGCAGAATCAGGATCGGAGAAAAATTGAAGAGGAACTTTTTTTTTTTAAAAGATCTGGTTTGTTGTGATACCCTACCTAAACCTATAGATCAATCTGCAATAGCCAAAGCTGCCACTAATTTCTATGGCTTTTTATGTTTGGGGGCATCTGCATCTGACTCTGGGATGCAATTCCTCAATGAACCAGCACATGAACTGGATCAGCTGAAAAGTTATCCACCTGTTGCTAAACTTTCTATCAAATGTAATACCACACTGCCAAACCCCGCTCCTGTGGAAAGACTGTTCAGTAGTGCTGGACAAATCCTACTGCCAAGAAGGAACCATCTTTAATAACAGCATAACCTTGAAAATATCCTAAAGAAAAATGCCCATTTCATGGAATGATATTCTGCCTGTATGTAATCAAAGAATCGTAGAACTGGAAGGGACCTTGAGAAGTCATCTAGTCCAGTCCCCTGCACTCATGGCAGGACTAAGTATTATCTAGATCAGTGGTTCTCAAACTGCAGGTCAGGACCTGTCAAGGTTCCTCCCCCACTCTGAACTCTAGGGTACAGATGTGGGGACCTGCATGAAAACCTCCTAAGCTTACTTTTACCAGCTTAGGTTAAAACTTCCCCAAGGTACAAATTAATTTTATCCTTTGTCCTTGGAATAACCACTGCCACCACCAAACTCTAACTGGGTTTACTGGGAAACGTAGTTTGGACACGTCTTTCCCCCCAAAATCCTCCCAACCCTTGCACCCCACTTCCTGGGAACGGTTTGGTAAAAATCCTCACCAATTTGCATAGGTGACCAGACCCAAACCCTTGGATCTGAGAACAATGAAAAAGAATTCAGTTTTCTTACAAGAAGACTTTTAATAGAAATAGAAGTAGATAGAAGTAAAGGAATCATCCCTGTAAAATCAGGATGGTAGATACCTTACAGGGTAATTAGATTCAAAACATAGAGAATCCCTCTAGGCAAAACCTTAAGTTACAAAAAAGACACACAGACAGAAATAGTCATTCTATTCAGCACAATTCTTTTCTCAGCCATTTAAAGAAATCATAATCTAACGCATACCTAGCTAGATTACTTAATAAAGTTCTAAGACTCCATTCCTGGTCTATCCTCAGCAAAAGCAGCATATAGACAGACCCAGACCCTTTGTTTCTCTCCCTCCTCCCAGCTTTTGAAAGTATCTTGTCTCCTCATTGGTCATTTTGGTCAGGTGCCAGCGAGGTTACCTTTAGCTTCTTAACCCTTTACAGGTGAGAGGATTTTTCCTCTGGCTAGGAGGGATTTTAAAGGGGTTTACCCTTCTCTTTATATTTATGACAGGACCCCTCAGGGGTCACAAGGTTATTAAATGGGATGTCATGAGCTCTCAGCCTCCACCCCAAACCCAGCTTTGCCTCCAGCATTTATAATGGTGTTAAATATATTTAAAAGTGTTTTTAATTTATAAGGGGGGTTGCACTCAGAGGCTTGCTATGTGAAAGGGGTCACCAGTAAAAAAAAGTTTGAGAACCACTGATCTAGATCATCTAGATTATCTAATATTATCACACACACTCATATACATATATTATATATATAATGGAAAGAAAAAATATAAATCTATTTACATTTATAGGAGATATTTTCATTGCTATTGCATGCTAATTTGTGTATATGACTAAAATTTCATTGTTGCTCTTTTTCTTTCTCTTCCACCATGTGCTTATATTATTTAGGTAGGTGTCCATGTATTGATCAGGAAATAAGGGAGATGAAAGTACTTGCACTGGTACTTATAAATACATAAATTCTATTTCCATGGAATACTTACAGTTGTATTTATAAGTGCTTGTGTAATGGTGTACTTATTCTTAAATCCTTTTTATCAGTACTTACTGCAACACTACAAAGTAGAGGGGAGGAAAAGGCAATGAAAGGAAAAGTAGGGGCAGACAGAGAGAGAAAGCAAGAGATGCAGGTGGGTACAAGATTATATGAAGCCCCATTTATCCACTTATTTTTGATGATACTAACACATTTTGGACAAGTGGGATTTTGGTGTATCTAATAGCCCTAAATGGATAATATTTCTATTAGAATTCAGGATTTCTACTTTCACACATATTGGGCCTAATCCTGCCTTACAGAGGTTAGTAGGAGTAATGCCACTGCCTTAAATGGGACCAGGATAGGCTCTGAATTCAATCATCAATTGCTGTTACATTACCCTTGGCCTGAACCAAAGCCCATGGAAGTCAGACAGATTCCCATTGACTTCCACAAGCTTTGAATCAGGCCCTGTGTGAATCCTTGATCGCTTCCACTAGTCACATGCTAGCCTCAAAATGGCTGCATTACATTGAAGAAAACATTTGATTTTGAGCTCTTTAATAGTTAGCAATATATCTTCAAAGTAGTGGAGGGAAATTTAACTGCACAACTCCCACTAAGGCTAACTGGAGTTCACATTTAGCAAAATCCTAAAATATCACTTTAAAGGAGTCCCAAGCCTCCCGTTGTATGTTTTATTAATGATGCAATAAGTGCTACCTTTCAAAACATTGTTTACATGTTGTGCCTCAAATCATTATGACCATAAGAACTGATAAACCTTTCTGCATTAAAAATAAAAGGCAATAGATATTTCAGCTTTGAGTCCTTCAGGATGGAGTGAATATATTAACTACTACTGTAATATTGAATTATTTCCACACAATTCCATTACCTTTCAGTTGTGCATCAAAAGCCAAATAAAGCAGAGTATCAATAGAGACAGGCTTCCTTCCCACACAGAATAGCTATTACTTATACCAAGGAGATACTTGATCATCAAAGAATTCTTTTAAACCAAAATACTTTCACTGAAGGCAAACACTGGGGTTATTAAATGACTTTCCAAACAGACTGACTCCCTGTAGTTTTAATTTCAAAGCATGCTAGTGATGGATTCAGACAGAAATTAAGAATTCAAGAATAAAACGTTTTCTCAATGTTGTATTAGAAGCCAACAAGGCTTTATTTAAATAAGCTTTTTGGTGCCAGTTTCGCACCAGCATTTGAAAAGACTAAAAATGATGTGTATCTAATTCCACTACCTTGAATTTATAAACTGAAAGTGTATTGTTGGTCAAATCCTTCACTTCTCTTTAGGGAAGGCTCCCATTCAAGTCAATAGGAGTTTTGCTTGAATAAAAATTGCAGGATTTGGTCCAGTATTTAAAGCTAAGTGTTTTGTTACTTATAATGGTAGAATACTGTTTACAAAGAGCTTCAGAATGTTAATAATGGATGAACCTCAAACTGGTCAGAATTGTTCAGTTAATACTCAGAAGGCTTGATACTTATTTGGATTGTATCCAATTATTAGAACACTTTTTGGACCTATAAAAACTGGACAGTTTCAGCTGAAAAGAGTGAAGCTGAATGCACAAGTGGGATTTTATTAAACCCTCTGCACTGCTCTGTCCATGTGGCTGAGTTGCTTCCAGCCTAAGTACCTGCGTTCCCTGCTCCCCTTGTTTCCAGTCCATAACAGTTCCTCCAGGGACCATGGGCTCTTTGACTTCAGTTCCACTGATTATGATACAGGCTGGAAATCATACAAGAATTAAACCACACAGAAACAGCCTCCTCTGAGATTTCTGGTACTTCCTGATTCTATATGCACCAGAACAAGCTCAAAGTTTGCAGTTTCACTTCACATATCCTTCCATTTCTGCTTCCATAATGTGTGTTCCTCATGCAGATATCGCATAATAAAATGAATAAGAGCTATACGTGTATTGACTTTTTGTTCTGACTTAGAGTGCAACTGCATAGTTAATTACACTGTATTAAATAACTGCAAGCTAAATTAATTTAAACAGTGACTGCTAGGAAAGGCATAGAAAGGAATAAAGTAAGATTTTGCGTTCAGAGCAAGCCAATAAATGGAAGGAAACAAAGCATAACCTTAAAAGAACCAAAGTTCATAATGAAAAACTTGATATTAATCCCATGAAATCCCACTCTGTCACATTTCAGGCTGCAATCCAGACCAGTGAGGAGTTGTGTCACCACCTGCCCTGCAAACTTGGGTGCCTCACAATGCTTTGCTGTTGGAGGTCCCAACCTGGGCTGCTCACAAACAGCCAAACAACATGCAAGTCACACTGTGAGTGTCGGTGTATAGCTACAGCACTGGTCCAGCAAGTCTGACCCCAGCAGTCTGACAGCAACACACCAGCCACACTCTGGCTTGGATACTACCTGTAGGGTGACCCCAACTCACTCCCATTCCCAAATTTTCCCAAAAACTTGAGTTCTGCACTGTCCAGCCCTCTCTGGGGCAGTTCAGATATTAGAAGTCCATTGCCCTTCTAAGGGATCATTATTCAATAGTTTGCTACTTTTACTGGAGTTACCCAACAGTTCAGTTTAAACTGAACACTGGATTAGTTTAGATTAAAATAAAACAAGTTTATTTAACTACAGAGATAGATTTTAAGTGAGTACAAGTATACATGGGAGACTTCAATCACCCTGATATCTGCTGGGAGAGCAATACAGCAGTGCACAGACAATCCAGGAAGTTTTTGGAAAGTGTAGGGGACAATTTCCTGGTGCAAGTGCTGGAGGAACCAACTAGGGGCAGAGCTCTTCTTGACCTGCTGCTCACAAACCGGGAAGAATTAGTAGGGGAAGCAAAAGTGGATGGGAACCTGGGAGGCAGTGACAATGAGATGGTCGAGTTCAGGATCCTGACACAGGGAAGAAAGGAGAGCAGCAGAATACAGATCCTGGACTTCAGAAAAGCAGACTTTGACAACCTCAGGGATCTGATGGGCAGGAGCCCCTGGGAGAATAACATGAGGGGGAAAGGAGTCCAGGAGAGCTGGCTGTATTTTAAAGAATCCTTATTGAGGTTACAGGGACAAACCATCCCGATGTGTAGAAAGAATAGTAAATATGGCAGGCGACCAGCTTGGCTTAACAGTGAAATCCTTGCTGATCTTAAACACAAAAAAGCAGCTTACAGAAGAGGAAGATTGGACAAATGACCAGGGAAGAGTATAAAAATATTGCTCAGGCATGCAGGAGTGAAATCAGGAAGGCCAAATCACACCTGTAGTTGCAGCTAGCAAGAGATGTTAAGAGTAACAAGAAGGGTTTCTTCAGGTATGTTAGCAACAAGAAGAAAGTCAAGGAAAGTGTGGGCCCCTTACTGGATGAGGGAGGCAACCTAGTGACAAAGGATGTGGAAAAAGCTAATGTACTCAATGCTTTTTTTGCCTCTGTCTTCACGAACAAGGTCTGCTCCCAAACTGCTGCACTGGGCAGCACAGCATTGGGAGGAGGTGACCAGCCCTCTGTGGAGAAAGAAGTGGTTCAGGACTATTTAGAAAAGCTGGACGAGCACAAGTCCATGGGCCCGGATGCGCTGCATCCGAGAGTGCTAAAGGAGTTGGCGGATGTGATTGCAGAGCCATTGGCCATTATCTTTGAAAACTCATGGCGATCGGGGGAGGTCCCGAACGACTGGAAAAAGGCTAATGTAGTGCCCATCTTTAAAAAAGGGAAGGAGGAGGATCCTGGGAACTACAGGCCAGTCAGCCTCACCTCAGTACCTGGAAAAATCATAGAGCAGGTCCTCAAGGAATCAATTCTGAAGCACTTAGAGGAGTGGGAAGTGATCAGGAACAGTCAGCATGGATTCACCAAGGGCAAGTCATGCCTGACTAATCTAATTGCCTTCTATGATGAGATAACTGGCTCTGTGGATGAGGGGAAAGCAGTGGACATGTCGTTCCTTGACTTTAGCAAAGCTTTTGACACGGTCTCCCACAGTATTCTTGCCAGTAAGTTAAAGAAGTATGGGCTGGACGAATGGACGATAAGGTGGATAGAAAGCTGGCTAGATTGTCGGGCTGAACGGGTAGTGATCAATGGCTCCATGTCCAGCTGGCAGCCGGTATCAAGTGGAGTGCCCCAAGGGTCGGTCCTCGGGCCCGTTTTCTTCAATATCTTCATTAATGATCTGGAGGATGGTGTGGATTGCACCCCCAGCAAGTTTGCAGATGACACTAAACTGGGAGAAGTGGTAGATATGCTGGAGGGTAGGGGTAGGATACAGAGGGCCCTAGACAAATTAGAGGATTGGGCCAAAAGAAATTTGATGAGGTTCAACAAGGACAAGTGCAGAGTCCTGCACTTAGGACGGAAGAATCCCATGCACCGCTACAGTTTAGGGACCGAATGGCTAGGCAGCCGTTCTGCAGAAAAGGACCTAGGGGTTACAGTGAACGAGAAGCTGGATATGAGTCAACCGTGTGCCCTTGTTGCCAAGAAGGCCAATGGCATTTTGGGCTGTATAAGTCGGGGCATTGCCAGCAGATCGAGGGACGTGATCGTTCCCCTCTATTCAACATTGGTGAGGCCTTATCTGGAGTACTGTGTCCAGTTTTGGGCCCCACACTACAAGAAGGATGTGAAAAATTGGAGAACATCCAGTGGAGGGCAACAAATGATTAGGGGACTGGAACACATGACTTATGAGGAGAGGCTGAGGGAACTGGGATTGTTTAGTCTGCAGAAGAAAAGAATGAGGGGGGATTTGATAACTGCTTTCAACTACCTGAAAGGGGGTTCCAAAGAGGATGGCTCTAGACTGTTCTCAGTGGTAGCAGATGACAGAACAAGGAGTAATGGTCTCAAGTTGCAGTGGGGGAGGTTTAGGTTGGATATTAGGAAAAACTTTTTCACGAGGAGGGTTGTGAAACAGTGGAATGCATTACCTCGGGAGGTGGTGGAATCTCCTTCCTTAGAAGTTTTTAAGGTGAGGCTTGACAAAGCCCTGGCGGGGATGATTTAATTGGGGATTGGTCCTGCTTTGAGCAGGGGATCGGACTAGATAACCTCCTGAGGTCCCTTCCAACCCTGATATTCTATGATAAGGCATTAACATCAGAAATAGTTACAAGAAAAATAAAGATAAAACACTTTCTAGCTAAAACTTAAGGTAGACTTTGTTCAAGGTAAAATCCTTACCACAGGTTCCCAGCAACATTGCTGACCAAATTCTCAGGTCATGATCTTCCCCAAAGTCAAAGGGCTGGTTCCTTTGTCTTTTGAGAGAAAAGAGAAGAGAAAGAGATTGGGAGAGAGATAACTTGGGTTTTTTTGCTCCTCACTTTTATAGTCCCAATCACTCTGTGAAGTGGATTCTTCTGAGGATTACCCCTCAAAACAAAGTTTATTCAAACAGTCAAGGTGGCAACATGGAGTCTGGTGGTGAAGGTGGCTCCATGTTCTCTCATCTCCCCATGTATGCTGAAATGCAGATTTGCCTTGTCTCCTGCCATCTCCCCCTCTTGCTGTCTCAAGGACCCTGTTTACTACTTATATGTAAATTGAGGGAAACATACATTTCTTTGTTTAGGATAGATCTGTTTAACAACTTTTGTTTTGGCAGGGCTGGGTGGGTTTGAACATGTACTAACATCATCCTACTGGGGGAATTCATAACTTTACATATAATGTTGCTACATGCATTTCACCATGCTATTATTGACCAGCAAGTAATTAGTTTTGAAATGTTTCCTCATAAGGCATATTTTGTACAAAGATTATTACAAGAGTGTGTGTTTACAGGGTTGCTTTCAGTCACACACTCCCATCAAAAATCAGATACACTTTAAAGAGGAAATACTTCCCAAGGGATGGTAAATATGTTGAACCCGAGGGATAAAATCCAAATCCTGACACGTGATTATCTATTCATTTAGCTACATATTCTGGTCCTGAAACAAGAAGTTAATAGTCTGTGAAAAAGAAAGAATGACTGAGATAAGAGAGCTGATCCATCTGGAGTCCAAAGCTATCAAGGTTAGCAGACAGAGCCTGATATTACCATCTTCATTTCCTAGCAATACAGGAGTCTAAAAATAAGTTAAAAAAAGAATCAAGAAGATATACGTTTCACAAGCAGTTCTAGTAACCCTGATTACATGGGTGGAGTGTAAAATGTTTATTACAAAGATGATTACATGGGTAGAGTGTAAAATTAATATATGCAGGAGGATCACTACTTTTGTCTACTTTTTCCAGAGTTATGGGGTGAAGGTTACTGTTTATAAAAGTGAGTGACGGATAGTACCAGCTAAAGCTAAGTACTCTATGGTCTAGCGATGTACTGCACAAATTCTTCCATGAAGTTCTGTCTATGAATCTCTGTGCTGATCTGCAAAACTGCTAATATTCCAGACTTGGAGCTTTCGTGAGTTGAAACCACAAATCATGGCGAAATAGGGTTAGTGATGGAATAAGAACTCATCTGAGACAGATGAGTTTGAATTAGGTCATAAATAAAATATTCAAACACAGGCTTCCAGAGTTAAGACACTCATACTCTCACAGTATAACTTTGTCTCCATCTATATATTTTCAGTTTTGGATTGAAAATGCTCTAAGGCTCAGGTTTTAAAAGAATATAAATCCATAGTTGGCATGTGAGTCTTTCGTTTGGGGAGGCTATGCAAGCGCCGGAAGTTCCCTAGAAGTGAAGGGGGCACCGGCACCCGGACTGTGGTCCCACCTGTGCTCCGCCCCCTCTTGGCCTCTTCTCCCTGAAGCCCCACCCTGACTCCACCTCTTTCTGCCCCCACCCTGCTTATTTCCCCGAGCCTCCTCCCACCTGCTGTTTCCTCCTCTCTGCCCCCTCCCCCTCATCACTCGCTCTTAAGGCAGGAAAAAAGTGATGGGGCCATGGCCCATTGCCCCCCCCTGTTCCAGCACCCCTTAGCTGAGTTGCTCTGGCATCAGCATAGCTGGAGGAGGAGTCCCACATTTGAGCCTGCCAGTGAGAGGCAGAATCCGTAGCATCCACCACCACTGGAGAAAGAGTCCTCTCTAGCCCTGTCAAGGCAGGGACTGGGGAACATTCAGTCGCTCATTCCCTAGCCCACACTCTCCACATATTCACATACTGCCCCTGTGTGTTTCCACAGTTCCCGCAGCAGAGAGGTGGAAACCTCGCCTTCTTACCCCCTCCCCAATGAAACAGACAGCAAACTCAGAATCATTGTGATCAGTGGTCTGAATCATCTGAGCACATCCAGCTACTTTAGCACAAATGTGTCATCAGTATAAAGAAAGACACTCTGGCATATTTGTCTTCATGTTTTTGTTTAAAAATAAAACCCTCTGGGGTTTGTTCTCCTGAGCATGTGTGTAGGTCAGAAAGCGGGATTTCCCACAGCCTGCCCCATTCATGCTCTGATCTGTCCTCTCTCACCAGCCTGACTCTGAGGGCATGTCTACACTTAGTGGTAGATTGGCACTGCTGCAATCGATGCAGCGAGTGTCGATTTAGCAGGTCTGGTGAAGAAGCGTAAGGGAAGTCAACAGGAGACACTCTCCCATCAACAAAGCACAGTGTAGCCACCACGGTAAGTGGATCTAACTATGTCGACTTCAGTTACATTATTCACATAACTAAAGTTGCAGAAAAATTAGATTGACTTACCGCAGTAGTGTAGACCAGCCCTGAGTCTCCCTCGCTGTTCTGTTGAATGTGAATGGAAGGGACAGGTACAGAAGCCAGACATGAACCAAAAGAGCAGAGGCATGCAAATTCCATGGGTGATTAAGTCAAAAGAAGGAGAAAGGGAACTAGGGCTGCTAGAATAAGCAAAGTTGCTTCTTGGTCTTCCTTAATAAGTTTATTTCTCACTTACCCAGATAGGTGATGTTACATTTTAGCAAACACTAAACAGCAAGTGACAAGTCCCTATTCAGATATAAATCTATTACTTTTCTTACATGTGTTTATTCTCCTAACCCTCCCCCACCCTTCCCACACACATTCTTTCTTTCTCTGAGTGTCCATTTTCCCAAGAAACACACAGTTGCCCTTGAAAATGTACATTCAAATCATTAAAAGAAGTGGTGTCAGATGTGGGATGTGGTGAGTGAGTAAGGCTCTGTGGCAAGCCAGCTCAGGGCAGGGTAAATGACAAAAAAAAAAAAAAAAAAGGACGATGTAGTGAAGGCGTTGGTACAGGCCACTGCGGCCCAACAAGAGGCTACCAGCGTGCAGATGGCTGCCCAGCAAGAGTCAGTACGCGTCCAACAGGAGACGAACTAATTACTGATGAACGAGGAGGCCCAAGATCGAGCCACCCTGAATGAAGTAGTGAAAAGCCCTGACCACGCTGAGGCATGGGCCCCAGAGGATCCGGCCGCTGCGGGCAAGCAACTATTTACAGAAAATGACTACGGATGACGATACAGAGGCATATCTCCTCACCTTCGAGAGGACGGCACTGCAGGAGACCAAGCCCCAAGACCAGTGGGCAGGTATTCTGGCTCCATTTCTGTGTGGGGAGCCCCAGAAGGCCTATTTTGACATGACCACAGAGACAGCTATGGATTACCCCCAGCTGAAGGCGGAAATCCTGGCAAGGTCAGATGTGACGTCAGCTATATGGGCCCAGTGCTTCCATAAGTGGAAATACCGGGACAGCAAACCGCCGAGGTCCCAGCTATTTGATTTAATCCACCTCGCCCGGAAGTGGCTCCGCCCCGAGACCCATGGGCCGGAGAAGTCAGTGGAAATCCTCGTGTTGGACAGGTACATGAGGGGGTTGCTGCCAGACATACGGGGGTGGGTCCGCCGAAACGATCCCTTCTCCTATGATGAACTAGTTGCCCTTGTAGAGAGACTCCTAGCAGCCCAAGAACTTTCGCGGACCACCGGGGAAGGAAGGCACCAGAATCAGAGACAAGTCTCTGCGCCGAGGCCCCCGTTTGCCCTAGCACCAGGCCGGACTATGGAGGGGAGGAAGGAGGCTGAAGAGCAGCCAGAGGTCCTGGAGAGACTTGAGGACTGGGGGAGAAAGACTTAGGGGATAACACCCAGTAGCCCCAAAAATCGGGGGCTGCCCCGAGCAGGGTACCGATGTTATGCATGTGGCAAATTGGGGCATATCGCTGCCCAATGCCCAAATCTAGAAGAGCCCATGCAATGCAAACTGGGAGATATAGGGGGACCATGTGATCTAATAAGTCTAATAGGGGTTGCGATGGTCCCGCATAGATACACTAGACCCGTTAAGATGAATGGTATAGAGACTGCCGCATTAGTAGACTTGGGAAGTGCAATCATGCTGGTCTCGGGAAAGCTGGTCTGGCAGGACCAACTATCCCGGGCCAAACGCTCAGGAATATCCTGTGTGGATGGGGATGTCAGTTACTACCCGACCATCCCCGTAAAAATAGAAGTTCTCGGAAACCCCACTAAGGTGATGGTGGGAGTAGTTCCGAAACTCCCCTACCCAGTTCTTATCGGATGAGACTTCCTGGTGTTTGATATCTACTCCCTGGGGAGAAGGTGGAAGAAAATAATGAACCCGGGACCCAGGGGGTGGCCCAGATAGATAATGCCCCCCTGGCCTTCCACGAATTTGGCCAGGATTTGTTCTCCCCACCAGGAAAGCCCTGGAAGACTCGGAGGGAACGGAGGGTGGATAAAAGGAGGGGAATGAGGATCTTGACCCAGTACCAGAAATCTACGCTTATAGGGGAAAGAGGTGGCTCAATGGACAGCGGGGCGGGGCAGGAGATCAACGACCCAATAGCCGGACCTTGTTCCCCAGGGGTTTTCCTGAGGAAGGGAAGGAGACAGAGGTAGATTCCCCCTGAGTTTGGACAAATGGGGACCTCACTTGGGAATTTTGGTCAGGATCAGGCCAATGATCCAATATACAGCAATATTCATAAAGAAGTAGTCGAGGTAAATGGGGTCCCCGTGGAGGGGAGAGTCAAGGGCCCAAGGCCATATTATGTGATTAAGGGTGATCTGCTATACAGAGTAGTCCAGGGCCAAGAGCAAGTCGTAGAACAACTCTTGGTCCCACAGAAGCATCAGAGGGGCGTGATGGACCTGGCCCACAGCCATCTGTTTGGGGGCCATCTAGGGGTAGATAAGACCCTTGATCGGATTCTGCAGAGGTTTTTTTGGCCTGGCATTTATGCGGCTGTCCAGCGATATTGTACCTCCTGTCCAGAATGTCAGTTACACGGGCCCCAACCACACCTAAGGGCCCCTTTGATACCTCTACCAATTATTGAAATTCCATTTGAGCGAATAGCTATGGATTTAGTAGGGCCACTGGAGAAGTCAGCCCGGGGTCATCAGTACATTCTGGTAGTACTAGATTATGCCAACCGATATCCTGAGGCCGTACCCCTACAGAACACCATATCCAAGACCATAGCCAAAGAATTAGTCTGGATTTTTTCCAGAGTAGGGATACCTAAAGAGATCCTGACAGACCAAGGGACCCCCTTTGTGTCTAAGTTAATGAAGGACCTATGTACAATGCTCCATATACAGACCCTCAGGATGTCAGTCTATCATTCCCAGACTGATGGTCTTGTCGAACGCTTCAATAGAACATTGAAGAACATGCTACGGAAAGTGGTTAGTCGCAACGGGAAAGACTGGTATGCCCTGCTGCCTTACTTGCTGTTTGCCATACGGGAGGTTCCCCAGCTCCCATTGGATTCTCCCCATTCGAGCTGTTATATGGTCGCCACCCCAGGGGCATATTGGCCAAAGAGGGCTGGGAAGAACAGCTGAACACCGGGAGAAACATTGTTGAACATGTATTGCAAATGAAAGACAGGATAGCCCAAGTCGCCCCCCTTGTGCGCGAACACCTGGAGAAGGCCCAAGGGGTCCAACGGACATACTACAATCGCCAAGCAACGACCCGGAAGTTCCAGGTGGGAGACCGGGTAATGGTGCTCATACCCACAGCAGAGAGCAAGCTCCTGGCCAGGTGGCAGGGGCCATATGAGATAATAGAAGCCATAGGAGAAGTCGACTATAAGGTCCGACAGCCGGGTCGCCAGAAGCTGGAGCAGATCTACCATATAAATCTGCTGAAACCATGGCAGGATAGAGAAGCGCATGTGGTTGTGCTAGGGGCACCATCCCCTAAAAGCAACCAGCCCGACCAAGTGGGAATATCCCCGGAGTTGACTCTGGAGCAACGATCTGAAGTGATCAGCCTGATTAAACGCAACCAGGATGTGTTCTCAGAAAAGCCAGGCAGGACTACTGAGGTTCACCATCACATCCTCACAGAGCCTGGAGTGAAGGTGAACATCAAGCCATACCGGATCCCGGAGGCCAAAAGAGGAGATCAGGACAGAGATCAGGAAAATGCTGGCCTTAGGAGTCATTGAAGAATCTCATAGCCAATGCTCAAGTCCAGTGGTTTTAGTGCCTAAACCGGATGGCAGCGTGAGGTTCTGCAACGACTTCCAAAAGCTGAATGAGGTGTCCCAGTTTGATGCGCACCCTATACCCCGGATAGATGAGCTAATTGACAGATTGGGAAAAGCACGGTTTATGTCTACCCTTGACCTGACCAAGGGCTATTGGCAGATCCCCCTGGCCAAGGCCGGCAAAGAGAAGATGGCCTTTGCAACTCCAGAGGGACTATATCAGAACACCATCCTCCCCTTTGGGTTGCATGGGGCACCCGCTACTTTCCAAAGGCTCATGGACAAACTGTTGCGACCACATGGCAAGTACGCGGCAGCCTATCTTGATGACGTTATCATATATAGCCCCGACTGGGAGACACACTTGGTGAAGGTGGAGGCAGTGCTGGATACCCTGAGGAAGGCGGGGCTGTCGGCAAACCCCTCCAAGTGTTCGCTCAGGCTAGCTGAAGCCAAATACCTCAGGTATATAGTGGGGAGGGGCGTGGTGAGGCCCCAACTCAACAAGTTAGAAGCTATACAGAAGTGGCCCCGACCACTCTGAAAAAAACAGGTCAAGGCATTCCTGGGATTAGCAGGGTACTACAGATGGTTCATTCCCCACTTTGCCACCAGGGCATGCCCATTAACGGACCTAATGAAAGCTCGGGGCCCAGACATAGTAAGATGGACGCGGCTGAAGATGCTTTTTCAGATCTAAAGACGGCCCTCTGCACTGACCCCATACTTGTGGCCCCAGACTGGGGGAAGGAGTTTATCCTACAAACCGACGCCTCTGATGTAGGGTTGGGGGCGGTACTTTCACAAATGGTCACGGTTGACAAACACCCCGTCCTCTTCCTCAGTAGGAAGCTCCTGCCTAGGGAATGGAAATACACCGTTGTCGAAAAAGAATGCCTGGCGGTAAAATGGGCCATAGAAAGCTTCTGCTACTATCTACTGGGACGGAGGTTTACCCTTGTCACGGACCATGCCCCGCTGCAGTGGATGCACCAAAATAAAGACAAAAATGCCAGAGTGACGAGATGGTTCCTGTCGCTTCAACCCTTCCACTTCAGAGTACAACATAGGTCTGGAATCCAACATGGCAATGCAGATGGCCTGTCAAGAGTGCACTGTTTGCCAACCCAAGTAGCCCAAACCCATAGTGTTGAGCGGGGGGGGGGGGGGGGGGGAGGGAAGGGGAGGAAATATGTGGTAAACCCAGGACAAACAGCTACAAAAGGGGGGGTAGTAATTAGTCCCAGGGGATTAAAAGCCCCCTCCCTATCCACAGAGGAGAGAGAACCACTCGGGGCAATAAGGTTCAGCTGGAAAAGGGGTTGCTAGGGAACCAATTTGGTTCAGCTGACTCCAACTACTTGGGACCTTTTTAAACCCTCCCCTGGGTGGTAGGAGGGGAAGGGTGAGGGAGTGAGAGGAGCAGGGAAGTTGCCAGTAGGCTGTTTGCAGCAAGACACCAGACCTTCCCAATAGGGAGGTTGCACTCGCTCCCCAGAAGGGAAGGAAAACAAGCACAAGGGACTGACTGAGGAGAGGAGTAACAGGACCCTGTGCCACCTATAAGGATTCACCTTGCCCCAAACCTGAGTCTCCAAGGCTAAAAAGGACTGAGCCTACTGAGGCGAACAAGGTATTTTGCCACATAACATACAAGTAGAATAAAGTCCAGACTAGTAACTTGCTGTTTTAATAGGACCAGTTTCACAAAGCTGAAAACAATTATGAGCTAAATCAGCTGGGATGAAGAATTTAATCAGAAAAATTTGAATGATAATTGGGAATCATGGAAGAACAACTTACTAGATGCCCAAAAAGCCACAATCAAGGAAGAGGCCATACTGGTTAAAATACTGACCTGGTTTAGAGGGGAAGTAAAGATGGTTATAAAATTTTAAAAAATAATATATAAGAAATGGAAGAAAGGGGAAATTGATAGTAATGAATATAAATGAGAAGTTAGGAACTGTAGAAAATTGATAATGGAAGCAAAGGACACAAGGAGAAATCTATGACCCACAGAATTAAGGACAATAAGAGCTTTTAAAATATATTAGGAACAAAAAGAACCCATTACTATATGGAAATCGTAGACTTATCAATAATAATGGGGAAAAGACAGAAGTGTTCAATAAATACTTCTGTTCGATAGTTGGGGAAAAAACAGATGATGAAGTCATGTTGATGATAACACTCTTTCCATTCCACTGGTAACTCTGGGGGATGTTAAACAGAAGCTGTAAAAGTTAGACTTTTTAAATCAGCAGGTCCACATAATTTGCATCTAAGAGTTTTATAGGGGCTGGCCGGTTAGCTAGTTGGACCATTAATGTTAATTTTCAATAAATCTTGGAGAAAAGTGGAATTTCCAGAAGGCTAACTGCTTGCCAATTTTTCAAAAGGATAAACAGATCAACCAGGACGATCATTGGCCTGTCAGCCTGACATCGATCCTGGTCAGGAAAATGGAGTGGCTGATACAGGACTTGATTAATAAAGGATTAAAGGAAGGTAATATAATTAATGCCAATCAATGTGGGTTTGTGAAAAATAGATCCTGCCAAATTAATGACATCCTTTTTGATGAGATTACAAATTTGGTTGATAAAGTTAATAGCGTTGATCTAATATACTGAGGCTTTCCTATGGTACCAAGGGTCATGGTCAATTCTCCATCACTGACAATTTTTAAATCAAGATTGGATTTTTCCCAAAGCTCTACTCTAGGAATGATTGTGGGGAAGTTCTATGGCCTGTGTTATACAGGAGGTCAGACTAGATGATCACAGTGGTTCTCTCTGCCCTTGGAATCTATACATCCACAGGATTTTGTTTTTAAAAGCTATGCAGTCAAGATAGAGAGGGTGGATGATTCTGTGGTAAAGAAACAACCAGGACTCCAAAAATCATTACCAACAGGACCATGAATTCCCCTTCCTCCTACCTACACAAGAGGTGGCCCATCTCCCCTTGTTACTGAGTTTGGGGGGAAGTAGAGAAAGACACCTGCCAGAGAGAGAAGACTGCAAGAAGAGCAAGGTAGGCCAAACCTTAATTAACTTATCTAAAGCTTCTCCCCAAAGCCTATAGCAGATCAGATAAAATGAAACCTGGATCCAAAGACACTGCAGAGATGTATCTCCAATTCCAGCACAGCAGTTAAGCCCTGGCAGGAGTGCAAGGGAACTGCTTGTTTTCTGGAGGAAAGACTGACAGTTCTTGGCAGGCAGCAGCTGCAGGAGTCTAAATTAATCAGGTTACCAATAAATAATCCTAGGAGTAAATATTACAAGACACAGCAACTCAACCGGTGAGAGACTATGCACTCTAACAAAGATTCAGAGGAAGCTCCTGAGAAGGAATCATTTCTAAAGAACTTGGAGGTAACTGCATACTTGACTGAATTTCAAAAATGGAGAAAGTGGAGTTAAGCCTGTACCCTCTTTAGAGTTGGTCAATATATTTGTTACAAATTAAGGACCTGATCCAAAGCCTACTAAAGTGAATGGGTGTCTTTCCTTCGGTTTCACTGAGCTTCGGATCAGGCACAATACTCCACAGAAGTAGAGCTACTCAATATAAGACACATTTGAGAATTTAGCCATCATTTTAGCTGGCAAATAGTTTGCAAGCTGAATCAAAGAAAATCTGAATATATTCATCATAAGTATTTGCTAAATAATCCAGACAAACAATTTTCGGACTCTGAGTTGTTTGAGAACCTTATTTCAACAAATCACTTTTCATTATTTGTGTTTGGTCACTTGAGTCATGTGGTGTTGTTGCTGCTCCCTGAATAGATACAGATACCCAGAAGTTATTCAAATTCTTGGAAGCAACAAAGATGACCCCTTGAAAAACAATGAACAAAACTGCTTTTGTGAAAAAAAAAAAAAAAAAAAAGGTTAGTTTTTATTTTACCTATTCACCCTGTTTTAATCCTCAAAATTATTGTAATTTTGTTTTTTCTACTATTATTGGTAGTAGGTATATGCAAATGTGGGTGAAGAACAGGGAATACTAGAAGTGTAGATAATAAATAACAATGACCACTTTAGATGCAAAATACATCAGTGGAGTTAAACTATGGATTAATTTGGCCCTGGGTGTTTTATTTGAGTGAGAATGTAATTATGTTAATTAAAGATGAGATGTGGTGTCTGGAACCCTGTGGTCCATACGTATATATGCGCCACAAATTTGTCAGAATCAAGAATCTAATTGGCAGTGCTGCTACAACTTTTCTACACGTTTCTCTCTTGAAACCAACACCTCTTATTCTTCAAACACAGGATTATCCAGGGTCATGTCCAAATATTATGCTAGTGGCAAATGATAGCCATTTTGCTGATATTTGCCAACCATGTGTATGTTACTACTACACCATGACTTACTTTGTATACATCTTTGAACAAATAACCTTGTTTGTAATGAGCAGACAGTTTCTCCTTGAAGCTTATTGGAACAGCTCCACTGAAACACAGGCTATGTCTACACAGACCTGAAGTTTGGACTACAAGGGTGTGAACTTCAGAGCGCAATAGTGCACTGTGCTGTAACTCCCCCATGTGGAAGCTCAGAGCACAAACTGTACATAAAGTCTACCTAGTTCGCCTTTGCGTAGTCCTCTTTAAACAGGACAGCATTAATGCTAACTAGATACCTTTTAGTTCACGTCTGCAATGTCCACAAAGGGAAGTTATAGCACAGCATGCTAGCACATGCTGCAATTTACACCCCTATAGTCTGAACTGCTGGCCTGCGCTTGCAAGCGCTAAGTCTTAATTGCAACAAAAACAGCTGTTTCACTTGATATGCTCCAGCCACACTGATGTCCTCATTTGCCTGGGACCTGCAGTACAGATCTATTTTTTATGCCCAATTTTATGTTACAATATGTCCTGGCAGCTTGAAAGTTTTCATTAAGACACTCTTTTGCCATGGTTTGTTTCCTGTCACAGTGTTCAAACAGTGCAGGAAATTGTTAAAATGTACTTCCTGAAATCTTAGACTGTGATGTATCTGCATCATCTCCAACTTACTGATTTTTTGTTAGCATTCATATAGTATCAAAATAGTATCTACTCTATTTCCTGCAGGACTCCTTGTATATTTGCATGCTGTGGCCACTGTAAACTGGCCTAAGTAGATGGTTAAAATGAGTTTATGGCTGCTTTGCATCACTGGAGCGGCACAAAGCAGCCAGATTGAAACTGTCATTGTCAATTGCCCTATATATAGTATAGGAAGGCCTGGTAGCACCGCTTATTATTAAGGTTGCCCAATTAAAGATTCTTTTTCAGCTAACAGGGGGCCATGGATCAGCGTTCTCATTGCACTTCCAAGCCTGGGAAGCTAATGATCCAACCAGCAGACCAAATTTGGTGATGAATCCTGGTCACGTGCCACCTGAGGCACATTGTGCATACGCTAAGAAAGTTGTCTTTCTCAGGCTGACTGTTTCTGGAAAGTTTCAGCCAAAAAAAAAACGAGCTATTTCCAAGGAGGCTAGGGGGGAAAAAAATCATTTAAAAGGTGTTGAAAAGCATTAGCATTCCCCAAGCATTGGAACAAGGACTTGAAATTTGACAGGCGGACAGCTGTGATGAATAGTAGTTTTCCCCTTGGCAACGGGTCTCCCTGTTCTTTGCAAATGGCTCTCATCTCAGACCTGACAAACTCACTACATCAAATAGATTGCTTACAGGGCATTTGTCTATAAAGGGTAACATGCAAGGTCTCTGTTGAAAGCTTGCAGTTTACTGATGTTTATAATTATAGCATGATGTGTGCACAGGTAATATTGAAGGAATAATGTAACTATTCTTGAGTTTGTGCCCATATGGTCTTAAAGTTCAAAGGAGTCACCACGTGTAACGATGCTGCCTTTGGTGGAACACTTCTGAGAGTATCAGTTCAGGGCAAATTGCTTAGAGCAAGGCAGTCACAGCCCAAGCCTCGGGTTTCTCCACTTCTCAGGCACACCAAACCAGCCAGACAGAGAGGACTTCGGTTTTACCCCACTGGCTAACCACAAGTCATACAAGCAATTCCCTTAGACACTCCAGTTTCCCAGTATCACCACCAGTGCCACTTGTTATGGGGATGAATGCTTATGAAAACCAATACCCCTGTAAAAGGGAAAAAAAAGTTTCTCCTGATCCCAAAGGACCAAGCCCCAGACCCAGGTGAATATACAAATCAGATCTTACTCACAGATCACACTGTTGCCAATCCTTGAGAATCTAAAATCTAAAGGTTTATTCACAAAAGAAAGAAATACAGATGAGAGCTAGAATTGGTTAAATTAAATCAATTACATACAGTAATGGCAAAGTTCTTGTTTCAGGCTTGTAGCAGTGATGGAATAAACTGCAGGTTCAAATCAAGTCTCTAGAGTACATCCATAGCTGGGATGGGTCATTCAGTCCTTTGTGCAGAGCTTCAGTTTATAGCAAGATTCCTCCAGAAGTATGAAACAGGTTTGACGACAAAATGGAGGGTTTCCAGGACCTTTTATATCCTCTGCCCTGTGGAAGGACACCCCTTTGTTCTTACTGTGGAAAAATCACAGCAGCAAGATGGAGCTTGAGTCACATGGGCAAGTCGCATGCCATGCATGACTCAGTTTGCAGGCCGACACCATTGTTTACATGTTAGTTTGAATGTTTCCAGGAAAGCTCAGATGTGGATTGGCATCTCCCAAAATTCATTGACAGTTAAGTGTTTCTTGATTGGGCACTTACAGAAAATAGTCCTTGCTCAAGAAGCTTCACTGAGGCTACTTAGAATTAAAACACTTCGAGATACAAGTACATAGCCAATATTCATAACTTCAATTACAAAAATGATACACACATACAGACAGCATAATCATAACCAGCAAATCATAACCTTGTCATAGACACCTCACTCGAAAACCTTTGTACAATATTTGCTGCAAATATATAACAGTGATTGCAACAATGATCTATTCAGTCACAGTTTATGTCAATAACGTCAAACCAGGGAATAATATTACTCAGTGACAACCTATTCATGCAGGAGAGAGTTAACATCTTTCCCTGGCTAGCTGGTGATGTAATGCAATTCAATTGTCTTCCACTGCCCCACCACAGAACAGTCAGTGGAAAACTCTGAAAGACAATTGCAAACAATCAAAACCACTTGGAGGTAAAAAAAGGACCATTATACCAGATAGGGGATCGCTCTGTGAATAAAGATAAGAGATTGTTTCAGTGTAACAGAGTGGGGAGAGTCACTCTCGATCCATTCACAGGAGAAATCTTGTTGAACAGAGCTATTTCATGAAAAATTGGATCTTGGTTCCTATGAAGCCACGGACTGAACTTTATTAGATGGGAAAAGTAACTATTAATAAATGTAGGCCCCACATTTGTATTTTATGATTTTGTTTTTTATTGTAACTGTTTGTTTCCAGCACTCTCTCTTGTTTCTAGTGGAATCTCTATTTTTTCTTAAATAAACCTTCTTTTGTTTCATTACAAGTGCTGTGCTTTATACAGGAGAGGTGGATCAAGATAAAACTGGTAAACTGGGGTACGCTGCTCCTTTGGGGGCAGAGGATCTGGAATTTGTGTGAGTAGCCAGTGTCAGGGGCTGGGGTCAGGTGCACCTCTTGTTAACCTGCAAGGCAAAGACAGGGCTGGCATAGCTCAGAGGTCTCCAGTGTAACACAAACAGCCCTGGGGGCCCGTCTAAAGACATGTCTGTGCAACAGACTTAAGTTGACCCACAGCCACCACACTGCCCTTCTTCTGTTGGTGGTGCACATCCTAACCAGGAGCGCTTCCACCGACTTAAGAGGGACAGTGGGGGGGGTGGAGAGCCAGGGCTCACAGCTCCACACGTAGCTCCCTGCCGGGAGCTCAGCTCCCCACTCCCCGCCAACTGGACTCCAGCGGAGCCGTGAAATTGATAAGAATGACAGACAGTAGATGTAAATAACAGTGTCCACAGGGACACTGCATTCACCCTAACTACACCAATTTAAGCCTTATGCCTCTTGTGGAGGTGGAGTTATGATGTCAGTGTAGTGGGGCACTTATGTCGGCTGGAGCAAGGCTGTAGCGTGTACACTGACGTAAGCTGCTTTATGTCGACCTAATGCTGTAGTGTAGATCAGGCCTAAATTACAGTACTGTATCCCCAGGCACTCTGTAGGCCTCAGTGCTGCCTGGAATCTGAAGTGCTGCATGCTGTGGCCCAACCCCTGATGGGCTCCTCCCACCCTGTACACCAGAGCTTTCAGGGGTCCTTGGAGGACAGATTTACCTGTCCTCTACAGAGCCCGCATCACAGGAATCTCTCACACCTGAATCATTTTTAGGGTACCTTTACACTGTTCCAGCCGTTTTCCTCACAGTAAATGGGCTGGAGCAAGAATGAGGAGTGTCATGCGTTCTAACAAATATCTCGATACAAGGAGTGTCCCTGGGGAGCTGAGAACAACATGCATCAATATAGCATCCTTCCCAGTAAAGCTAGAGCTAGAGCTGGTTGGTATTTCTCCCCTCCTCCATGAAAAATTGATGACAATGAAAATTCTCTTTTGTCAAATTTTCTGCCAAAAAATGCAGATTTATTTTTAGAAACCCTCTATTTTGTATTTTTTCCTACGAAAACCTGAATACTTTTGTCAAACAATTTTTGTGAAAAATTTCATTTGCAGAAACTCCATTTTTTTAATTAAAAACTTAACATGCTTTAATTTATGCACAGTGATCTTGCACGTTAGTTGATTTGCCTTAATTTTCCCGCACGTGCCCATATAGACCTGCCCTGAGAAGTAAATTCCAGAACCAAACAACATAGCTATAGAACACTCCATCATCCTTTTTCAATATTACACCAATAATAAAGTAAATATTTTTCAGACAAAGAACAGTACATCATAATGGAAGGCAAAAAGAAATTATACATTATAGTAACATTCCTATGCATACAGCACATATTTTAAACAATTTTATAATATAATAATTGCATTCAAACGTTTAAAACTAGTGAATTGAGTTCAGGGCTAGGAGTCAAGAACTCCTCAGCATTAATCTTGGGTCTGCCACCAAAGACCAGATCCTTATTTAAGCACTTAAAAAGTCCCCTGATTTTCAAAAGAGCTAAGCACTTTGCAGCTCCCATTAAGTTTTTGAAAATCTTTGTCTTAGACCTTGATGTCTTTGTCTGTTTTCCTCATATACTAAAATCACAGAGCTGTTATAAGATTAATTGATGAATATTTGCATAGTACTTTGAAAATGTAAAGTGTTAAGTAAGCATTTCCATTAAGAGAGAGAGATTGTTCCAGCTTTTAGAGCCACAATGTACAAAAAGAGCTTTCAGAAATAACTCTGTTTTAAGTATTGGAATAAAAAAAACCCTGATTCCCTCAAAGAGAATAAAGTGATGAGGATTTCTAAAGAAATTTCAAATCAGGTATTTTAGTAAAATATTCATAGATTCCAAAGCCAGAAGGAGCCATTGTGATCATCTAGTTCAATATCTGTATTACACAGGTCACAGAACTTCCCCAAAAGAATTTCTAGAGCAAATCTTTTAGAAAAACACCTGATCTCGATTTAAATATTGTAAGTGATGAAGCATCCAATAGTTAATTACTCTCATTGTTAAAAATTTACACCTTGTATCCAGTATGAATTTGTTTAGCTTTAACTTCTAGCCATAGAATCATGTTATACCTTTCTCTGCTAGATTGAGAAGCCCATTGCTAAATGTTTGTTCCCCATGTAGATACTTGTAGAATCTAATCAAGTCATCTTTAGTCTTCTGTTTGTTAAACTAAATAGATTGAGCTCCTTAAGTCTATCATTATAAGGCATGTTTTCGTATCCTCAAATGAACTCTCACAGTTAAACGATAAAAGACTAAAACACCATCACACCATTGGGTAAACACTTTTCACAAAGTGATCACTCCATATTTGATCTTTCAATATTCATCTTCAAAGGAAACCTGCACAACACCTTCAAAAGCTGAGCCTGGGAACATAAATTCATAATGGTGCTAGTCACTAAAGATCATGGATTTAATAGGGACATTGGTATCATGGCTCATTCCGACAATCTGTAACACACACCAGCCTGCAGCCCCGTTGGGACAGATCATGTCGGCAGCGGCTCACAGGGAGGCTGGGACAGCTCGGACATGGAAGATCCTGTCTTTTGTGGTTGCTCTTCCTGGTGTTGGTGTATGCATGCTGAACTGCTACTTAAAGATGCAGCATGAACATGAAAGAGATGAATTTGTTCCTTATGCTCACCTCCGCATCCGGACCAAGCCCTTCCCATGGGGAGATGGGAACAAAACTCTGTTTCACAACCCTCATACTAATCCTCTCCCAACTGGCTATGAAGAGGATCACTGAACACTTGGACCACAGCAGCAATTTGGACCATTGCTCTCTTTGGACCAAAACATTGTATGGGACCCTCAATCTAAAAAATATTCTGCATTCCTTGTACTGTCAAGTTCTAAATGGCGTTCTGACCTTTGGCCCTGTACTTGAAGAGGAGGTCACTTAACATAAATAAGTCCTAACATACCAAAAAAAAAAATCCTTAATGGCCCACTTCAAATCCCTTGTGCATAGCTATCTAACTCCTACTGCTCACTCCATTTCAAACGACCTCCTATACAACATGTTACCTCCTATGCTTACTGTCTGTCCAAACTTCTGTTTGCCTCAGATGCTCTGATTTCTTTCCCCAGACCTGAAGAAAACTTAGTGTAGTTCAAATGTTTGTAACTTCCACCAACAGAGCTTGGTTCCATAAAAGATATTACTTTACCGACCTCATCTTTCTAATCCTTTAATTATTCTTTTGGGCCTTCTCTGAACTCTCTCCAGTTTATCAACATCCTTTTTGAATTGTGGGCTCCAGAACAGGACAAGCATTCCAGCAGCAGTCATACCAGCACCTGAGCTCAAGGCCCTATAGGATTACCTGGAGAAGAATTTGGCCAAGGGCTTCATTCGTCCCTCCAAATCCCTTGGGATGGGGGGCATCCTGTTTGTTAAACAGAAAGATGGGACACTGTGCCTCTGTGTCGATGATCATGCCCTGAACAGTATTACCACCAGTGCCAAATAATATAACCCCTGTACTCCTGCTCAAGATTCCCCTGTTTATGCATTCCAGGATTGCATTTGGTCTTTTGGCCATGGCCTTACACTGGGAGCTAATGTTCAGCTGATTATCTACCATGACTCCCAATTTTTATTTCAGACTCACTGCTTTCCAGAGTAAAGTCCCCCATCCTGCAAATATGGCCTATGTTCTTTATTCATATATTTGAATTTAGCCATATGAAAATGCATATTGTTTGCTTGTGCTCAGTTTACCAAGAGATCCAGATCACTCTGAATCAGTAATCTGTCCTCTTCATTATTTACCACACCCCCAATCTTTGTGTCATCTGCAAACTTTATCAGCGATGATTTCTTCCAAATCATTGTTAAATATGAATGGAGTTGTTGCAAATTCTGTATCCCAAGCCAGTGTACATAGTGTACAATTCATGATAGACTAAATAAATTGCAAATGAAAAAAACTGCATACTTTGTTATATTGAGAGAGTCTGTGACTACAGTCCATTGCCATATTCAATCTGAGACAAAAGTGGATATTTATGATTTTGTCCAAACATCTATTTTCTATTAATCTATCTGATCCCCATCACTGCAATATGTGGGAGTATCAGTCAAAGATAGAAATGGGCTTTTTTTTGCCACCATAACTATTTGGACATCCCATAGCACTAAGGAGTCCAAAAGAACCTCAAGACTGTTGATTAACTAAACAATCAGAGAGACAAGGTGGGTGAAGCAATATCTTTTATTGGACCAATTTCTACTGATGAAAGAGGCAAGCTTTTGAGCCACACGGTTCTCTTCCTCAAAGGGGAGGTGACCTTAGTAGTCGGAGAGACTATATGGGTGTGCTAGTTCTTTGAAGTAAACTCAAATTTGTTAATGATTCCACCTACCAATGATTATCAGAGACTCTTTCAAGGTATAAAGGACAATGTGAATAAGATATTTCAAAGTTATTGTCATTATAATGCCTATGTGTTATATATACATGCAATATTTACATAATTACTTTTGTTATGTTTATAAGAAGATGATTTTTAAAAGCTAGTTTATCACGTTATCAAAATCTGATTTCCATTTCTCAAATGTACTTTGTACATGTTGTGACAAAGCTCTGTCCTTGTCTCTGTGGGTCCCACGTTTCCTGGCGGATTTCACTAGCCTCAGAGGCTCACTGTGACCCTCCACGTAGCCCTTCTCTCTCTAGAGGCAAAGGTCACAGCCTACAGAGCCATTTTCATCATAAGCCAGCAAGGGAGGTGAGGAGAAGCTACCCTCCCTTCCACAGTCTCTGTTGTCTCCCAGTCTCAGTGATTAATTGGGGGGCAAAGTGGGGAGCCTGGGCCCACCCTCTACTCCGGGCTCCAGCCCAGGGACCCTACTAGTATCAGCTATGGTAGCTGGCTTTTTAGAAACAGGATGCATACAATTCCCTGGGCCACTTCTCCACAGCAGTCCCCACTTCCTCAAGATCCACTTCACCCTTACCTCAGGGCCTCCTTCCTTGTGCCTGACATGATTTGCACTGCTCAGTCTCTTCAACAGCACGACTTCCTCCTACAGCTCCTGACATGCATGCCCACCTGACTAACTGGGAAGCTTTTAACTAGTTTCAGCCAGCCTCTGATCAGCTTCAGATGTCCCAATCAACCTAGCTGTCCTCCCTGCCTTCTGGAAAGATCTTAATTGGCCCCAGATGTCTTAATTGACCTGGAGCAGCTGCCATTTGCTTATCCTGGTAACAGGGATTTGTTTAGCCTGTGGCTACTGTATCGGTCTCCCATTACTTTACTATAGCCATCTGGCCTTGCTCCATCACATAGTGTATACAATTATCCACATAAAAGTGAACTCTTGTACTACCATGTGTATTAATATGATGGTAAATAAATCCAATGATAAAATACTCTTATGGATGCATTTTACTCTTTCAGTAATAAGCAATAGAGATACCCCCCACTTTATCCATACTGTATAACATACACAGATTATAAATGAAACCAGTCATCCACACTTTTATTTAACAAGTTTAAATTAAGTTTAATTGGAGAACCACTTAGGAACAATGCAGGTCACTGAATATAACTCTTGAGACAACTTTGATCTACAGTAGAGTAAATGTCTTCAGCTTTTATTACAGCAACAGCAATGATCTGAAAACAATGTGTCATTTGTTAGGTTTAAAGCTTAGGTGCCTAAACAGTACATTGTGAAACAGTTTTGGTATTGACTTTAAGATTAGAAATTATTAGATGGCTCTATTATTAGCAAGTTAAGTGTACTCTTTCCTTTTGATGTACTTCACTTAGGTGAAGAGCAACTAACATCAACATGAGTGAATACAGTTTAAACTCCTCCTATTATAGGAGCAGCCTCTTTGGGGCTATTTTATAGTCTCTTAAGTAGAATTCAGTCAGACTGATGGAGACCAAGATTAACCAAAGACACAGACCTGAATTTGAACACCTTCAGATTTCAGAGATATGAGAAGAGAGACGAATTAGAATGCCCAACTTTAACCCCATCACTTTGGTTTTGGTTATTGTCACATCCAAATGGGGAATGGGCTTATTTTCTCATTCTGATTTGATTGGCATCTCAAGAGCATTTTAAAGAATTTAGGTAATATTTTTGGAAATCTCATGAGAACAGACTTTAACAAAGCTCTGTCCTCTGTGGGTCCCGCGTTTCCTGGCAGATTTTGCTAGCCTCAGAGGCTCACTGTGACCCTCCACATAACCCTTCTCTCTCTAGAGACAAGGGTCACAGTCTACTGAGCCATTTGCATCATAAGCCAGCGAGGGGGGTGAGGAGAAGTTATCCTTCCTTGCACAGTCTCTGTTGTCTCCCAGTCTCGGTGATTAATCAGGGGGCAAAGGTGGGGTGGGGGAAAGCCTGGGCCCACCCTCTACTCCGGGCTCCAGCCCAGGGACCCTAATAGTATCAGCTATGGTAGCTGACCTTTTAGAAACATGGCATGTACAATTCCCTGGGCTACTTCCCCCACAGCAGCCCTCACTTCCTCAAGATCCACTTCACCCTTACCTCAGGGCCTCCTTCCTTGTGCCTGATATGGTGTGTACTACTCAGTCTCTCCAACAGCACAACTTCCTTCCACAGTTCCTGACATGCACACCCACCTGACTGACTGGGAGGCTTTTAACTAGTTTCAGCCAGCCCCTGATTGGCTTCAGGTGTCCCAATCAACCTAGCGTTCTCCCTGCCTTCTGGAAAGTTCTTAATTGGCCCCAGATGTCTTAATTGACCTGGAGCAGTTGCCATTTCACTTATCCTGGTACCAGGGATTTGTTTAGCCTGGAGCTAATATATCTATCTCTCACTCCTTTTCTATAGCCATCTGGCCTTGCCCCGTCACAAGACCTAATAAGTTCTCTCTCATTTAACCCCTCCCCCCACCAAAAAAAAAAATCAGATTAGATTTTGCCACTCAGATCCAAGCTTATGCATTATCCCTTATTCACCCTCAAACCCACACTCTAAAATCTAACTTCAGTGTAATCCAGATCCAGAGCAAACCCTGTTTGCCTTGATTTGTTTCTACTTGGAACCCATGGAACTTAAACAATCAGTTTTGGTTGGAAAGGGATGACTACATACGGTCAGGAATTCATAATTTTCCTAAAACTGCTGACTTTCATCATAAAAGTATGCCAAGAAGCATTAGCAAGATAAGAGAGGTAAAATCAATATGAAAATATTTTAATGACCTGATATTGATAGCTGGAGGACAGTTAGCTGTTTTGCACTTCCTTACATTGTCCAGCTAATACATTATATATACCCTCAATTGACCAAATGGCAACAAAACTGTCATATCAAGGCATTAAAGTAAGCAATATTTTAATTTACATATTAATTTTATGATTCAGAGGCACTGGGCAAATAATCCATCTATATAAATTCATGATCATTTGCTACTACTTTTAATTCTTTAATATTATTTCCCAACCAAAGATTCTACCTAAAACACATTCTACCTAAAAAGTAACTGAAGGACAACATTTACATACATGAATACCTCATAAAATACCAGAGGCACCTTGCTCGTGTCACTAGATGAATAGTAAGAGTAGCTTCTAGAGACAAGGCATATAACATTCTATTTTTCAACAGCCATAGCAAAATAGAGCAGAATATGGTGCCTGATTCTAAATGCCTCCCTTTGACCTGAAATACTTCCACTCCATGGTCTACTGTACTGGTTCAAGTGTATGTATACCATTTCCCTCTAATAAATGAATTCACTCTTACGTATGTGTTTAATTATGTTGTTCTCTAGTGGCGGCCCAAAAAGAACCTATAATCATTATTGCTAAGTAGACCTGATTGAAACTCTAAGCAAAACTTAAGGATCCAACCCCGTGTGTCTGAAATGCAGAAAAAGCTTTACTAAGCTCCCAAAATCAGAATTAGAGGAACTGAAAACCTCACAACAAAAGTTTAGAATCAACCACTGAGTTTTACCTGATTTTAGGGTAAAATCCAGCCATGACCAGATAACTATAGTATTGTGACCAACACACCATACCCCACATAAAGAACAACAGAGCACTGCCTACCATTGGTCCATTACTCACCCATTGGCAATGAGGACTACATCCTGGCTTTCACTTCCACTGAAGAGAGTGTTAAACCACCTGACCTCCTAAAGACCCTTTCTAAAATGAGAGGAGGTAGTCACATTACCGGGCATAGCTCCCTGAAAAATCTGTAGGTGAGAAGTACCTATTGACATCCCAATGAAGACCCCATGGAAATTAGATAAAAATACAGATTGTCTGAAGGCAGAGTGATGGTTCCATAAGGGCCCTCAGAAAGAAATTTGCCTTGAAGCAGGCAACTACAAAACTGCCTACTGCAGGATTTCTTGAACCTTCCTATGAGGTAGCAGGAACTGGTCATTGCTGGGGACAGGATAGTGGATGAGATAGAACACTGGTCTGAGCCAGTGTGGCAATTTCTACCTTAGTGGTGATGTGTACATGGTGGGAAATCCTGAGTTATGAGGGAGGAAGGAGAGTTATGTAATTATGTAATCAAGGAGATGTTATTCTGTTCTCTATATACCACATATTTAAATGCAGAGGTGTCTACCTGCCTGGTACAGGGGCAGCTGTGAGGCAGCTGACATTTTGTTTCTCAGTTCAGGTGGAGACTATTACAAAATTAGTCACTGTGATTTTTCTCTCTCATAGAGACTTCACATTTCAAAAGTATACAGATAAAAATACCTTGTATTCCTTAATGTGAAATAAGTCACCTAGACTGAAAAATACATTTGCTCTTTACACATGGAAAATGTAAGTAAGTAGAGGGAGACAGAGTTTAGTAGAATTCACCATCTTTAGTCTCCAAGTGAAAAATACCACCACGCCACCAGTCATTCATTTATAGAGTAAAATCAACTGAAAAACAGACATGAAAAGATTCTGCTTCTCTGACCATGGATTCTTATATCTTTCTAAGCAGTTGAGACTATGATCTGACACCAGGCTTCTGCACTAAATGTATGGTTACATTTTATTGACATGTACACTGTATTCTACAAGTCCACTATTAATGATCTCCTGTGTGCCTCAAACTTATTTGTACTAAAATACATGATCATTAATGCTACCATTAAAAATTATATGAGATAGTCTGTATGGCTCAGGGGATTAGGACAGTGAAGTTTTTACATATAAATCACTAGCTTGACTCCAGCTTGGATATACAAACAATGTTACTATAATCTCAAACCCTCTTGACATCACAGTGGCTCCTGGTTCCAATACATCTAATCAGTAGAAGGAACATCAACCAGGTACTCAGAGCTTTTGAGAAACTTGGTAGTAGGATGCACAGCCCAGCTTCATCCCTTTTATAAAGTGGTATGGTTCTTAGACTACTGCCCACTAGCAACTGCAGATTGTTGAAAAAAAGTCACGACCATTGCCTCTCTCCGACTGCCTCATATGTTACTTTAAACAGAAGATCCAATTTGCTTTTATAACAATAAGGGTTTTAAAACTACATTTTTCAGAGAAAACAGGCAGTGAATCGAAACTTGTTGCCAGGTTCATGTCAGTTAGTTTGATGTGAATGTACTTGGCAACATTCAAGCAGCACAGCTTTTTGAAGGGCTATAATTTTACAAGAGTCAAAAAGTTACTTTCTTCTCCTTTAGGTAGCATGACATATATTGTTGTGGCCAAAGGCAAGGTAAAGCTTTTTTTAAATGTGGATGTACATTGAAATGGGTTGACCTTTCTGGCAATAGGTACTTTACCTCTAGCATTCTATAAATAATGGGTCTACATAACTATTAGTAGCACTTAGGACTTGATTTTGAACTTCCTTTGAATCCAATCCTCAAATTATTCACAAAAGTTGTTTTTTTTTTCCTGGGTGCTGTTAAACAACTTCCATTTTGATATATTTCTGTTGTAGACCTGCATGAGAAAGTTTTCAGACCTGTGCTTTTAATAAATATGGTCAATATGTAATCTATGCCAAGATATAAGTGTATATTTATCCTTTTTTTCACAGCCCAGGCTGTGCCTGTTGATGGACTTCTGAAAACAAAGAGCTTTAAGTGGCCTGCAAAGCATGTTGTTATATTGGCCTTCTTTGGCGGGCTGAGCTTTTGCCAGGTGGTTAGCAGCGCTGCAGCTGCTGTGAATCTCTAAGCAGCTATCTGTCTCCAGCACTAGGCAACTCCACTGAGGTGTTGGTCAGCGCAGCTGCTTTCTCACTGCCTGTCCAGACTACTGCCATGACAGGCAAGCCAAGAAGGCAGGGAGCAGGAAAGCAAGAGGAAAGGAGAGTTTTATTACTGAAGCAGCATCCAACTAGCTCACAGCTGCAAACAAACAGCAAAACTCTAGAATCACAAAATTGTACCAAATGAGCTGGCCAGTAGATTTCACCAAAAGTCATACAGACTGAAACTGAGAGGTTTTGCACTGTCCAAGGGTAACAAAGTGGGAAAAAATGCCAAGAGATTCTGGTTGCCTCTAAACAGTTAAATCACAGCCAAAAGGTACCACACCCAACAGCATGGTGGCCCTGTATTGCCATGCTGGGGAATTAGTTCATCATTGATTCAGAGGGCACTGAATCAATATTGAGCGACCATTGCCTGCAACACCCGAGTTTTCCCATGGTAGTTAGAGCAGACAGACAGCAGAGTGGAGTGCAGGACATCGTTGTTGAGAGCAGGCATAGTAAAATGCGATGGGCAGGGTATATAGCATGGCTCACTGACAATAGATGGACTGCAGCTGTCACCGAGTGGTACCCACGGGAACTAAAATGACCACTCAGCTGAATTCCAAAGAGATGGGAAGATTTTATCATGAAAAGACATGGCCACACATGGACAAGGAAGGCCAGGATACGAGAAGACTGGAAGATATGTTGTGATCGGTGCAATCTGTATGAGGGCTGAAGGACCGATTCATCGATCAAGGTGAAGTTATAGGAGATCTCCCCAGCAAGTACAAATCAGTTCAGAAATAAACAATTAATCTGGGGACAGAAACAGCAGAGGGGATGGGGGAAATTAGAAAAGCAAACATATTATGCCATGACCTAACAGCCATGTAAGTTACCAAACCCCGTAGCATATGATACAACAGAAGTTGCTAAATAAGTCTATTGTGATACTAATGATATGAGAATGGCATAAGCTCTGGGACAGCTTTCAAATTTATGTGTTAGCTTCAGAACAGGTTCTTTTTTATGTGAGCTAAATAGAAGATTGCGGCTGCATTCCAATGTGGAGCTGGGAGTAGTGCTGGATACTACTCTCTTTCAGGATACTTTTTGTGAAAGTCCATTTGTAAGCCTAATTAGGGAAAAAACTGGCTCTCTCTACCATTGGGTCTTCCTAGGCCCACCCTAAGTTAGGGAGAGGCTGTGAAAGCCTCCTTGTGCCCATTCCCAGGATTTACTGTGATTTGCACTCATTCAGAATATGCAGTATTGGTAATTGTAGATAATGTTAGGTGATGTGGTGAGTTACTTATTGTGGGGAGTAAAACCTGTGGTTGGAGGCAAGACAGTGATTTGATATCTGAAGACTTTATGAAGGCCCATTTGGTTGCTAGGAACCACCATGGAATGTTTGTTCATATGCCAGGTGCTGGGTAAGAACTGATAGAGTTGAAGTTTGCCAGCTGGAGGCGGATTTTTCTGGAATGTGGGTTAAGGTGCCAGAAATGTACTCTCAGGACACCAGAAACTAGTCCATCAGGATCTGTTGGAGTCTGGGCTATTGGGAAGGTGGCACTGAGACCAAATTTGGAGGTTATAGGACCCAGCACCTTCTGAGAAAGTCTGACCTGGGACCTGTAATAAGACTGTCCCATGGTTGAGAGGGTAAAGCTAAGGGTCTAGATCAGGGGTGGGCAAACTACAGCCCCAGGGCCACATCCGGCCCTCGAGCTCCCATTGGGAAGCGAAGTTTGGGGCTTGCCCCACTCCAGCTGGGGTGCAGGGTCGGGGGCTTGCCCCGCTCTGTGGGGCTCCCAGAAGCAGTGGCATGTCCCCACTCTGGCTCCCACGTGTAGGGGCAGCCAAGGGGCTCCGAACACTGCCCTGCACCAGGGGCCACCCCGCAGTTCCCACTGGCCAGGAAGTGCGACCAATGGGAGCTGTGGGGGCCGCGCCTGCGGACAGGGCAGCATGCAGAGCTGCCTGGCCGCACCTCCATGTAGGAGCCAGAGGGGGGACATGCCACTGTTTCTGGGAGCTGACTGAGGTAAGCTTGTACCCCTGACACCCTCCTGCACCCCAACCCCCTGCCCCTGCCCTGATCCCCCTCCTGCCCTCAAAATCCCTCAGTCCCAGCCCGAAGCACCCTCCTGCACCCCCAACCCACACCCCCAGCCAGAGCCCTCTCCCCCCCAACCGCACCCCAACTCCAACCCCCTGCCCCAGCTCGGAGCCCCCTCCTGCACCCTGAATGCCTCATTTCTGGCCGCACCCCAGAGCCCACACCCCCAGCCGGAGCCCTCACCCCCCCACACACCCTAACCCCCAATTTCATGAGCATTCATGGCCCACCATACAATTTCCATAACCAGATGTGGCCCTCGGGCCAGAAAGTTTGCCCACCCCTGGTCTAGATGAACAGTAGCCAAGTTCATTCGTGGGTTTTCTTGTCAGTTACAAAGTAAGAGTTTGCTAAGTAATTCTGGAGTGGAGCAGTGGTGGCTGGGTTTTGCTGCAGTGGCCTTTGAAAAGCAACTACCATATTTATCCGCAAACAGCCTGCTCCAGGGGATAGGGTCATTGGAATAAGGGAACAGAGTGAAGGGTGAGATGACATAAAATTTCCAAGTGAAAAGCCTGATGGTGGCAGCAGTTACCCGAGCCCAGGGCATAGGAAAATCTGGGGTTGTGACAGTGGTGCTCTTTTGAATTACTGAGTGCCAAGATGTTTTAGAGGCTGGATGAGTGAAATACTGCAAGTGGGTTCAGAGAGCCCTTTTACTACTCCAGCAAATGACTCAGGAGCTCTGTTGCTTTGAGCCACTAATTATAGTTATCCAAGTGGTTAATGGAACCCCTAAGCCAATTTCTCCCCTCAGTTACACATGTGCAATCTCATTTACCTCAACTGGGTTAAATGAGGAGAGAATTCTAGCCCTTAGCCTTTAACGGACATATTTATATTATGAGTATCTCATAATGGATCTTGTCTAGTGTTTGCTGACTCTATGTTTGAGCATCTCTTAAAAATAAAACAATTTTAGTCCCAGATATGTTTGTGTTCCAGCTCAGTGCATCTGCAATTCATATATATAAATAACAAGAAACAGAGATAATACATGTATACATGTATATCCTATTTGTGATCGTCACAAACACAAGTTACCGCTAGCCCAGCAATATTATATATTCCTCTAGTATGAACTGCTGTATTCTGCAGTTAGAGTTACAATATTTTTTGGCATACCTCTTCATGCTTTTTGGCTCTGATATGTCAGTAGACACTAGCATGACTCAATCAAAAAGACCAGTGTGACACGTCTTTCACTTCACTGGGACGGATGCCACAAAATGCAGCAGGCCTGTCTCACTTTCTACATAAGCAATTTTCCTTCTGCTGTGCTCTGATACACACTGCTCTGAAACACCTAGCAAAAATATGTTAAACTGTTATTAGTAACTTGTATTTGTTTTTATATCACTCCTTTAAAAAAAGTATTTGTCAAGGTGAGAAAACGACAAATGGATGGGTGTAATCCAATTACTGCTTTATAGACCTTTAGTTTCCAACCCAGAAAGTGTCAAATATATGTGACATTCTTATAAGTGAAGGATTTTGCATTTGAATATCTAGGGGGCAGCGGGAGGGGCATTAAATCACATGTAGGCAGACAACTTTTAACTGCAATTTGAAATAAGCAGTTTAAGAGTCTGGTATGTCTTGTTTATTCCAATAAGGATATGGAAAATATTCGGCCACGTCCTTAGCTTGTGCAAACTGGCATATCTTCACTAACTTCAGGATCTGGCCCACTGTGTTTTTAAAATATGCATGAAATGAAATCCTATCTTCAGAAATTATTATAAAAAGGATTGATTTTGTAGGGCTAACAAATTTTGTTTGTACCTCACACCATTTTCAGGACCTTCAGGGCATTCCAGACACATCCAACTGAAAGCTTTTGTAGAACTACAGTACGTCAGTGGAAAATGCAGTACATGGAATTTGCAGCTTATCTTGCCACTGCAAAGATTATGTCAATTTCTGGTGGTTCATATGCTGAACGATGAAATCAGAATTAACCTCTAAAGTGACTGACAGATAAAAATGAGGGATTTTCAACTTTGTTTAAATGTTCATTTAAAGCAATATACCTTGAGAGGATAACTGAATTCACTAGATATGTTTGTCTAGAAAAGATTTGCTTCATCTCTGTCTTTGGCTGTACAGCATTTTAAGATAGATTTAGTTTTGGCTGAAAAGAAATTAGCATGACCACATAGAATACATCCCTAGAAAACTCAGCAAAATATGTAAAGAATTGGCACTGCGTACTAGGATGATGCTGGAAGAAGGCCTATGCTTTGCCAGTTTCAATAAGGAAAACAGATCTTCTGCAGAAAACTATAGGCCTTGTAAGTCTAGTATCTGTGCCAGGAAAGGTTTTAGAACCACTTTTTCTAAATGAACCATTTAGCTTCTCAGTTACACAAAGTAGGTGGAGCAGCAGCCAGGAAAAGTTTATGAGAAGCAAATATGACCAGAAAATTCTTCGCGGGGATGAAAGTAGAGAACCGAAAAGAGGTAATATGAAGTACTTAGATCTTATTGCTTTTAATAATGTTTTGCATAACAAATCTTTATCCTGAATTAATACATTAAATATCCAATTATTATTAGGGATGGACACACTAGTTTTCTCCAGTTTTGAACCCTTTCAAAATGTGGTTTTGAAAGCATGCAGTAAATACATGCACTATAGAGTTTATGTTGTCTTTTGTTGCTGGTGGTGTCTGCAACAGTCCGAAGCTTGGAGTGCAATGGTGTTCCTAGAAACACATTTTCTCCTGACGGGGGAAAGAAAAGGTTCCTAGCTCTTCTCTTTCCAAGTGCTGGTGCAGTGTGAGAGACAAAGAAGACCCACACTTGATGAAGCAAGGAGGAAAACCCATCTTGGAGAGATCCCACCACCTCAAGAATCTATCTCCTTTGTTCTTATCCACTCCCTTCAGGATTCTTCAGGGGCTCTTTGGGCATGCCTTTCCTTCCCCTCACTAACCCAGGTAATTATCGAGACAACCTGGGTAATTATAGACCTGTCAGCTTGACATCCATCCCAGGCAAGATAATGTAGTGGTTGATCCAGGACTGGATTACTAAAGAATTAAAGGAGGTTAATACAATTAATGCCAATCAATATGGGTTCATGAAAAATAGATATCGTTAAATTAACAATGCCTTTTTTGATGAGATAACCAGTTTGGAAGATAAAGGTAATAGTGTGGACGTTACATTCTTAGACTTCTGTAAGGCTTGTGACTTGGTACTTTACCACATTTTGATTCAAAAACTAGAACGATACAAAATAAACACATTCTGGTGCATATTAAATGGATAAAAAAACCTAGCTAATTGATAGGTCTCAAAATGTAACTGTAAACATGGAAATAATCACTGAGCAGGGGTGTTTCTCGTGGGATTGGTTCTTGGCCCTATGCTATTTAACATTATCATCATCGATGTGGAAGCAAAACATAAAATCATCGCTGATAAAATTTGCAGATGACAAAAATTGGGCAGGTGATAATAATGAAGAGTACAGGTCACTCATACAGAGTAATCTGGATTACATGGTAAACTGAGTGCAAGCAAACAACATGCACTTTAATACAGCCAAATGTAATGCATACATCTAAGAACAAAGAATGGAGGTCATACATACAAGATGGGGGGCCCTATCCTGGGCAAAGGTGATTCTGAAAAAGATATGGGGCTCATGATGGATAATCAGCTAAGCATGAGCTCCCAGTGTGTCACTGTGGCCAAAAGATTTAATGCGATCCTGAGATGTATAAATAGGGGAATCACAAACAGGAGTAGAGAGGTTATTTTACCTCTGTATTTGGTATTGGTGCAACAGCTGCTAGAATACAGGATCCAGTTTTGGTGTCCACAATTCAACAAGGATGTCGGTAAATTTGAGAGGGTTCTGAGAAGATCCAGGAGAATGATTAAAAGATTAGAAAACATGCTTTATAGTTAATGAGTTCCCTGTGTCAAATTATTTAACTTAATAGAGAGAAGGTTTAAAGGTGACTTGATTATAGTCTATAACTGTCTACATGGGGAACAAAATATTTGATAATGAGCTCTTCATTCTAGCAGACAAGAGCATAACAAGATCCAATGGTTGGGAGTTGAAGATAGACAAATTCACACTGGAACTAAGGTGTAAATTTTTAGCAGTGAAGGTAATTAACCACTGGAACAATTTACCAAGAACCTTGGTGGAGACCATGGATTCTCCATCACTGACTATTTTAAAATCAAGATTGGATGTTTTTCTAAAGGTTATGCTCTAGGGATTATTTTGGAGAAGTTCTATGGCCTCCATTACCCAGGAGATCAGATCAAAAGATCACAATGGTCCCTTCTGGCCTTGCAAACATGAATCTATGTATCACGCTGTCTGGAGTGGTTCACAACTATGAGTGCCATTCTCAGATTGTCAGAAAATAGGGAAGACATCCCAAACTGATGGTATATTCTATCATTAGATTTCACCAAGCCAGTAATAAATGTGCAGTCCTGGATCATTATACCAGTACTACCATGGAGTCACAGATAATCCCCTGAGGCTCTCAGCCCATCTTGCCACCCAGACAAACTGGACTTTGTGATAAAAGATCATATAAACCAAAAATCACATCACATTAGGTTATTCCCAATCCCAAAATCAATTGGTACACTGGATCTTACAGCAAAATCAACACTGGTAGACAATTCTCTAGTAAATTAACTAAAGATTTATTAGCTAAACACAAATGAGAGTATTGGGAGGTGAAAGCAGGTAAAATACATATACAGGGGAGTCAAAGTTTTAAATCCAAATTATAGCAGAGATGTAGTAATCTGCTAGATTTCCAAAAGGCTCTCAGGGTCACCCAGAAAAACTCTGCGGATCTCTACCTTGCATCTGGAATGCTTCCCTGTAAGTGTCTAGACAATTCAGAGGTACAGGATCATTCCTTTAAATCCATTTATAGCTTCTCCAGAAAATAATCTGAACAGTGTCTTCACCCATGTGAGTTTTGATTAGTAGGAAATGCAGACTGAGTCTGAGATTTCCCATTTTTAAATACAATGACCCTTTAGCACTCTTCTTTGTTTGCATTTCCCCAAGGCTTCCTCTGCATTTAATAGGCTATTTAGTTACAAGGATATACATAATGTAAATGCCTGCCTTCACATTATAATAGTGTAAGCAGGGTCAGGATGAGCTCCACCCTGACATCTGGTGGTGAGGTGTGGCAAGTTGTGGAAAAGAACTTCAGGGGCCGATCTCATTTGCATAAGCACACCCACCCCGCCTAGAATGAGGCCATAGCTGCCCAAATGGTCACTTTGGCTGCTATGGGATCCCCAGTGTCTCTGTTATTGGGGCAGGAAGAATAAATTGTTATTACCCTGATTATGGGAATCAAGGACAGTGGAACTGTACTTGGCCTTTTGTTATGATGGAGGGACTCGCCAGGCAAGGGACATGGGTTCCAAAACTCTGTGAATTGAGAGAGTCTGGGGACAGGTATTAATACTTGCTGGCATTGGTCCCCTGGTGAGGGCTTTACATGCTAATTGCACTTCCTCCTCTCTCCACTGTGGAATATCAGAGCGAATTGTGATTCCATTAGGAGTCTAGTTACAGGCTGCTGAGCTGAAGTCACTTTGGGCTCATGGTGCACCAGCACTGAGGCTCCCTTATTACAAGCTGAAATCACAAAAAAGCTAAACTTACTAAGAGCTGAAATCACTGAGTGTTGTGTTAAGTAGTGGGGGAGCCTGAAGCTATATGGTAGAGCAGTTTGCGGAGCGGCTGGCAGAGCACTGCAGTTTGCGGGACGGCGAGCGGAGCGGCTGGCGGAGCAGAGCAGTTTGCGGGATGGCGAGCGGAGCGACGCCCCATGGAGAGGTGGGGCCATCAGCTTTGGACACATAAGGTGCCCCTTAAACCCCCCCCCGCCCACCTCAACCCAGGTTGGGAGGTAAAACTCTGCAGATAAACTTTTGAACTCTGGGGCTGCCCTGACCAAGGACAGAGACTTTTGGGTCGTTGGACTTTTGGGACTTTGGGTGATTTTGGGTTGCTAGACTCAAGAACCAAAGGGAAAGGACATGCCCCAATTTGCTTGGGGTGGGTTGTGCTCATGGGTTGTGTTATGAATCCTGTTGGTGGTGTTTCCCCAACATGATGCCACATTGTTTCTCTCTGTTATTAAAAGGCTTTTTGCTACACTCAGACTACGTGCTTGTGAGAGGGGAAGTATTGCCTCTTGGAGGCGCCCAGCAGGGGTGGTATATATTTGTCCCAGGTCACTGGGTGGGGGCTCGAGCCGGTTTTGCATTGTGTTATTGGAACCCCTAGATACTGAACCCGACCCTTGTTGCTGCCAATTCTGACAGGCAGAAGGGTTACAATAGAAATAGATAAGTGAATACAACACAAGGAACATTCCATTAGTTTTCATGAAGTTTTAACACCTGACTACAATATTACATTAACACACCTTGGATCTAGGGTTATTTAATTACAGGGTATACATAATGTAGAAGTAATGTAATAGCAAACTACAGGATAAAGACAGACGAAAACACAATCAACATCTCCTTTAATCTCTATTAGCATACGTATGAATTAGTTTGAACACATACTAACACTTCTTTGATATTCACATACAAGTGAATTATCCTGAGACTCTGGCATGCACTGGCACCTGGCCTGTCAGCCTTACACTATGAACCCCTGGGCAAGAGATAACAGGAATCTTTCACCTTCCCCTCCTCCTGGAAAATGGGTTCTCTTCTTATGCAGTTTTCCCTCCCTCCTGTAAGGTGGATTCCCTGATGGGGTGTAGGACATTCCCCATCCTCATCCAGGCATTGGACTCTCTAAGCCAGTGTCTCTGCTTGCTTCTCTCGTGGAGAAACAAAACAACCATAACTGAAAACAGAGAAAAGCAGAGGTTTGCAAGCAAAGATCAAAATCAAAACCCCAAAACCCTATGAATAAGCAGGGGTTAGAATAAAACAGGGAAGTGTTATGAAACCCAACCGGAATGTAGGTAAGGGGTACATTAAAAAATAAAAATACTTGTAACTGAATGGGAATCAAGTTGTGCACTAGCTGTTATTACTATTTTTCTTACAGTAGTTCCTAGAACTGCTTGGGGGCATCAGTATGCTAGGCGTTGTCGAGACAAAGTAAAAGGCAATCCTGCCCCAAACATTTACCATCTTAGGCTCCAAGTCTACCAAAGTTAAGCACATGCTTAAGTGTTAAGTACATGAACAGTCCCATTGAGTCATGTGCTAGAGTATATTCAGGATCAGGGCCAGGGTTTAAGGCAATATGTATCAGGCGTGTGAGGAAAAACAAGCAAGGAAGAAACCCAGTTGTACCTCCTGGCCTAACAGCAATACAAGCCTGCCCTCTTTCCTACCTTTTCCAATTGTGGTTGGCAGTGTTCATTGGACATCATGGTGGAATTGAGTCCAAAGGGTAGAGTATTGTCTTCCACATGAGCCTATCACTGTTATCCTTATGTTACACTCCCTCCTTTTCCGCATTTAGCCCATTTATTGTATCCTTTCTTAGTTTAGATTGTAAATTCTTTTGCACTGGAACTTACTAGGTGTTTGTACTGCACCCAGTAAATTCAATTCTCAAATGGAGTACTGGTTATAAACTGTGGAAGATGGTGGTTCCACCATATAAAACTCTGTGATAGACCCAGGCCAGTTGGGTACAGCAGAGTAGCAGAAGGCAGAGCTTCTGGCCACTGGATGAACAGTTTTCTGTTCCCTGACTGACCAGAGTAGGGGCTGCTCCAGGCTAATGAGAACACCTGACTCCAATTAACCTGCGAAGAGTCAGGTGAGGCCATTAAGCTAATGTGACCACCTGACTCTAATTAAGGCCCCTCTGATACTATAAAAGGGCTCACTCCAGTCAGGTAGAAAGCAGCCAGAGGAGAGGAAGTGTGGTTGAAGGGCTGGTTAATGAAGACACCCTCAAGTCATTAGTAAGGGAGCCCTAAGGTAAGGGAGAAGCAGGGAGAAGCAGGAGAGCTGTGGGGAAGTGGCCCAGGGAAATGTAGCAATTCTGGCAGTAAAAGGTTGGCTGACAACTGCTGCTACCATTAGGGTCCCTGGGCCGGAACCCGGAGTAGAGGGCGGGCCTGGGTTCCCCCCAACCCACCATTACAGAAACACCTCCTGGGAGGGGAAAACAGGCCCCTGTCAGGACAGGAGGCTAAACTGTTTTGGCATGAGGCTGTAGGAGCAACAGAGACTAAGAATTCTCTCACCAACCTCCATTGCTGGCTTATGATGAAAAGGGCTCAGTAGACTGTATCCCTGGCCCTAGAGAGAGAAGGGCTACGTGGAGGGTTACAGTGAACCTCTGAAGCTAGCATAAACCGCCTGGAAGCACGGAACCCACGGGGACAAGGTCGGAGCTCTGCCACAACTCCTTGTCTAGTCTCATTTGGAATACCATCAATAGCATTTTCTTTTCAGATGTAGAGCCAATAGAATGAAGTAGGAATGCATATTTCCAAATAGGAAAATTTGTAGCCATTATTGTGTCATCTCTCAGGTCTGACAAATACTTCCTGCATTGGTGTCCGTGTTGAGTCTATTGGTTCTTACTCCAAATGAAAAATTAGAGCATCTGGTAGCTGACTTGTGCATTTAGATCCGGCTGGAAGAGCATATCCAGGACAAAGTGCTTCAGACATTTCATTACATTGTTCATTTTGCGCTACATTAAAAGTGATGGTAGCAGAAAAGAATGTTTCAGCTTTCCTACTAAGTTTCAAGTCTTTGCCTTTCAGTTGTTTTTATGCCACAGTCACTGACTGATCTTTGGCATTTTAGGGTATGGAAGATGAATGGATATTACTCCTTAATTAAACAGATGTTGAAAGGCCTGAAACAGGGAATTGGGCTATGATGATGGCACTCAAAATATGTGACTCTCAAGATCAAACTCAGCAATAACCTACTCTTACACTTCAATAATGAAAGGTTCATTCAGTGGTGCATTTAAGTTTTAAAAATGATTTTTCTGCAATCTGAAATGAAAACCAATCCTTCCTACCTTGTTAACTAATCTAGACAATATTTACATTTTTTTAGAAAAAGTAGTTTTTGTTATTTTGGTCATCAATCACCTCTTGCCTGCCAATTTGTTCAACTTTTAGACATGTTGAATCATTTAAATTCACAAACTGATATTTGGTAATCACTAATTCAAATCACTCATCTGACTATTGATCAGCACACTTTCTGCACCTCTGTGAAAAGTGGGCACTGCCACCCGTTATATAAAGCTTAAGTCACCAACAGTGAACTTTTAAAAAAGGTTTTATTTTTATAATGGGGATTTAGAGATAATGGTTTCATAAACTCTTCCTTTTTTCTATTTGTTACTTTTCTTCTGTCTTCCTGTCCCCCAATATTTGCCAGAAAACTGTGAAATTAAGTTTTTGCACTGATTTTCTCCCATTTTTCATTTTTGTAATGAACACTGAAATTCCCAGGGAATTTTAGACAAAATAAAGACCAGAATCTTATAAATCAGATAAAGCTAGGCAGCTTCATATAGAACCACATTACTGGATGGTCTGCCAACCTTCCAGAAGTTTCTAGATTTTAGCAAACCATGTGTGATGCTACACCCCATTAATTATAGAAATATTGTTATATGAATATCACATAACTAAGATATATTTTATGCAAGATGGGTCATGTAAGGTATCATTGGAAAGGTTATGATTTGCTGAACGTGATTATCCAACTTGTATACATTTATCATTTCTGTATCTGAAGTTAGGAATGTTGACTGTGTAACAATTACAACTTTGTGAGTACTTGGGGGAACGCACACCAGACAGTAGGCAATCAGCCTGAATGAGCCATTTAAGTAGGACAATAAAACTTTGAAGATATTAATCTCCCACCTTCCTGAAGAGATTCCTGGGATGTTGCTTTGACACTGCAGGGTCATCTATGATGTCACCTGGTACGGAGTATCACCTTGGACACTGCTGGTATTTTCCCACTGGAAACAAAGGATTCCCTCCTTATGTAAATCTATTTAAGGCTGGGAAGTGAGTCAATCAGGGCTCTTCTCAATTGTCTCCCCACGCAAGAAGGAAGACTGCTGAAAGAACCTGAAGAAATAAAGGAACTAAGCTGGGGAAAGGCAAGGGCTGAGTCCAGGCTGGGACAGGGGTCTAGCCTATGAAGAGAAATAGCTGGAACTCTAAGCTTCAGAAACTCTGCAGCCTGCCTAAAACAACATTTAGGGTGAGAAATTTTTATTTGTAACCGGTTTCTTTAGTGAATTAAGCTTAGGCTGCTTGTTTTGTTTTATTTGCTCAGTAATCTGCTTTGTTCTGTTTGCTATCCCTTATAATCACTTAAAATGTACCTTTTGTAGTTAATAAACTTATTTCTTGTTTATCCCCAAACCCAGTTTGTGTAATTCATAACGGGGGGGGGGGGGGAGAAATGGGGGCGAAGGGCAAAGAGCTGTGCATATCTCCCTCTTGAGGGAGGGGGCGATTTTTATGAGCTTGCGCTGTGCAGATCTCTATATACAGCGCAAGACAATATTATTTTGGGTTTACACCCCAAAGGAAGTGAGCATGTGAGTGCTGGGCAATCCCCTAGCTGAGTCCTCCCACAGAGAGCTGCTGTGACAGGCAGGCTCAGTGGGATCCCAGCACATTCAGTGACACCCCAAAAGGGGCGTCCAACCCATCACACTATGACTCTGCCATAGTGCATGGTTGCACACATTGCCCTCTCCAACATCCAGAGTCAGTCAATGCCACTTACTAGCCACTCTCTGCTCTCCAGTCACCAATGATTCCACACCTTCCCTTTCCCTCTAGGCATCTGAACAGTTTTTGTTGTTTCCTAATAAACATAACAGGTATAAAAAGTTTTGATTTCCTAATCCCTTGATGTTATCTTTAATGTTTTGGAATAGTTTGTTTCCATTCACAGATTTAAATTAGAGCCTACTGTTTCTAATATTTTTTTAAATCAAAACTTTACATTTTAGAGTAATGCAGAAGATCAAAAGGAAAAAAAAGTCAGAAAAATCATATAATCACCCACTCACTTCCTGCTTCCTTCACTCCCAAACAAACAAACAACACACCACTGGGTTGATCTTTGTTCTTCTGAAATAGCTAAGTTTTTCCACAACATTACTGTTTAATACCAGAACTTATAGCATAAAGGTAAAACACTGAGGAATTATGTTGGCACTGTGCGTTACAAATTGCTCTGCAACTATACAAAGCACACCTGGCAGCCGGCGATTAGGTCACTAACCGATTCTTGAGCATCATTGCCTTTCCCTCTCTTATATAACAAAGAGGACACAGTTTCCTTTTGGGAGGAATGCAATCAGTTACCACAATCTGTTAAATTCCAGCAAAAGCAGTCACTATATTAACAGTTACACTTGGTAGGGAATTTGTAGTTAGGCTGACATAAATCTGTTTTATCTGTGTCTAAGTTTCTAGTTGCTTCTCAATACTCTTTGATCCAGCCATGCGAGAAAGAAGTCCAGTGATCCAAAGTTAATTTCTCTGCTGTACTAGGCCATGAACTACACTTTATTTAGAAATTAAGAGGAAAAAATATCAAACATTTTGGTGGTTAGAGAGAATTTTCTATGGTATTACAAAAGAAAAGGTAATCTGAGGTAAAAAAGAAAGTTGAAAAAATTCCTCAGACTTTACTTAGGGATAGAAAACTTAAGCACACTTATTTTTTTAATGATGTATTTCAATGAAAGTACCTGTAAAAGAGGACAAACCCTCAAATTCATGGATAATATGGATATTCTACTCTCCATATCTCAGCTAGCTGAGTGGGGGAAGAGAGGAAAAAAAGACCTTTTGGTTTTGCTAATATGTTCAAAATATGGGTTTTATACTGTGGTTGAGTGTTACAGAATGTGCCTGCTCTGTCATGCCCCTAATGGCCATATGTTGCACTGCAAGCACTCCCTGACTGTTTCCTCCTCCTTAAGGTTTTTTGTCTCCCCTAGGGGTTTCACATGACTCAGACCTCCAGCCGAGTCACTCTCAAAGTTTCACTCCCCTTTAAGAGTAACAAACCCAAAGGAAAGTCCCAAACAAACAAAAGATTATTTTGCTGGGTTCAGTTCCCAGCCCTTTCTGGATTACCTGTGAGTTTCTCCGCTCCAGGATAGACTGCTGCCTCCCAGAAGTCCTCCAAAACCCTGCTTCAGGACCTTCCAATATGAGCCCAGCTTGCTCCCTGTGCTGCTTCTCTCAAACTGACTTTCCTTGGCTCTTTTAAAGAAATCACCCAACTGATCAGGACTACTGGGGTGGGGGAGCTAATCTGGCACAGGTGTTCTGCCCATGAATCAGAAAAGATGGCCACATCGTCAAGGTAGGCGACTGCATATTCTCCCAATCCCGATAGGAGACCATCTACAAGTTTTTGGAAGGTGGCGGGTGCATTTCACAGCCCGAAAGGGAGCACATTAAATTCATACAGCCCTACATGGGTGATGAAGGCTGACCTTTCCTTGGTGGATTCATCCAGCGGTACTTGCCAGTACCCCTTGCTTAAGTCTAAGGTAGAGATGAACTGGGCACGTTCCAGTTTCTCCAATAGCTCATCTGTGCACGGCACTGGATAGTTGTCTGGGCGAGTTACCGCATTTAGTTTATGGTAGTCCACACAAAAGTGTATCTCCCCATCTGGTTTGAGAACTAGAACCACTGGACATGCCCATGCACTGTCAGAGGGGTAGATTACACCCATCTGTAGCATATCCTGGATCTCCCGTTCTATAGCAATTTTAGCTGGAGGAGACACCCGGTAAGGTTGGGTTCTAATTGGGTGAGCATTACCTTCGTTAATGGAGTGGTATGCCCATTTGGTCCATTCTGGGGCGGCTGAGAACGTCGGCGCAAAGCTAGTGCACAGCTCCTTGATCTGCTGGCGCTGCATACGTCCGAGGGTCATTGAGAGGTTCACCTCTTCCACGCCACCGTCACTTTTTCCTTCATAGTAGACACCTTCAGGCCACTCAGTGTCATCTCCTCCTGGGGCTGTAAACTGACAAACCCTAATTCTCTGGATCGATTAGAAGAGCTGAGAGGTGGTGGGTTGCTCTGTGCCACTGTCCAAGCTCTCTGGAGGCTTTCATCTGCTTCCTGCTAGGCCTGGAACTGGTCCCTTGATGCTGGAGACATCAGTTCCTCATTGAATTTGGACTTGAGCTTGGGCTTGGTCCCTCTGGAAGCAATGTAGGTGATGGGGCTGTTTCAGTTGACTGTGAACCACTCTCCGCTGGTGCACTATGTGGTACCTCAGGCTCTGGCTGAGCCTCTTGTGCAGGGTTATCTGCTGCTGCTGCCAGTGCAGGCTCGGTGGTGCCCTCTGGTGTTGGAGCAATAGACAGGGTTGCAAGCGCTGGACTCAGTGCTGGCAATGGTTCTGGTGCTGGTTGCTCTGCTGGTTCCATTTCTGGGACTGGCTCTGGCTGGGTCTCCGTGACTGGATCCACTACTGCTGTCGCAGACATTGGCATGGGGTCCGGTTCCACCCCCTCAGTCTGGGTCTCTGGTAACACAGACTGGGCCCTTGTTGAAGTCTCGGGAACAGAACTAGGTGTGACAGCTTGCTTAGCCTGGCTGCAGGTGACCATTCCCACCCTCGTGGCTAGCTTTACATGGTTGGCCAAGTCTTCCCCCAGCATGGGAATGGAATCATCATCATAGACTGCAAAAATCCACATTCCTGACCAGCCCTTGTACTGGACAGGAAACTCTGCTTTGGCAAGTTTAAAGATTTTGACATGAAGGGTTGAATAGTCACTTGGGCCTCTGGGTTGATGAATTTGGGGTCCACTAAGGATTGATGGATAGCTGACACTTGTGCTCCAGTGTCCCTCCACACTGTAACCTTCTTCCCACCCACACTCAGTTTCCCTTCACTTTGAGAGTACCTGAGAGGCATCTGGGCCTGAGGACCTTTGGTGTGACTCTGGTGTAATGAACTGCAGTCTGTTGGGGTTCTTGGGGCAGTTAGCCTTCACATGCCCCAGCTCATTATATTTAAAACATCGCCCAGCTGACTGGTCACTGGGGCAAGGTTGGCTGCTGGAGACAGGTATGGTGGGACGATAAGGTGTTTGGGGTTTTCCTTGGAATGTAGTTGAGGCCTTGGGTTGCCCCCGGTGATAGGGTTTCGTTTCGGATTGCCCCTTCTGATATTCACTCCAACTGCTACCAGTTTTTTTCTTTTCCGCCACCTCCACCCATTTGGCTCCAATCTCCCCTGCCTTGATTACAGTTTTGGGCTTCCCATCTAGGATGTGCCTTTCTATTTCCTCAGGAACCCCTCTAGGAACTGCTCCATTTGCATTAGGAAGGGCAACTCCTCCAGAGATTTAACACTTGCTCCTGATATCCAGGCATCTCAATGTTTCACAATGTGATAGGCATGTCGGGTAAATGACACGTCTGGTTTCCACCGTAGGGCTCTGAACTGCCGACGGGAATGCTCAGATGTTAGCCCCATTCTAATTCTGGCCTTGTTTTTAAAGAGTTCATAGCTGTTCTTGCGTACCTTAGCCATTTCAGCCACCACTTCTGCTAAGCTCCTGAGCTGTGGCCTCAGCTCTACTATGTGCTGGTCTGTAGAGATGTTGTACCCAAGGCAGGCCCTTTCAAAATTTTCTAAGACGGCCTCGGTATCATCGCCTGCCTTGTAGGTGGGAAATTTCCTTGAGTGGGGAGCGGCACCCGGAGAAGGATTGGTAGGGTTAGCTGGTAGATTCAGTTTAGCCTTTTCCAGATCTAAGTGCTTCAGCGCTAACTCCATCTCCAAGTGTTCCGCCTCCAAGCGGTGCTTCTCCGCCTCTGCCTCCAACCGGTGCTTCTCCACCTCTGCCTTCAAGCGTTTCGCCTCTTTCCTCTCCTCTGCTTCCAACTCCAAGCATTTTAAAGCTGTCTGTCATGTTCTTTTTGTTTCTCTTCAGCTTCATATTTAGCTAATTCTAGTTTCTGTTGGATATTGCATTTTGCCATCCTAGCTTCTGCGTACCTAGCTTACCTGAGAGCTAAAAAGGAAAAAAAAAAACCTGCTTGTGAATTTCCTGGCTGTAGCTAACACCTTTGTTAAAGAAAACCCTAACACCTCTGCCTCCAGGCAAACAGAGAGAAAAGGGGAAAAAACTGCTGTTCTCAGCTCCTGCTTTCCCCAAGCAGCTAAAAGAAGAAGAAGAAAAAATTCCTAAGGTTTGTGCTTCTGATTCAAAATGATCTCTGGTTCAAAATGATCCCACCGTGCTGCCACCATGTCAGGGTTCCCTCCCCACTCTGAACTCTAGGGTACAGATGTGGGGATCCGCATGAAAGACCCCTTCAGCTTATTTCTACCAGCTTAGGGTAAAGCTTCCTCAAGGCACAAACTCTTTGCCCTTGGAGGATACGCTGCCACCACCAAGTGATTTAACAGAGAATCAGGGAAAGGACCACTTGGAGTTCCTATTCCCCCAAAATATCCCCCCAAGCCCTTACACCCCCTTTTCTGGAGAGGCTTGAGAATAATATTCTAACCAATTGGTTACAAAGTGATCACAGACCCAAATCCCTGGGTCTTAGGACAATAGAGAAATCAGTCAGGCTCTTAAAAGAAACAGAACTTTATTAGAAAGAAAAAAGGTAAAAGAAGCACCTCTGTAAAATTAGAAGGGAAGCTAATCTCACAGAGCAATCAGATTTAAAACACTGAGGATTTCCCTCTGGGCAAAAACTTTAAAGTTACAAAAAGAAAACCAGGAATACACATTCCTCTCAGCACAGAGAAAATCAAAAGCCACACATTTCCTTGCTCGTGCTTACTAATTCTAATGGAGTTGGATTGCTTGCTTTCTTGATCTCTCTCCGGCAAGCACAGAGAACAGACAGACAAAAGCCTTTTCCCCCACCTAGATTTGAAAGTATCTTGTCCCCTTATTGGTCCTTTTGGTCAGGTGCCAGCCAGGTTACCTGAGCTTCTTCACCCTTTACAGGTAAAAGGATATTGTGCCTCTGTCCAGGAGGGATTTTATAGTACTGTATACAGGAATGTTGTTACCATTCCCTTTATATTTATGACAAGTGGTTTGTAACGGTTCCCAGATGAGGAGAGATTAAAGAGGCTAGGATTTTTCAACTTGGAAAAGAGGAGACTAAGGGGGGATATGATAGAGGTATATAAAATCATGAGTGGTGTGGAGAAAGTGAATAAGGAAAAGTTATTTACTTGTTCCCATAATATAAGAACTAGGGGACACCAAATGAAATTAATGGGCAGCAGGTTTAAAACAAATAAAAGGAAGTTCTTCTTCACTCAGCGCACAGTCAACCTGTGGAACTCCTTGCCTGAGGAGGTTGTGAAAGCTAGGACTATAACAGGGTTTAAAAGAGAACTGGATAAATTCATGGACGTTAAGTCCATTAATGGCTATTAGCCAGGATGGATAAGGAATGGTATCCTTGGCCTCTGTTTGTCAGGGGGTGGAGATGGATGGCAGGAGAGAGATCACTTGATCATTGCCTGTTAGGTTCACTGCCTCTAGGGCACCTGGCTTTGGCTGCTGGAGGTGGACAGGATGCTGGGCTGGATGGACCTTTGGTCTGACCCAGTATGGCCATTCGTATGTTCTATCTGGGCAGAATGAGTTTCTTCTATGGCCTATTGTGAAAATAGAGTACCCTTGAAGGGCCATCAACACATAGATTTATATCACAGGTTTAAGATACAAGCACACAGCCAATATTCATAACTTCAGACACAAAGATGATACATGCATATAAACAGGATAATCATGCTTAGCAAACATAACTTTTCCATTGACAACTTAAATGACAGTTTGTATAAGATTTATGGATTTATATTTATGATATAAATGGTCACCTTTCTTATACACAGCATCACACTAAGACCCTTTATTTCTGAATGAGAGCATCCACAGAGGGGTTTAAATGTGTTTTAATTCACACCTTTAGTTAATTCACTTAATTTGCCATGTAGACGAGCCCTTAGAATTTTGGTGATAAAGTGACTTGCTGTCACAACAGCAGTTTATAATCTTACCCTCTCTCCTTACTACACAACTGCAGCATCTGTTTATTTTCCATTAAAAAAATGGCCTGGCTGCTACCCAATTCGCCTAAAATTTAGGTAAAGGAAACTCTCTTTTTTCAAACAAGCTACACAAAATTGTGGTGGTATTTTTCCTGTTTACTGTAAGTGCCACCAGAACACTGTAGCCATAATGATTACAACTATAGACCACTAACATTTATCCTCCAATTCAATCTTTCTGCTTTGCATTAAAAAAGACTAAATCCCAGTCCAGGGTTTTGCAGAATTATGCACAAGGAATAATTTAATGTTACCACTCTGCTGCTGAGATCCATGGTTACTTGCTGTGTACAAAGTGTCTCCATGGATCTCAAAGGTTTTTTTGATGCTCTCCTGGTTCTTGGAAAATATTCAGCGGGACCAAGATTCACTCACACCAGTAGACTAACTCTATGGAGCATATTTCTCAGCACTCCAAAACAATAAACAACTGCTGAAGTTTTAAACCTAAATAAAAAGTTTAATGGGGAAGACAATTAATGAACCTCTAGTTTTTTCTCAGACTTTATGTGGGACATACGTGGTGTCTAGACCATCCAACTGAGGATGAATTTCCCCCTTACAGAAAAATCTCCTTCCCCCATTGATTCCAGTATCTAATCAGTAGAGCTTCTGGTATGGGGGGATTATTAATTTCATTTTTCAGGGTTTATTTTTTAGCAATTTTTGAGTTTTATATAGATGTCCAAAAATCAGGGTTTGGAGGAGCTCTCTCTTTGTATAATATATAGAATGTACATTACTTATTACAGTATATGCTATTGTAATGAGTAATCTCCTTGTTATGTTCCCTAGGGTGCTTTAACATACTACCTTTTAAAACAGCACTACATTAAAGCCCCCTAGAGAACCTTTGGTGATCATCAGCAGGGTCTACATGAACCAGTTAATGTGCAACCCATTAGTGAGCTTTAGAAATCACATCTCTCTAGTCTGCCTTACTGCTATGTGTAGACAAGCCCTTAGATACAAGTAACTATTTCTAGTGCTTATTGGATAAACACCAATTTCATTTTTTTAACTGGGGGTGTGATGGGGTGGACTAGGCCCAAAGGCCCCCTGCAGGAGGTCTCAGGATCCAGCCACACTTGTCCCAGGTAAGGAGCAGTGGAGAGGTCCTCCAAACAGGCTAGAGTGGCTGCAGGGGAAGCACCCAACCAGGGCCCAGGAAGGCCCCATTAAAAGGAACTACAGAGCCAAAGACAGGCAGATCCTTGCTGGAGCTAGAAGAGTGCAGAGGGGATCCTGGCTGGCCAAAGGGAACTGCAGCATGATGGACAGCCCAGTTCTAGTAGGGACCAGGAAAGCAAGGAAGAGCTCCTGGCTGGCTACTGGGCCTGAGCTTAGAAGAGCCCTGAGCTAAGGGTAAGGGAGCGGTGAAGGCTGGGGCCACGGGGAAGTGGCCCAGGGAACTGAAGACAGTTTTACTAAAGGGACATAGTGGTGCATGGCTGCTATTCTTAGGGTTCCTGGGCTGGGACCCAGAGTATTGGGAAGGCCTGCATCCCCCCCACATAGGCCACTGGGGAGGGGCCTACAACTGGACATCAGTAAACCCCCCAGAAGGGGACTGAACTGTCAGGAGGCCCAGATGAAGACTGGGGCCAAAACTGACTAAGAAGGGAAAACCATTGCCTCCAGGAAGGAAGCCCTGGGGTATGGCCTGGGACTGATTTAAAGACTGTGGACACACCCAATCAGAGAGGGCACCAACCCTGTTAAAGGGTGTGTTTTATCTGTTTGTCAAGTAAAACTGAAACTCAGCAGCCCTACTAATCAGCTATATTTTACAATGCCATTCAAGAGTCAGCCAAGCTGCTGCTGAGTTTGCCTAAGCCTAGCAAGCTCTAGAATGTTCTTTGCTGCCAATACTGCTGATTTGATAAACACTTTCCTGTTCAATATCAGTCTGCATTCTAAAATCAACAACTAGGACTACAGATTTACGATACTGTCCTTTCAACATCTATCTTAGCAAGTACGGTTATTTAAAAAGTAGTAACACGGACCCCCAACATTATACATCATTACCCTTGATACCATTTGATTCTTATGGTTACCAACATGCCTCAAAACTACTAAATCACACATTTATGACCTTGAACAGGAAAGCAGATAGCTATAACTAGATAGCCGACCCATTGCAACCTACATGTGAGAGGAATATAAACAGCCCAGGATGAAAGGAATAGATGACAAAACCCTATGAACTTCTTCCAGATTGTCCAAGATTCTGAATTCCTTGTCTGGAAGGTGTGAGTCCACCTTACTTTACATTTCATCTAATACTCAGCTATCTGACTCCACCACCATAAAAGAAAATAATAGGCTGGGATTTCAAAAGAACTTCAGGAAGTTCAGCACACAATTCCTGTTAATGGCTCTTTTGAAAATCCGAGGCCTAGCTTCTAAAGTCATCTACATCTCTTCAGAATGCTCTATTATTGTCAAACACTGAGAGCTCGATATTAAAAAGCAGTTCAATGGAATAGTTTGAATTGTTTCCCCTCATGTTTCAGGATTATTCAGAATGCAATGAAAATTGCCTTTCTGATTTAATAGACTATTTTATAACTTGTGCTACAACAAAACGTGTTTCAACCTGTCACATATGGTCTTGAGTTTATTAAAGGACAGAAAACATACACTAAAAGTTGGTTTAGAGATGGTTAAACGAGAATGCATCAGTAAAAATTAATATAGCATAGATAAATTACAGGGGAAGAGAGTACTGTATTCTTCCACAGCTGCTAACAGGTGCATGCATCCCAGCAGGAATCCAAATAAATTAAGTAGCAGTACATAGCAAGGTAAGCCTGGCATTGCTGGAGGCGTGAGTTTCAAGGTGTCGGGTACATGATTCAGCACAGAAGTTAAGGGACCTATTGGTCCTAGTCCCTACATGTTTGTGTAATGAAAGGAGAAGGAACAGGGCACTGAAGTGCACAAATAGGATTTGTGAAGATGTCAGCTTTAGATTTTAGGGAGGGGTAAGGACAAGATGTTGGGCTATTGCCCTTTCCCCTCCTCAGAACAGAACAGAGGAATAGATGTTCCATCTTCAAGGGTACAGCAAGCTGACACATGCCTCTTTGTATTCCCAGTATGGTAGCTCCAAGAGGTGCTCTGTTCATGCGATATGCCATGCCTACTGGAGCTCCCACTGGTCAGCATGCTTCCACACTGCTCCCAATGCACGATTGTGGCTACACACCACCATCAAATGCTCAGAGCCATCTAGTAAATAAGTAAAATGTTGGCAAGATGGTAATAAAGGTATCATCCTTTTTCATAACCCCACCATGTTATCAGCATGATTCTGATACTATTGAAGTTGAAAGGAAAATTCCCATTGACTTCAATGTGAGTGGGAACAAAGAGGAGAAGAGTCTTAAGGCGCAGGTCAAGTGAATAATTTATCAACCAATAAAGGCCACAGTTTCATTATAGTACCTGGCGGGGGGGAGGGGGGGGGAGAATCAGATATAGCACAGGTTCTGATTTTCTCACAGAGCTGAATGAAAGCACAGCACCACTAAAGGTTAGGAATGAATACTGTGCTGTGCAGAATTCTAGAAAGTAGTAAAGCCATACAAGATTATGAAGCTGGGGCACAGTTCAAGTAAAGAGAAGTGTTGTAAATATATTCAGAAAAAAAGAGAGAGTACTGAAATAGAATTCTGCTGTAAGTATTTGAATAATTCAGTCTTGGTCACTTACAATATGGTATTGGAAGGCAATAAATTCTAGTTTATTACTTTGTCACAATAAATAAAATATAAACATTTTAAACACTAATAATACCCGTCTATGGTTCAAAAACTTTGTTAATAAATGGCTCAGCAATGCAAATGCTATGTTTTGCTTGAATAATTGTTCAGAACTTGGTGTCCAACAGTTGTGCCACAAATTTATCCCTAGTATAATTCCACTGTACAGTGTAGCTATAGCCATATCTAAAGATGTTAAATGTCAAATGCACAGAGTGTAAACATGATGAAGACTGAACAAACGTAGTCACTTTGGTGACCAGTTTGTCCTTGAACTTGAAATTTACTAACTATCTTTAAGAAGGCAAGAGTGAGGTATCATATTAATTATGTATACAATGCTTCAGATGTACATAAGTAGACACTGCAACAGTGTATGTTGCTATACTGCTATCTAGTAGTGAATACGAATAAGAGGACAGTAAATAAAAGTGGCTGACTAATCAAAATTTAGGTTTGGCATGCAAGGGATTTGGCTCTTTAATTAGTTTTCATATGATTTAATATACCAGGTAAATCCTCTGAATCTGTATCTTCAGTGCAATTTGCCTGAATTATCTAGATATTTGATAGGAAACTGTTACCAGGACACTTGTTCTACTATTAATAAAGTTAAAAGGGTAAGAACTAAATTTTGGTACCACTCCTTTCTAACTTTAATATGAAAGACTTCTCAATTTCTGCCACTCCCAGTGTTAGCTCCATATCCAATCAAAATACACCAAAGTAGTATCAAATTAGAAACAGCGTTAAGCAGAGTTTCTTATAAATGTAGAACAGGAAGGATCAACATTGAATCAACACAGATTGATTCTCCATATTTCTGAGACTGATGACCCATGAAAATTGTAATGATCTACACAAGTTACCAATACATCAGAACTACAGGCAGGTCGTTAGCTATCAACCATATTCATTATTTAACTTAAAAAAAAACTACTCTTGGATCCTTTGGGTTAACTATGTGAAAACATTTCTAATTTCATGCAGTTAAAATTCACATTAAACCATAAAAACACATTAGAAGCAATATGAACTCATAAAAAATGTCAAACTGTGCAATCTATGAATATTAAATTATCCAACTCAAAATTAAACACAGCAATGGCTAATGTGTCTGCAATAAATGTTAATTGAGGGGTGGTAGTTATTTTCTGTAGCATATGGTTGCTTTCTTGTGTTGTAATCTACTGTAATAGAATTTTATAAGTACATAGAATTAAGTATTCATATGTGCATTAAAAGTAAACATTTCCCAATTATCAGGTAGTCAAAACTTGTAGACATGGGTTGCTGTTTCATACTTTAACAATAGATATTTGGTAGAGTTGGCTGAATGGATTCTACCTACAAAACACAGAGCCAGATTCTGTGACTTAATCACTCCTTGTAATACTTACTGAGAAAGGTGGTAGAATCTTCCTACCAACAATGGTTGGGAGGGAGATTTCTGACCCATTTGTGTTCCTGTTTGGAGCCTGTACTATTTTGTCAGTTACCAGCTAGTAAAAAGCCACTTGAAAATGGGGAGTAGAAACATATAATTTTAAAAATCCCAAAGACCAGATTTTCATACTTAAAAAAAAAAATTGGTTTAGCTCAAATTCAGCAGAAAGATTAATCTTGGTTCTTACTGCTTATTTTATCTGCACCTGTTCTCCTATCCCTAGTATTCTGATTACCTGACTATTTTGCACAGATAGGAGCTCTCCATCTCTTAAGCCACCAGGACTCAACCGGGTACTTCCAGAAATATCATCAAGCAATACCACTTGTAACATCATTCATGGACATAGGGCTCAGTCCTGCCATTCTTACTCAGTTGTTGGAAGTTAACAGTTTTACCTGAGTATGGCAGGCACTGCCAGGCCTTTTGGAAGGTCACATTTCCAAGAATGACAAAGATTATGTGAGGCATAATTTAAGTGTTTTCCCATTCTTATTTTCTGAACAGAAATATAACTTTACATGGGCTGGCTTTGAATTTAATTGCTGGAATCTTTATACTATTTTTAATCACAGCACAATATCTTGTAACTGCTGCAAATGTTGCCTGTTGTTGACTTTTCAGAAGAAAATAATATTGCCTTTATTCAACATCTTCATCGCAGGACCTCAGGTTGATAAATTAAAACTAACAGCAGCCATGTGAGGTCAGTGCTCAAAGTGGGATGAGTGAGCAGGGGAATTGTTGGCATTGCCCCACACCATACAGATAATTTTAAATAAAAGTACTATAGTTTTTTATAGTTACTAAAACATTAGCCATACTACAATATTCTTCTTATGTGTGGAGAAATTGAGCCAGAGTATGAACGGGTTAAAAAAAGAGTTTAAAGGAGAGATTTGTAAACAAAGGCATCTGTTTCTGCACTTGACATTGCAGGCACAATCGAAGTGCCAATTGTATAGTAGCTTTAATTGTGACTGCACATATATTGTGGACATGAAACAGAGGCACAGTTAAGGCTGGGTGGAAGATCTATCTCCAAGGGCCTCACAAAAGGTTTCAATGACTCACTGGCAGTTCAGGAACATAACCTGTGATTCCTGATTCACAGTCCCCTGCTTTAACAATTCAGTAATGCCATTTGGTTCACTCAAGCCTGTGTCTAATTTGCAAGTGTTTTAAAAGCTTCATCAGGCAACAGATGCCTTTCTGCACATAAACTCTCCAAAACAGAAGAAGGAAAACAGAGCCACAAAAGAAATAGAGCTAGGCTACATTTTTGGGCCAAAACTTTTTCAGCAACAAATGCAGATTTCAGTGATACCAAAAAGTTTTATGAATTCATGTTAGTTTCAACAAACTGTTTTGGCCAAACAATTTTTTTTTAAAAAATCAGCACATTTCATTTCGACATTTTCAGAATAAAACATTTCAATTTTTCCGTTGAAAATGACTGTCAACATTTCCTTTAATTTTATTTGTAAAAAAAAAAAAAAATCGAATATTTACAAATGGTCACAATCAAAACAAAGAACATTTGGTCAATTTTGTTGAACTGTTTTGGTCAACCTGAACCAATTGTTTTCCGATTTTTTGGAATTGCCAGTGAACCAAAATATCCATTATTTGCCCAGTTCTACAAAGATGTTAGGCTCATGTTAGTGAGCGAAGTACAGGTCAATTCAGCACCTCACAAGAGTTTCAGAACTGTAAATGCCCAACAATAATTTAATTTACTTACTTACATCACATATTAGGATTAATTAATGTCTAAAATATTTTTAAAGATTAAAAGCGCTATAGAAATGCCAAGTAGCACCACTGTCTTCTTGGATAGAGGGAGAAAAGAAAGTGACAATCACAAGTGCAGAGTGTGACACACTGGCCCACTGGTTGTTCACTATGCTGTGTCAGTAATTCTTGTCAGGTCTGACATATTCACTACACCTAACACTGTTGTCATGATATATACCCAAAAGATGGCATGTAATGGATCACTGGAAAACTAAAAACTCACCGATCATTAAATATTCTTGCATGGTGTATGTACAGGTGCTTACAAAGAGTTACGGATATGTACTAGAATTATGTTTTTAAAATGCATAAGCACAGTCTGCTTAGACAAAGGAACCTGTATTTGTTTGTCTGACTGGTCTGGTCATCAGGCAGAGACAATGGAGGTTCATTTACATAAAAGGAAAACAAAGCCATCAAGCTAACAAGGGGAGGAGATAACTGACACTTCACCCCATATTCGTCATAATAATATTATGAGACGATTATGGCATAATTATGATGCCTTTTGTACAAGGTAAGTTATGTGAGGTGTCATTGAAAAAGTTATGATTTGCTGAATATGATTATCCTATTGGTATGCATTTATAATTTTTTTATCTGACATTATAAATACTGACTATGTATCTGTACTTCAAATGTAGTTACACCTGGGTAATGTCTACTACACAAGATGCTTTCAGTCTAGATAGCTGGTTGGGAAAGGCGTATTCAGGGCAATGAGCCATTAAGGCAAACAACAGGCCTTAGGAGAAGCTTATCTCCCACCTGGTGAGCCTTCCTGAGAACACTTGAGACAGCCTGTAAGTAATGGCTGCTATGACTCTACAAGGACATGTGACCAGGCCACATGGTTCTGGACTCCATGTTGGGATGTCAGTATTTTTCCACAAACTGGTCTGGGAACCAAGCTTTGAAACAAAGGTTTCCCACCATATGCTAAAGCTATATAAGTCAGGTAGTGACATCATCTGTGGTTCTTCACTCCCCACACAAGACGACTTCTGAAAACACCTGACGAACAAAGACAGAACTGGGGGAAGTGCTGGACCTAGGCTAAAGGGATTTATAGCCTGTGTATGAAACACCTGGGGATTCCAAGCTGTAAAGCAAGTGAAGCTTGTCCCATAAGAATCTGCAGCCTGCCTGTCTCATCAGCCAGAGTGAGCATTTGCTGGTTCATATCCTATCTTTCTAGCATCTTAGACTTAGTTTGCATTTTGTTTACTTACTAAGTAATCTGCTTTAATTGGTTTGCTATAATTTATAATCACTTAAAATCTATCTTTTTTTAGTTAATAAACTTATTTTACATTTTAATCCAAGCCAGTGAGCTTTGACTGGAGTGCTTCAGGAAAATCTCTGCTTGGGTACCAGAAGTATGCATTGTTCTCTTCACATTGAGGGAGAGGCGGACCGGGTATTAAACCCGTATATTGACCAGGGCAAGACGGTGCTGCTCTGGGGTCCTAAACTGGGAAGCTGGTAGTTAGAGAGCCTGTGTGTAACTGCAGCTGGGTGTGTCCCTACCCATGTGAGTGCTGGTGAAAGTGCAAATATGGAGGGCTTTTCAGTTTGTCACAGCAGCACAGTGTGAGAGGGGGTCAAGGCTGGTGGGACAGAGGGCTCAGTGGTACCCCAGTTCCAGGTGGTACCCTGGGGGGAACCTGTCACAATAATGTTTTAGCTATCTCCAGTGCGGGAAGGACCAGCATGAAGTCGTCACCAGACCTATGGCATCTCTTCTTAAAAGAAGAAAAGGAACTTTAGATGAGAATTTATTTCAATGGTTTATAGGACTATAAATACAAGGGGTCTGACTCTCAAATGATAAGTAAATGAATCAACTGATTGTATACAATATTACTGTATTATAAAAGTGCATCAAGTAGGTCTGTTATGAAAGCTAATGACACGCTGGTGATTAATATAATTGTAATACATATGTATTAATACTACATGAGGAATTATGAATACTCACTGACATTATGCTTTAAAGTCTGATCAAACAAAGGGAGAAACAGGTTTTCTTTCAGACAGAAGGGAAGACATCTATCTACCTGTATCCAATGAAATTAAGCAAGGTGTGTTCAATATAAGCCCCATTTATATTTGAATCAGCAGGGGGATGGGAAATCCACAGGAAGGAAAGAACAGAATAAGGTTATCTTGAGTCTGGGGACAAACCAATGAGTTTGAGAAGATATAAGGAGAGATAAGAAGCCATTTTGATATTCTTCAAAGGATAGATACAAGGGGCCAGAGCTCTTGTAAGCTAAGAAAGATGGATCCTGCAACCAAGCGCTGAAGTCTCTAGGAACTGAATATAGGTAAGAAACCTGCTTAGATAAAGATCTTTCACCTAGGAAGACAAGGGAAGCCAGCATCTTGTACTTTTGTGGAAGGTCTTGATTGAGAGAAAGTCAGAAATAGCTGAACCAAGGCTGTAACTGGTTAAGGCTTATAAACTAGAAAGCATATTTACTTGTATTTGATCATCACCATTTTGTCTTGATCCCTACTATCTGAACTAGTTTAAAACTTCTCTTTTTGTTAATAAATTTGTATTACTTTTAATCTAAACAAACCCAGTGCTGTGTTTGATTGAAGAGATTATTAATTCCAGATAAAGTAATAAGCTATGTTTTTTTCTCTCTAACGTAGAAATACACCTTATTAATTCCCTGAGCACTGCAGGAGAGAGCTAGACATTTCAGGGCAGATGGTTTTGGGGAAATTTGGTACTGGCAGCATGTTGGGATCACCCTACAAGTAGTAACCAAGGCTGGTGGAGACCAGGGTGGAGCTGTTGTACTGTAGGTAGGTTGCAGTCGTCAGAGTGCTGAACCAGGGTTGCACAGCACACAGATACTCAGAGAATCACATGCTTGTCTGCTGGCTGTGAGCCACAGCAGAAGAGCATTTACAGCACCCAAGATTACCGGGCAAGTAATGTCAACCCCTCACTGCTTTGAATTGCACCCCAAAACAAGACACAGGGCTTCAAGGAGGAAGCCTGATGTTCACAAGGCAGCTGCAACTTCCCCTTGCCAGAAAGGATTGCAGTCATCTTCTGTCACCAAAAAAAACAAGCAGTGCTGCTGGCTGGAGAGACAGTGTAATTAGGGTGGCTGGGGTTTGTGCTGAGTCAAGATGAAACTCAGATATTACAACTTTCTTCTGGAACAAAGAGTGAACATGACCTAGTGTCTCTTTAAGTACAAAGTTGTTTACAAAAAGTCAATATCCATAAGTACTGGAGAGTCGAAAAACAAGTGAATAGTGACATTTGGGAATGACAAGTTCTTTGTCTGGAGGGCATATGTGATTGTACAGAGGAATTGAAAATAATGCTATTCACTCACTCACTCTATATATGATGCGTAGAAAATTAATTCCAGCTCTCTCTTTTACAATCCATGCCAAATTCCTAGCAGTGATAGGCAAGACCTGGAGGTTTGGTTTGGTTTGGTTTGGTTGGGCATCCAAAAAATCTTGTAATAGTAATATATTACAGAGTCTTGCATATATAGCTCAATGGAGTGAATGTAACCCATGATGGGAGTAACCAGAAGATGTTAAAATGTGCCAGAATGCAGTTCCAGCTCCTAACAAGAATTAGACAGCACAGCGCATACAAAATCACAACCGTGTGTCGCAAGAGCCACAACAATACAAAATATCACAAGGTCCAAACTATTTGTGATCCATCTAATTTTTGGAAGCAGTTTAGCCAGGCACTTTAGCCTTGGATAGTTGAGTGGTCACCACCCATATTTGGTGCTAGACCAAATTCTTGTTGGCAGTTTCTCAGAGAGACTAAGAATTGAATATGGAGAGAAACAAACCAACCCTCTCACTCCCAGAGGTGGTCCCTCCAGGGGTAGTGTTGTGACACATTTGGCTGGGCAGCGTGTAGAATAATTGCACTCCCTCTGCTCATTTGGTACCTGTTTTCTGTGGCTAAACAAACATCTTCAGTGTGAGAAGTATGAGGAGAGAGTCAGATTTCATAGGAAGTTACTCACAAGCAAGAAATAAAGTTTTTTAAAATATGATTTTGTAGTTATGCAAGTCAAGTTGAAGTGAGGGATGTGTTCTCATAATACTATTTAAAAAACAAAACTAATAGACTGCTTTCTATCATGAAAAAAATAGTCTCTTAGCTCCTGGGTTTGGACAGTTTTTCCAGGTTAGATCTATCTTCATTCCTCCTTGACAGGTAGGTTGTATCATGGTGAGGTCATAGTTGCTATGCATACATATAAGCCATTTTTAGCCTTATCCAGTCAAAACTCTGACATTCAAAGTACTGAAACAAACAATGGCTGATGATGGGCGAAGTAATGAAATCAGCCATTTATTTTAATTATACATTGTAGAACTATGCAGTGAGAAAGACCGTTCTATATCTTAACAGAATATTCAAGTGTGTGTATATAAGATCACCAATGCAAATAACTGATCATTATAATTAATTATTTTTCATTTTCTAACTGCAGAATGGCTACAGTGCTCAACAGAGAACAATTAAATGATCTTGACCTTAACTCAAGTAGGAATTGCAAAGGATGCACATTTCATTATATAGTAGATGATGGTTTCCTTATACATTATGCTTAGAAACCACTAAGACCAGAGGCTGTTTGTACAGCTAGGAAATGTGGTGGGTATTATGATATTTGAGTGTTAAAAGCATGCTTACCACTACTAGAAGATGACATGGGGCGAGATTCTTAGCAACTGTAAATTGGCATAATTCTGTTGAAACTGTTAGAGCTGTGCTGATTTACTCCGGTTGAACATCTGGCTCAAGGAGTTCACAGTCTAATGTAAAACTATTACAAAAAATAGTGCATCCCACACTAAAAGCTACCTTAAGCAAACATTAAGGTTGCATAAATCAAGCACTGCAAAATCAAGAATTGCTAAAGTTAAGGTCACACATGAAGACTTTACTTTTGCTCTTTCCTTCATACTAAAATAAAAGAATTTCACACTGACAGTATATGGGTGCTGTTTCTGCTGAGCAAAAACATACCAGCATTTTCTGTGGTCATGGAATTGGATAATGCACTGGACTATGGTCATGATCTGGGGTTTACAACACTACATTTTGTTGCCAAGAAAGTTACTAGTGTTATGTTTCTCTTTACACTTCACCAGCATATCAAATAAAAGGGGTTAATAACTAGTAAGGGAACTCAGAAAAAAAAATCTTTAAAATCTAGTGTACATTAAACTTAGAACCATTTACTTTTCATATGTTTTAATGAGCCTAAAACTACTAAAACGAAACTTCATTTCTCCCCAAGCCAACATTTCATAATTCCTCCTCACTGCCTCTCATAATTTCTCAGTCATTTTCTCATAATTTATCCATAGTGTCTCCATACACAAGTTATATTGATACCTATGCAAATACAAACTGACACTTAATTGGAAAAATGATTATGAAGAACCTTTGGAACATCTTTAGAGAATACAAACCTGCAAAAAACCAAACTTTTTCCTGGATTTAGACATTGCTTCACAAGAATGCGACTACAAAAGTATTTTTCTAACTAAGCATTTCATTACCACATTGCAGTGCACCTACTGAGCTTCTGTTTTAAATACTAATTAACTATTGCTATTCATTATTTACAAGCTTCATTAAACATAGACAAGAAGCTTAAAACTTCAGATGATACTTTAGAAAATGCCATGCTGGGGAAAATCAAAATATTGGGTATTTATTATTTTTAATTCATTTAGAAAAGGTAATAGTTTATCCTGTACATCCCTCAAAGCATTAAAGGATTTCCCAGAATGCAAACAATCTATGCAAATTCTCATTTAGAGATGTGCTTCTCTGTACTAATAAAGTAGCTCTATAATTAAGACAGGTGTAGGTTCAGTCCTACAGTTAGGGCTTGCCAGAAAACAAGAATTCTGTTTAGCCAAAAATATCAAGGTTTGAACATTTATTTTGAAATCAAGACCTTGCAAAAAATTTTGTTATAAACCTGCCCCCCAGAGCACCCATGCCTCAGAATAGTCAATAGCCCGAGGCTTAGGGGAGCCACCTGAAATGTGGAAAAGTTCGTTTCAAATCTCACTTTCCCCTCTTCAAACCAGAGATTTGAACATTGGCTCCCACAAACCAAGTGAGTGCCCCAACACCAAGCTGTAGAATCGCTCTGTCTCTCATTCTCTCCTGTTGAAATTGTTTCATGGTGTATAAATAATTAAATATTCATTGGGCCAGAGCAGGGAAAGAGAGACTGACTACACACTTCAATCAAGCCCCTGGTCTGAATCAGGCAGAACAAGGACTTGAGGCTGAGTCTGCCACATCCCTCATGAATGCCCCAATTACTAGACTATCGGCTCTGCTGGGCTCTCACTCACTCTCTTTCTGACCAGATATTCCAGTCTGGACCTGAGAAATTCTCTCAGCAATACTTTCATGAAAACTGGTAAGTTTTCACAAAAAGTTTCAGTTTCAACAAACCAAAATTTTCCATGAAAAAAAAATTGTGTTGAAAAGGTCCTGACCAGCTCTGCCTGTATTGTGATCTGTTAGCAAAGACGGTTGTGACCACATTAAGTCAATGTGTCTTCACAAGGGTGCATGGAACCACAGTAGCAGATGGCATTGCAGGACTGGAGTCTTTCTTTGTTAGTCATAGGGAGGAAAAGCTGTCGAAGGACTGCAGACTATCAGAAGTCAGAAGCTAGATGGTAAGTCTATGTATGAAAATTGATAGGTTATGAAAGTTTTGGATGAGTTTTTTGAAGCCCAAGATAATTTTGGAGGAAAATAAAGAGTCAAATCTCCATGGCCTCCTGGCAAATGCAGTCATTTCTGCAACATACGTACAAAATGGAGGCCAGGCTGAACAATAAAAACCTCATTCTTATCTTACAATTTTCTGACTCAGTCCTACTAATTTGTTGCCAAGAATATCAAGAGGTCCATGTGGCAGTGGAGTGTATTCTGGCAAAACATATGGAGAGCCAAAGCCTGAGATTAAGGGCTTGTCTACACAAACAAGCTCAGGTGTGAATCAATTGATTAATAGGCATGGATTAATTGCCCAGGTGGACCCTGAAGATGTGCATTAGCAGTTCATCCATTCAAAGAGGACTAGATCAAAGCAAATTTAAGAACGGTTAATGCACGTCATCAGGGTCCATATGGACAGTTAGTCTGTGGGAGGCTAGTGGAGAGTAGATTCACCCCCCCAGCTTGCCGTCAACTAATTCATGTAGACAAGTTCTAGCTATTAAAGGAATTCATGCTACAACTCTGTGATGCAACTCCATTCCTCCCAGTGCCCAGGATTAAACTGACACAAATTACACGAAGGGGACTTACTGGTTAGAGTGCTGGGTTTGGTCAGGAATCCGTCATAACTACAGACAGATGGGACCAAGTTATTCCTGAGACATGGGACAAATAATAGTGGCTAAAGAACTAAGATGAGTCAGGTGACAATGACAGGGGGAAACACAGCAGAATATTAAGGGCTGGCTGCCTGCCTGTCACATGACTCAGCAGGGGATAGACGGAAGAAGCATGTCTTCTTTTAGGGGCTAAGAGAAGCAAAGGGAATGGCTCCTGGGGACTGCAGCCTGCTGTGGCCAGGGGAATCACTTTGTTTTATGTTACTATGGAGATTTGTGTTTGAATAAATTGTGCTCTGAGGCAAGGGCCTCAATCAGACATGAGCATGGCCCTGATTCTTTCCTGGGCTGGTGAGATAGCTCTTCCCACGCCCCCCCCCCCCCCCCACCTCTGCACAGCATACAGAGACTTTTCTCTACATCTGGAATGAGCTATCCCAATCACCCCAACTCCAGAAAACCAGAATACAAGCTCCATTCAGTGTGAGAGCATCAATCACACTGTGGAAACTGGCTACCCTGGATAACTATTGGCCAGTGGGGGACACATTTGGTATAGGGGAGTCCACATAGCGGTTGCTTCTGTGGAGAGAGTAAACATGACAATATAGGCTGCATGTGATCCAGCTGACAGATGTGCCCAAGATTACTTGAGGTATTTAAAGAGCTGGGTTTTGTGTACAGTGCTGGGAACTTGGAGTGCTCATTCTGTGTTCACCTCTTCAGATCAGGAAATATGCCAACAGAAAAGGTCGTCATTCCATGATCATACAAGCTTTGGTGGATTATCACAGCTGGATGTTTTCAAAGGATGGAAAGACAAAATGAACAATGCCATAATTTTTTTAAAAATTGGATTTTCAGGAGCAGACTGCAAAGCATACCCTTCTTAGCCCAAAACAAAGACATTAAAGAGCGCTCCATCTACACCTTGACTTCTGATCTCCTCTATTTTAACATTATGTGGTATTGCAGAGCTAAATCTCTCTCTAAAAATGCAAATGATTTGAACTTGTGTGATAATAGACAGACTAGAAGGGTACAACATATTATTTTCTATTTATGATATATTACAAAAAATTCAAATAACTCTGCTACAAAATAGCTATGGCTTGTTAATTCACCTCACCGTGCCTGGGTCCTGTAGCACAGATGTGACACTGGATGTTATTCCAAAGTAATCAGAAGATTACTTCAAACCATCAGTGGAGTGAAGTTCTGGAACAGCCTCCCAATAGCAGTAGTGGATCAGACAACTTAACCGGTTATAATATGGAGCTTGATAAATTTATGAACAGGACTATATGGTGTGATTGCCTGCGATACCAGGGAACATGACCCAAGAGGTCCCTTCCAGTTCTAAGTCCTCTTTTCCTATGTTTAAAGCCCACGCAATAATGTGCTATAATGAAGTGATTTAAGAAAAGAAGGTCATCCTCATCCTTTTATTTCTGTGCTGCTGTGGATTTAGGTCAGATTTTTGTTCTTATTTCAATTATGTTGTAGACTTTTTTTGTAGATTAGTCTCTCATATATTTTAATGGATTAAAAAACACAGGGCTTTCTTCAGCCTTGCCTCATTCTGGCTTCTGTTACCTCCCCCCACAGGCCAGGACAAGGGAGGGAACACCAAGCTCAAAATGGAGGCAAGAATGTCGAGCTAAAAGGTCCCCCTGTCCCTAATCCTCCCCACTTCCCTTGCAACCTACCCCTTTTGTCACCCCTCCCAGCCTCTCACCCAAATTCCCACCCCCTCTGCCCTTGGCCCAAAGCCTCTCCAACTCCTCTCCCTTCCCATTAGTCCCCCCACCAGCCATTTGCCTAATACCACAGCCCCGAACCCTTCTCCACTTATTTATCCTAATTCCTCCACCCCCTAATTGCCACTCCACTCCCTTTGCCTCTCTAATCCCACATCCCCTACACTGCTTCAACTCCTGCAAACATACTGCAGTGGCCCCTCCCCTCTCCATATTCCTTAGCTCTGCACCAAAAAAATTATACGAAACTGAAAATGTTATGAGAAGCTCATGTTAGGGAGACTGTATATCAGGACCTCTTTACTAAGTGACCTAACTACAGTAGAACCTCAGAGTTGCGAACGCCAGAGTTAGGAATTGACCAGATAACCACACAAATCATTTGGACCTGCAACTATGCAATCAGACAGCAGAAGAGACCAAAAAATAAAAAAAGCAAATACAGTACAGTACTGTGTTAAACGTAAACTACAAAAAAATAATAAATAAAGGGAAAGCTTAAAAAAAAGATGTGACGAGGTAAGGAAACTGTTTCTGTGCGTGTTTTTCTTCTGCATAGTAAAGTTTCAAAGCTGTATTAAATCAATGTTCAGTTGTAAACTTTTGAAAGAACGATAACTATTTGTTCAGAGTAATGAACATTTCAGTGTTATGAACAACGTCCTTTCCAGAGATGTTTGTAACTCTGAGTTCTACTGTACTTGCTTTTCTTTGATCACACCCAGCTCCACTGTTCAGAAAACATGATTACATTATCCTGATTATCTTTCATCATCACTCCATTTAATAAATCATTTAATCAACAATATTCCTAAAGTAAAATCAGAAATCCTTCTATATCCTGCTTCTTCAGACCTCCATCACCTTGTCTGAGTGCTTCTTCAGTGGAGAAATCCACAACAATTCTAATGTCTCCTCTTCCACAGGGTAAAGACTGCATTTTTTATTCCGTAGCACTTCTTCCAGCATGCCTTGCAGCAGCCTACAGTCATGTGACCTGGGGCACTATACATCCCAAAAAGCATGTCCTTAAAGGGAGAGAAATTAGAGCAGAGATCTGCTAGCCCAGACATGTCCTTAAACAGACAGCACATCCTGTGACACAAATACTTGAAATGACAAATGCTGTCAACTGAAACATATTTCCTATATAACAATATCACTTACATGATAATATTAAGATACTAAAATTGAGATAAAAATAAACAAACAAACCATCTGTGTTGTGATAAAATGGGACTTGATTCTGCATAGTCACACCAGTTTTATGCTTCAGTGTAGTCAGACTGCTGCAAAACTGGACTAACAAAGCAGAGAATCAGGCCCAAGGTATTTACTTATTATCTAGGCAGTATAAGAGTTATGATTTCCCTGACTATTCATTTCCTCGCTGTTAAATGCTTGGGTTTTATAAATGACAGAACTGCACAGTTGTCACTGAGCAATCTTCACTGGTTATGAAATGAAGTTTTATGTTCACAACATTTCGACCAGACTTTCCTGAGTTCCATTAAACAGTGAAATGACACAGCATTATATTGCACTTCGTTGCAAAATGACATATTAAAATGTCAGCCTCCTGAGAACAAGAGCTTAAGGGACTTACTGGAACCAATATCAAAAGTTTTCGACTGTGGGTTTGCAGTGGCAGACAACACAAAGAAGTGCTTGGTAAATCAAATGACAATATAGCTTTTATAATAGCATTGCTGCCCAAAGCTGAAAGTCTGCTTTTTAATTTAACAGGTAAATCTCAATTCAGAATTCATTTGAAGTCCCCTGTGGATTGAAGTTGACTATTTGCTTTTGATTAGAAAAAGGCTGAACTTCTTCAGAAAAGTTTGTGTATATCTGAATCTAGGGGTGCCACCATCCTGGTGATCTGACAGGTTCACACTACCTACCCAAGTGTTCACTTAGTCAGTACACCATGCTTCTTTCAGCGCCCCCTGTAAGGTAAATGAGAAAGAGCAAGAGAAAATTAGCTACAAATCCATTTATAATGAATAGCCACTTTGAGTGTTCATCCTTTTTAGTTACAGTGCATGTGCCTTGCTGTCCTTTTAGGCAATGCAGTGATTTAGGTATAAGATGGGCTCCTCTTCTAAAGTGCCCAGCTGGCCACCTCCCTTTCATAGATCAAATAGCGTGAGTGAGCTCAAATCACACCTTAGATGGCTTTCTCGGGGTCAGAAGTGGAGTTTCCTCGACAACAAACTTTCTGAACTGGCTGCTTGCCAACATGCATCGGAGAACTGTTCTCTGGGCCTCTAAGTTTAGCAAGCTAAATGGTGGATAGTAGTTGAATGCGAGGCCAATGCACTCCAGTTGGAGACTTTTGCCAACCGCATTAGCACGTGAAAGAGGTGCCCCTTCTATGCTTATGCATGGAGCTGAGAGTATAAAGGGGGTTGGCCACCACCTCCATCTCTGTTTCTTCACATGGCCAGCTAGTGAATATTTGAAGTAGTGGAGCAGGTGGGATGGTTGTGGAATGCATATGTGCAGGACACATAAAAGAACAACAGTTACTGTACAGGTAATTAATCACTTTTTTTCCTTTGAGTGATTGTGCACATTCACATTCCACTGTATGTGATTCATCAGTAGTTTCCCTTCAAGTAATGGGACTTCAAATTATGTGAAGAGAGACCACAGCATGACTTGCTGAAATTCAAATCATCTCAGGAAGCTTGAGTAATGGTGAAGTATCTGAAGAAGGGAAGTAATTTTGCTGCTTTGCAAGTATCCACTATATGAACGTTGCTCAGAAAGTGGAATGAGCCCTAGCAGAAAGGACTGTTATCCTCAGAAGAGAGACCTTTGCTAGATCACAGCAAAGCTGGATACAATCACATGCCATGGGATGTACACTGAGCTGAAACAGATTTCCATTTAATCCTTTCAGTATAGACTACGAAAAGTGTAGGAGATGATCTGAAAGCCTTTGTGCTATCTAGGTAAAAGGACAGAGTCCTCCAAACAAACAAGGTATGAAGCTTTTCCTCAGCCTTGCTAGAATGAAGCTTCAGAAAGAACACTGGAAGATGAATGGTCTGACTGAGGTGAAATGCTGAAACAATCTTGGTCTAAAATTTAGGGCATGGCCTAAAAGAGACCTTGACTTTCTGGAATACCATGAAAGAAGGCTCATCAAGTAATATTTATGCCAGAAGGTCTGACACCATCCTTGCAGAAGTAACTGTTACCAAAAATGTTTTCATTGATAGCAATGGTAAGGATGCTTGATGGAATCTAATATTATAATTAAAATGTGTATAAAAGAGAAGTCAACTATAAGTGATACAGCTTTGGGCAAATAATTGTGAATTTTAATGACAGGGTTTACTTCTTGGACAATCCGGTTAGGAAAGAAAGGGGTTGCATTCATATGGATTTCTTTTTGTTTAAGTGAGAAAGTGAAGAAATAAGTCTAATGTTTGCAATTAAGCAAGCTATCAAGTTAATGAAATACACCTGGGCATAAAGAGGCACTAAATAAAAAGGAACTGAAACCAAATAGTGTGTTTATAAGGACACTTGACCACAGAGTACAATAATCAGAAATGGAACTGTTTGGTCAAGAATGGACAGACTCAGCTCAGACATACATAAGACGGTCCCACAATGGTTGTTAAAAAAGAAGAACAGAAATGGAAGATTTATACAGCTGTTCTGGCCTGCTGGAGAACAACAGTTCTTGAAGTGACTTCGCATTGTACAATGGACTTTTAAAACAAGTTTAAAGAGCATTAAAGAATATGGATGGACTTTATACAAATTATATGAACTTCAAACTGGACATTTCAGCAGCTAGCAGAGTGTTGATGGAGAAACTTCAACTTGAGCAAGTATATCTGTAAAACTGAGCAAGGGATGCACCACAAGGAGCTAACAGATAGTGACTCGTGGAGGTATGTTGCTAATCAGAGCAAACCAAATGGTGTTCAAGGTATGTACCGAGAGATGCTTGTCCCAACAGTTATCGCCTAACTTGTTTTACACAGGATGATGTGACAAGATTAGAAAAAAGCCGAACTTCCGCAGAAAAGTTTGTATATATCAGAATCTAGGGGTGCAACCTTCTTGGTGATCTGCCAAGTTCACACCACCTACCCAAGTACTCACCTTGTCAGTATACCAGGCTCATTCCAGTGCCCCCTATAAGACAAATGAGAAAGAGCAAGAGAAAATTAGCTACAAATCCATTTATAAAGAATAGCCACTTATAGATTGGAAAAGAGATTGGAAAATTTCAGTCCCAACTGCAAGAAATCAAAAGCTCATGTCTCATTCCCTGACTGGATGGTGACACAGAACAATTCATTTTGCTTGAACCTTTCAAATCTTCAAAAGAAGTACAAGTCACCATCTGATTGGTCCGCACCAGCAACTCCAAGAACAGGATCCAAGTTGGCCCACCCAGAAGAAATAGGATACAATGGCCTGTCTCCTTCAGAACATCTCTTCCTGAAAGCCAAAGAAACCTGAAAGGGAGAAGACTGAAGTCCTGGGCTGGCCACCTATGAGTCCTCGTGGTGACATCAAGTACATATCAGGATAGACACCTTTAATTGTCTCTTCCTATTTTCCAGTAACTTGGGTTACGTGCTAGCACACTGGGAAAAGACTATAGTCATGTCTGTCCTTCACTTCACCTGTGTTTGCACTGTCAACTCCTGCTGTGAATGGTAACTGAACAGAAAGCTGATGACTGAGCAAAGATTTGGTGGTAAGTAACAAAGATATTCTTTTGGGTGATGACTCAATCAATCAACCACTTCCTGAATCTGAGTATCTAATTAGTAAAGAAGTGTACGTGTGTGTGTGTGTGTGTTTGTGTTTTAAAGATTGTCACAAAATTAGTGTGTGTGTCTGTGTTTTGTGACAGGTTCCAATCATGATTGCTATAAACTAGCTTTAAATTGAACAAGTTACTGTTAACTCGGATTACAGAACACTGTACATGTGCATAGGCAGCGAGTTATAAGGGCCCGTGGTGCCAATGCTTCACCAATATTCAAGAACGTTGGCCCGGCTCCACCAATGTTTGGGCTTATATTTTCAGAGCTGTCCTGTCCATAGGATTAACCGGGGCAACCACCCCAGGCCCAGTGCTTCAGAAGGACACTGGGTCCAGGGTGACCTGGTGGGTTAGCGGGGGACCTGGAGCTTGCAGCAGTGAGCGAACAGGCCCCAGCCTGCCCCACCCCCGCTCGCCCTCTCCCCATCCCTATTCCACCACCTCCCCCAAGCCACCCCTTCCCCCAAGCCCCCACCCATTTCTGGCTTCCGCTCCCTCCCCCGAGCAGCACCAGGAGACAGCAGGGCGGGGCCAGGTGGCTCACTGCTGCTGGCACCAGGCCCCCCACTAGCCTCCCAGGCCGCCCTGGACCCTGCGTCCCCCTGAAGTGGGGGGCCCCCCAAACCATGGGGCCCTGGGTGGTTGCCCCAGACCGTCCTATGGATGGGACTGTTCTGCTTGGACCCATTCTGGGCACCACCAAAAAATCATACAAACCCGGTGCCCATGTACATGCATGTACCATAGCTAATGGTTTCATACTGCCTTTCAAGCTCTTGTGTGTACAGACGTAAAATGAGACCAAATGTGCAAACATTTTGAATTGCACTCAGTATGTACAGTATGTCATAAGTGTAGGAGTTTGTTAGATACTTAGGAGTGCTAGTCAGATCCTGGGACTAATACCATTCATTGGGAAAGCTAGGTTTTGGATGGTTTTTCCTGAGTTGTGTTAGAAACAGCAGAGTTAACCAACCAATTGACACAAGTGAGACCCGAGGGACTCCGTCAAAAATCTGAACGAAGTCACCTTTCCAAGATAGCAATTGAGTACAAGTGCCATTTTCTATTGTGGCTGTGTGATTTGATTCTGAAAACCTGATCAGTTATATCAACCAATTTTCTATTTTGCATTAGCCAAGTCATAGTCTAATACCCTTTTTAGCTTCTTATATCCCACGTTATTAGTTGCTGTTAGGGATATTTATTAAAACGCTATAAAAGTAAATTCAACACTTGAGTCCTTTTCTTTAGTTAAGCAATTGAAAATAGAAGAAACTAAGAAAGGTGGCACAAGTCATCAGTTAAGCAGTTGCTTAACTAAGGTTTGTTTTATACCCTATCTTTTTTATAGACCATTCATGGTGTTCTGTGAAGTGTCTGCCAAGCGTGTCTGCTCTAGTATTTCTCGCTCCTGGGAGGCTGAAAAGCCAGTAGCAGAATAATGTGCTTTATGCAGAAGTGGATCACTGCGTTGACCTTGCTTGTTCAGATAAAACATTGCAGTGGTATTGTTGGTAAGAATTTGAACCACTTGATTCCTGATGATAGTGATGGAAGTCTCAGACCTGGTAAATTGCTTAAAGCTCCAATACATTTACATGGAGGGAAGTCTCCTTTGATGTCCACAGCGCTTGAGCCTGAAGTTGCCTCAGATGGGCACCCCAACCCATAGTGGATGCATCTGTTACAAGAGTTATTGTTGGCTCTGGGGGTAAGGAAGGAACCTCTCTGCAGACATTCTGGGAATCTAGTCACCAATTCAAGGACTGAAACTCTCATGCAGGTATGCAAATCAGTATGTCCAGACACGATATGTCTAAGTGCATCTGACCCGCTGGTTCGAGCAGAGCCAGCTAGCCAGAGCTATTACCCACTCTGCAACATCCACGCTGCTATTTTCAGCATGCTCGCTCTAGTGAAGCTAGCATGAATCTACCTACACAGGCTGGGAGTCTGCAGTGTAGACATACCTAGAGTGTCTGCTTGGAGGGTATACTGAGTGAACCCAGGCCTGCAGTTGAATTCTGACATACTCAGCCATGTAATGCAGGCCATGTGTTCCAAGAGCTGGAGGCAAAAACGCACTGTTGTCCTGGGCTCAGACAAGATTTTCACAAAGGATGACTAGATGATTGTTTTTCCTCAGTTATGTTAGCAACCTGTCTGGCAGGAGGTTAACCTCGGCAGTCTTGATGTTGAGATCTGTCCCTATGAAATTTATTTTTTATGTTAGTAATGTCGATTTCTCTACAGTTAACTTTAGCTCTAGATGAAAGAACAGATCTGATTATGAAGATAGTGTTTTGGACCCATCCCTTTGACATTCCTCAGACTAATCCACATAAGGAAATATTTGAATTCTGGATGGAAGAAGATGGGCCACTACAACTGGCCTGCTCTTGGCAAACCCCCTCTGGGCTGAGGACAGATCGAAGGGAGCATTGGCATGTTCCTGACTACAAGTTGAAGATACTTTCTGTGGGCTAGCTGTATTGCCACATGAAAGTAAGCATCCTGCAAATCAAGGACAGCATAACAGTCTCCAAGGAAGGGTAAATATATGCAAGGATGACCATCCTGACTTTGATTTTCTTGATGAATCTGTTCAGCTTTCTCAAATCCAAAAAAAGGGCCTTAGACCATCTCTTTTTTGGGGAAATGATGGGAATAGAAACCTTTTCCTCTGTGCTGGTAAATAACTTTCTCTGCTGCTCCCAATTTCAAAAAGAGACTGTACTTCCTGAAGTAGAACAGCCTCACCAGATGGGTCCCTGAAAAGGGACAGGGAAGGTTGGTTGTGGAAAGGGAGGAAAGTAAACTAGATGACATATCCCTCCTTCACAGTGCTGAGCACCCACTTGTCTAATGTAATATCTGTCCATGCACTGTAAAAGAGAGAGAAGCACTTTCCAGAGGGAAGTTCCAGCTCTAGGAGATAAAACATGGTTGTTGTGCTGTCCAGCCAAAGCTGAGTGGCACTGTTACCTCCTGCACCAGGTCGGAACACCTGGAGTGCAGAGCCAAGCCCAGCCAGCCTCACAACCCTTTGACACATTCTGGTGACCCATTTTCAGGTTGCGACCCATGGGTGGAGAAACCCTGCCCTAGTTTAAGCAAGATGCTTGCAATGCTGAGAACACTGAAAGTCATGTCAATTAAACCTCCTGCTGAGCAGTGGTAGGACCAGTGGCATTTTTATCTAGTATGGCTGTGGCCTGAGGTCTAACTCCTGGTACTACATAGAAACAAATTACCTGAAAGAAGTCAGGGATGGCCTAGGAGGAGGTAGGGCCCTAGCTCCTCCACTTTGCCACATCGAATGTTCTAGTTCACTCTGAGGATGAAATCTGCACCATGGTAGTAGAGAGAGCAGAGTAAACCTACACATACCCATTGAGCAACCCAGGGAGAGGACATGTCTGCATGTTCCACCACTTTTGAGTCTACCAACTCTAATGGGAAACCTGATTTTAAAAAGAGAGAGTACTGTACCAGGAAGCTGAAGAATCTTTCAAGTCAGTGGTATTTAAGTGTATTTTTAATTATTCCATGTAAGATGTGAAATTAAAGGCCTCTTTCAGAATTTCAGTCCATGCTCTGAAGCTAGAATTTGTAATGGGTCCCTGGGTATTCTAGTTAATTAGGGACCAAAATTTCAAAACATAGCCTTTATAACAGTCTTTTTATACACACTCTCATTGGTACACACAATAGATTAGGATGGATTCCATTTGCACATATAAAGTAAATGTCAATTCAGTTTCATTGGGTATGTTATGAATGCCAAGGTTAGGCCACAAAAACAGAGGCCAAGCTGAAGTCCTACTGAAAAATTGGCTCTCACGAGATATCTTTGGTCTAGGGTATCAGCTGTAACCAATAATTGAGAAATGTAAAGCTACTCCGCAAAAAAACAGAGGATTTATTAAACTAGATTTGCATTGACTCAAAATAGAGTATTATGTGTGGAAGTAAAAGAGACTCCAAATATATAAAAGGACACCAGCAACAGATCAGCAACAAGCTCCCTTAAAATTTTGTTTCTCTATATTACACACAGACTTGAGATTGCTTTTGAGTTCAGTGCGACTAATTACAGTGCATAAAGTGAGGGCTTGCCTAGATCAACCAGTAGTGCAGGGCAAGCTGGGGTGTAAATCCACAGCGCACTAGAGTGCTGCTCACTAACTGTGCATGTGGACCCTGCTACCCCCACATTAAAAGTTCCCCAGTGCCCACTGACCTACTCCCATTTGAAAGCAGATTAGATCAGAGGACAATAGGGAACTTTCAGTGTGCAGCGGGGTCCACACAGAGAGTTAGTGTATATTTATTCCCCAGCTTGCCTACATTAACTGTTCATTTAGACAAGCCCTCAATCGTGGATAAATCTATGCAGGATTAGGGCCATAATTTTTAAAATAGACAACAGTAGTGCAAGCCCCACACATTCACAAATCATGAGCCTGGAAACCCCCCTCCCACCCAAATCACAAAACTAGCTTAAAAATCATGTTTTTTAAAAAATAGCACATTTTGGAAGCTTTTTATTTAACTTCTAGTTTGCGAGGAGGGTTCATGTTTTCAAGCTTTTTGTAGCCCTCATAGTCGTGTGAACTTACTTTTGTTGTTGTTGTCATGAAAGCTGAGATTCTCATGTAACCACATGCCTGAAAGAGCTGGGGCTACAAGAAAAACGCCAAATTCACAAGACTGACACTAACATTGAAAGAGTTGGCAACCCTGAGCCTATGCAATACCAATACATAACAAGAGTGTCTATCCTAAAGCATCTGTTGCTTTTCAGCCCTAAGGGAACGGGAATGGATTGTCCTTTCCTTTCTATATCGAAAAAGAAAATCAAAGCTTTATATTTTCCACAGCACATATTTTGTCCCAGGGCTTCAAGAGTATCACTCCTGTTGTGGGTCAACTGACACCCTCTTTCAAATGGGACTTCTAACTCAGCACTTGCTCTTTGTGGCTGAGCTGCCTCTGAGGAGCTGGTAGATCAGATAGATTAATGGCAATAAACTCTCAATCTGTTTTGAGCTGAATGGAATTGTTAGGGTAGCCAGCAAAAAATTAAATTAAGTACATACAGTTACTCCTTTAAAAACTGGGAATCTTCCTATCTCCCTGTGCATTTACACTGCATATATCACCATGGAATCTGAGTCTAAATCATAATATCTAGCAGGATCTTGCATGATTTCCCCCAAGATCTGGCAATGGGCTGCAATGCTCTAAGTCCCTTAAACTATCACCATTAGGATTCATTTATTGTGGTACTTTTTCTCTTTACACTCCTCACCAGTTTATTTCTCCAAATAATGAAGTAAACCAAAAATAAAAAGTGTTCACTGCTAATCTCCATACTGAATCCTATTGAACTGAAAAGTAACTTGAAACTGGAATTTTTGTGTTACTGGGCAGAGATCTCATCTTGAATAATATTTCTGTGAACTTGATATTTCAGGTGCTGGAAATATTTTTCACAGCTCTGAATACATATGGGGAGGGATGTGCAAAAATGCCACTGTATGTGCTTGCATTTGCCTCTCAATTTGCTCCTTAACTACATTTCCAATAATTTATAAAGAAAGCTGGGACTGAATTTTACCAAACTCTTTACTATTTCCTAAGCCATCAATCTGGGTCTTCCCTGAGAAAGAGAGAGAGAGAGAGAGTGTGTACATAAGAAAAATTAAAAGTGATTGTGAGGTTAAAAACTATTCAGCCAAATTAGCAAAACTTGAAAAGAATATCCTAAGGTGGCAGATTTGATCCTTCCTGTAAACTGAATTCCCCAGGTGCCCCACCCCTTCTCAAATGAAACTTGGGAGCTAATGATTGCAAATAGCTTAGCAGGTGCTGTGAGGTTGTGTGTGTGTGTGTGTGTGTTTTTAAACTAAATTGCTGATGAGGATTTCTTTAGTTCCTAATGACACATTTGTATGTTTGCAGAGAATAACAGTGTTTGAAAATATATCTGCTGATGCCAGTATAGCTTTGATTGGTCTTGTTTGATTACTATGCGTGATAACCTTGGTGGCACATTATGTGAATTATACCTCATTTCCATAAACTTAATGGGCTTTTCTCTTTCCTCCCCGCCCCAATCTCCTGCAGAAAATGTGAGCATGAGATGCAATCCATGCCTCTGTAAAATAAAACAGATAGAGCACCACAGTTGCCAACCAAGTGCCAATGGGAGTCTTTCCATTGACTTAAATGGACTTTGGATCAGGCCCCAACAGCTTACATTCATTAGCAAGAATCAGCAGCAATTTACATACTCAGAACAGTTGGTTCAGCAATGGCAGATTTCCGCTAAACTAACTGAAAGAACAACTCCTTTATTTTAGGCTTCAGCTAATAGAAATAAATGTTACCGGAACAGATACAACGTTCCAGAGACTCAGAGATGCCTATGCATATAGGAAGAGCCAACACATCACACATCATCATTTTAAACTGAATTGCTAGTCTTTAAGTCAGTTTTATAGAAATTAGAAATGGAAAAGAGCTTTCAGGATAATTCCCTACAACAATTTTTGTAGCAATTTGCCTAGTAAAGTTTTAATGGTCTTAAATAATAATGTTCTTTGGAAGAATATGCCTCAGCTTCCTACATCTGACTGGTCAGACATTTTTTCTAATACCCATCCTAAATCTGGTTTCATTCTACTAAACTTATTTATACCCTCTTGTACCACACCACACAGTATTTCTCCATCTGTATTGTTTACACCCTCAATATAGTTATACATCCCATTACCAGTCCCTTGAGGAGTCTTGTTCAAAAGGTTAGTATGGACGTTGATTTTGAACCAAACCTCACCCTTATCCCTGATTGGGACCCTATCCAACATTTTATCTCCTATGACCACCAACATTCTGACAGGCTGCCTATGGAGTTTGGCCCTAGGACACCTGTACACTTCTAACTGTGTATATATATTGAAGCTTACCCATCTGTTCTGTACCATATTTAGCTGAATACCAGCTCCCTTCCCTCCCTGCAAAATCTGAATGCAACTGTTCACTGGAGATGAAAAGACAAAGGGTGAAATGTACCATGGGACTAAATAGGTGGGGAAATTCTGAAGTGAGTTTGAACTATGCAGTTAGCCTACAGCCCAGAAGAAGGACCAGAGACTGCTGAACTCTGCCATTAAGACTTCAAAGTGAGTCTGAGTATGTGTTGGAGGACGTACAGAGCGAGGGAATAGATAAAGAGGCCAGAGGATGGTTACAAAGAGGAAAGGATTACAGAGAGGAGGAGAAAACATGCTATTGGAGGTCACAGAAGAGGGAAAAATCGAGAGACTGAAAACATGTATTGAAAGCGGACCAGCTGCATAACAATCTCACTGGAGAAGACAGAAAGGATGAGATAGGATGGAAGGGAGAAAGAAAGGAAAGGTGCAGAATAACATCTGAACTTTTGGATAATTCCATATTCTCTGAAATCTCTGAAACTTGCGTTTCATCCCTCATCAGTTACTCATTAACCTTCATGTCCCCGAGGTTATTGTGTCAAACCAAAGAGTAAAAGAACATGACTTGCACATTATAGTAACAGGTGAACTCAAGTCATTGTGAGAACATATGTGCAAAAGCAACTTTCTCCCCACATGGTGAGAATTATATGAAAACTCCCAGGATATTGTGTCCCCACCTGGGTAACTTTAGCTTAGTTAGTGTATGGGGTTAGATGGGAATCAATGCCAGTGTGAGATATGGACATTTCAAGCAAAAGGAAAACGGAGGCTAGAGATGGTCCCAATATTAGCTAAGAGTAATATTCATCATGAAATTAGCTACTTTTGGGGTTTAGAGTTTACTGGTGAGGTGCCCCCTATTTTCATCAACGTAGTCACTGAATAATGTTCAGACTATGGTTATACATAAACTGTTTGACTTTTGCTGATTGTTTCCCATGGTAAATAAGAATTGCCATGCTGGAACAGTTCCAAAGTCCATCTACTCCAGAATCATGTTCTCTGACAGTGGCCAGCACCAGTTGCTTCAGAGAAAGGTGCAAAACCCCTACAATAGGCAGATGTAGGATATTAGTTCCTAATAAAGACTGGCTTACATGTAATGCATAAGGTTTTTTAATCCCTTCCAAAACTCTTTGTTGGCAGTAGTATTATGGTCACCTAAATTTTCTGGTGTTGTTTATACTCCCTGATTGGATGACTGTTTTTTAAAAGGAATATAATGAACAGTGACTAATGCATTTCCTGTACACTTTTTTTGAAAAATACTATTTCTGGTAAAATTATTCCAACTTTTGGGATTTAGGAATATGTCCATGAATGCCTAGCAGTTGTCTGAATACTCTCAAACAAAAGATACATGGCTTCACGACTCATAACAAAACAAACTCGGTGCTTTTATTAGCAAAAATATTGACAAATTAGAGTTATTTAACTATTTACTAGCCTTCGTAGATATAATGGGTAATATTAGTCAAAACGTGGTTATTAAACACCCATTGCAGAACTTGTATGCACAAAGGACATTTATTTTGGTAACAAGAACATCGTGAGTTAGAATAGCAAAGACCGGGTGTGTGTGGGGGGGGGAAACACAACCAAAAAACGAGGAGTTTTGTTAGGGATATAAAACTTCATTCTCTGGGGCAACCTCTGATTAATGGGGACTAAGAAGATACATCTCCTCTGAGCAGGTTACTCCATCACTGCCTGCAGCAGGGTTTCTTGCATCTTCCTCTGAAGTAGCAGGTACTCTCCAGTGATCTGACCCAGTATGGCAATTCCTATGTTTCTGGCCTGGTCTGAAAGGTGTTTCTAGACCAGAGGTGGGCAAACTACGGCCCGCGGGACTGTCCTGCCAGGCCCCTGAGCTCCTGGCCCGGAAGGCTCGCCCCCATCCCATCCCCCGCTGTTCCCCTTCCCCCACAGCCACGCTGCTGCATGGGCAGCGAGCTCCTGCCGCTCTGAGAGGCATGGTAAGGGGGTAGTGGCAGTGCACGGCGGTGAGAGGATTGTGTAGGGAGTCCTGGGGGGCTGTCAGGGGACAGGGAGCGGTTGGATGGGGCAGAGGTTCTGGGGTCGGGGAACAGGGGGATTGGATAGGGTGTGGGAGTCCCAGGGGGCCTGTCAGGGGGCGGGGGTGTGGATAGGTCGTGGCAGTCAGGGGACAGGGAGCAGGGGCAGTTGGATAGGGGCTGGGATCCCGGGGCGGGTGGTTTGGGGCGGGGGCTCCCAGGAGGGGGCAGTCAGGGGACAAGGAGAAGGGGGGGTTGGATGGGTTGGGAGTTCTGAGAGGGATAGTCAGGGGGCGGGAAGTGGGAGGGGGCAAATAGGGGGCAGGGGTGGGGGCCAGGCTGTTTGGGAGGCACAGCCTTCCCTACCCAGCCCTCCATACAGTTTCACACCCCGATGTGGCCCTCGGGCCAAATATTTTGCCCACCCCTGCTCTAGACTAAGGTTACTTAGATAATGTATTTCATTTTAAATAGATGTTGATCTATTTCTCAATAATCATTTTAGGACGATGTTCTGTTCAATTGTATCAGCCTGTTGATTCTCACTAGAGCATGAGACACTGTACAACAGATATTGATCTGTGGTTGCCTTTTCGCGAGTCAGTTTATGGAATCAGACAGCTGGTTATTCACAGCCAGGGCAGATCATCAGAAATGATAGACTGCCTGTTTCCAGAGCACACGAGTGTGCATTATTCTACTGGAAGTTTAATTCTACTACAATAAGGCTTACAACCTTTGTCCTCAGACACAGACTGTGTATCGAACAATGTACTGAGACACCCAAAAATCCATTTTTGAGACTATTTCAACAGATTTTTTTTAAAATCTATATCCTGGTAGTCCAAAAAGATGAGGATTCAAATATATATGAGAACTCTGGCAGAGAAACTTCAGAATCAAAATGCATCTGTCACAGGACTGATTCATTGACTCCACCTCAACAGCTGCTTGGAGAAAGACTAGAACCAAGATGGGGTAAGGCAATGCCCCAAAGAGGGGGAAGGGAAAAGTATATCTGTTTGGGTTGTAAGTTTGGGGGCTTTTTTTTTTTTTTTTGCTTAAGATAACTTCTTGGGTCTACCCTGAGGCCCACCATGGAAATAGGGAAAAATAAAACCAGAGTGCAAAGAAAAACCCTCGGGTGTCAGATTGATTTACTCAAGCTCCCCTCCCCCACCATCTGAGGAAGAAACATAGAGGTTGACCAGGTGATGGAGGTGTACTTCCTCAATACATAGTGGGCTAGAATCATACATAGTCCATAAAATCAATCAGAATTCATAAGTTGTACAAAGACAGATTCACCAAATCATCACACACTAAATATCCACAAGTGTCTACTATACCACTAATGCCTGACACAAAATGCTCTCATACCCAGAGGTCTGTAAAGGTAGGGGAAATGGTATTTGCAGTTCAGAGATCAAGCAATGGTTGTTTATATAGGTTAGAGCATACTTCTGTTGTCAGGTTTGCTGAAATCCACTGAGATTGCCTCTCTTCCCTCTCATTGCTCTTGAATCCCCAAACCCCTTCTCCTCCTTGTCCCTCATCACTTACCTTGAAGGCTCCTGCCTCCTTTTCATCTTTAACCCTCTCCATACCCTAGTAATCCCATCCCTTCTCACCTCCTTACTTTCATTACCCACTACTCACCCCCCCCACACACACCCCCCTTCCTTCTCAATCTCTCATTGTCCTCTTGTTTCTCCCCTGTTCAATATACGCATGCCCTGGTCTCTCCTACCCTTGAAAAATAATTCCTGGCTCCCACCTCCCTTTCCAACTGCTGCCTCATCTCTCTCCTTTATCTCTAAAATCCTTAACTGTGCAGCAATATACAACCGATGCACTGATTTGTTCACACATGGGGAATCTGCAGTTATGGCAACAGGCATGATCAGCATTAGCTGGGTCATAGCTGTCATGTCTGTACCTCCCTCCAAGAGGTGCTTTCATTAGGACAAAGACCACCACTGAAATGTTCACCTGCATGTCAAAGATACTCTGCCTGATTCCTGAAACAGGAGTGAAACCACGAGCACAAACTCTTTCACCAGTTCTAGATCCATGTTGCTGACTCCAGTTGAAGGGAGTGCAAAAACTCAAAAATGGCTCAGCTGGATGTGTTGGTGAGCTAAGACAACTTCCCATCAAGTGCCACGGGATGGACAGGCAAGTTCTCCCACAACACGCCATGAACCAAGTCCTAGAGCAACTACAGCTAGCAAGGACACTAAGAATCCTGGGATACATCCCCAGAACCAATAACATCTGACTCAGATGTGTCTAGTCAATATGGACATGTTGGCATGGGTATGAGGCTTGCATAGCAATGCATGAGGATGCTCAAGGATGAGCTTAGAAAGAACACATCGGCAGGTGTGGATCCCACAGATCTAGGTTTACTATGCAGCGCAGGCATACCATGAGAGTTAAAAATGTAATCAAGGAAGGATAGCTTAGGGTTATTCTGTCTGAATAGCTACAATCCAAAAGTAACTAGATTTCTCTGAAATGTCAGGGTCATCTCCTGAACATTTTCATGTTTCTTTTTGTATTTCTGCCACAGTATTTGTACTTTTATATTATCAATGAGCTACTATACTGAATTTATCACTAGTAATAAGCAAAACTGATTACACTATTTTTTAAAGCTCAAGACAGATTGGCAGCATTTAATTTTTAATAGAAAAAAACTTATTTAGGTAAAAGCAATGTTATCAAGATGCCTGTAAGTAATCTATTTGTCAGCAGAACAATATCCGCTAACACAAGATAGAAAAGGATTAGAAATGTATCTGCTACTATAGCTCTTATCCAGCTGAAGACAGATTTTGTCCTTTGGTTATAATGGATAACTACATAGAATAAATGTTTTTCTTACATGCTCTTTGGATTGATCTATTACCAGATTTAATTGGGATTTGCAGTTCTTATCTAAGAGGCAGACATCTTGCTGATCTTTACCTTATCCTTGCATGCTGTCTATTTTCAGTTATTGAAAAGAAACACAAAAATCATACAGGTATGTAGTGAACAAGGTTTAATTAATCTCCATAGGTAAGTAACTTTAGTAGGCAAACTATCCTAAAGAAGGTACTGGACAAAATACAATTCACATGCTTATAACTTCTCTTGTGATACAATAAGCTGTTAATGCTGCATCACTATGAAGAGATAATTAGCAGAATTACAATGGTAGCCTTCCTTGTGCTTTTTAAACACTTTCATGCATGTATATTTTTATATTCAGGTTTAATAACCAAACCAGACCTGCCACTAGCAGGCAATCTACCTATTACTATGGCATACATGCCCATTACAACAAATCACATTTTCTTTCTGTAGTCTGAGGCCAGGTAGCATAGTATTTCCCTCCACCATCTACTATTTAATAGAAGATCACATAATAAACTCTTACTACTGTTTTGTTTCAGGTGGATACTGTTAAATAAAATAAGTCAAAACCACACTTCTATACATTATTTAACAGCATGCTAAGACCTTTATGTAAAAAATATCCCTAGAAAATATCTTGAACAAAAAGACTAATTTGGTTCCTCAGTGGCTTGGCCTTTCCTTCAGTAAATTTGTTTTCAGATAAACTTTAAACAAAGGATACCCCCACCACCCTCAAAAAACCCAAACCTCGTAGAGATGGAAATATCTTTCTTAATTAGGCACTAAGGTGAAAAATTTCAAAGCTGGGAGCCGAGTTAGGCTTCTAAATCTACACTTAAACATCTTAATATAAAGTTATTGGAGCTGTGGTGCTCAGCACCTCTAGAGATCAGGCCATGTCTATTTAGGTGCCTAAATACAAATTTAGGAGCCTAACCTGCTTTCAGAATTTGGATTACTTTTTTAGTTATGTATTAGTTTATTTTTAGAAGAAGTCTCCTCTCTTTCTAGATACCTGTCTTAGCAAATAATATTTTCTCTCGAGATGTTCTTCATTATCTACCTCAAAAGTCTTTTTTTTTTTTTTTTTTTTTTTTTTAAAATAAGCAGCTGACCACTGCTGGTTTTGATTTCCACGTCTGCCAGAGAGCTGGAAAGCCTTCATTCTCTATCTAATCAAAGTCAATTTCAAGTAAGATATGACTATTGGTACATGTCAGTAAAATAAAAAAGTATGCATATAATCAAATCTATCCTAACATTAAAATTGACATTAAGACAATATTTAACTTGTGCAAAACTCTCACAGGATAACATATTAAAATGAAACAGGATTGTTCCAGCCAATCAGAGTGCTTGGAACCTTAATTTGCCCCTTTATTCAAAATGCATTATAACACAGTTTTTAATTCCATGACTACATACTGGTTTTTCCACAGGAGCCCTGCCTCACTGAGTTCACAAATTGGATGCATACGGGGACAAAATTAAGGTTTCATGTACAACTGTAAATCTGACATTTTGTAATTTTCCAAGTGCTTGACTTTGCAACCTAAATAACATACTTTTAACATAATTTTTGTGTGTAATTATACAGAGAGAGCCACAGGTACACCCCGCACAGTAAAAATTAAGACACACACAAAGATCTATTTCTTTATAAATCCATCTAGAGGATTCTTTTTCGCTACATGAGGTCTGATGCTACAATGAATCTTTCTTCTAACAAATAGCATTACAGAAATTTCCATAGTGGGCGATAACAGTGATCTCTCTAGTCAAGTATCCTGGACCTCTAAAACTTGGGAATTTTTTTTTTTTCTGAAGTGTGCATATGTTTCTGTTTTGGTGTTTTTAATTATGTAGCCTGCAGTCCATTGGTATGACTGCAGCCCAGACTCCTGCTCCCAGAGTTGGCAAAGCAGAGCCAGTTCTGGAACTCAGCTATGAAAATACCCTCTCACCCCCTTTAGCAGGGGAGGACCTTTGACTGGACACGAGGAATGAAAGAAGACCAAAATGCACTGTGAGGGATGGGGGAAAGAAGAGCATGTCCCCCCATAATCTCCCCCTTTTTGTTCTCTGCTTGGCCTCTGCAAAGAGGGATGGGGCCAACTGACTGGCTGCTGTGTGTCACCCATCTCTCCTCCCCTGCCTCCATTGCCTATTCCAAAGCCTCTTATTCTCTGGTTAGCTGCAAGGGAGCAGTTGCTATACAGCCATGCCTGGAACAAGAAAACCCATGGGCATGCTGGAAGAATCATGGGAACAAAACCAGCCCATGGATTCTTTTGGGTTCCCAGCTCCAGGATTCCAGGACAAGGAAGAATCAAGGTGATTTCTGCCTCCAGGAGATACAACACATGGAGGGAAGGGAGGAGCTCTGGGACCCCCTTCCTTATTGTGGGGGTGCACACCAGTGAAGGGGTCACATCTCAGTTCCCCAACCTGGAAGAACTGCCCACTCAAGGAGCATGAGCCCTGCTCGGGAGGGAGGCAGCTTTCTTCCAGAGCCATGAAAATTTCAACCAGACACAGAGGGGCGCTGCTGCTCAATTTTAATCTCACATTGCTTGTAGATAGCAATACAAGGTATTCTAGCCACTGGGTACTTTCATGGGATCACCTGATATGCCAGGGGCATCAGATAGTCTCTGTCTCACACAGATTTCAGGTCTTTCTGCGTGCTACTGGAGGAGGACCACCCAACACATCTCCTTCCCATGCACAGAGCATCCACATGTGGATAGTGCATGAGTTTCATTTTCTTTCAGTACTAGGCACAGTGAATGTATGGACATCACACTAAGGGCTCTCTCAGTGGACAATGCAGCATTACCAAAATAGGAAGCACACTTATTCTAGGAAAACAGCATGCTTCTGTTACTCAGAGCTGCAGTTTAGAGCTTTTTAAAGTGACATTTTCTAGATCCCAATTCTTGTCGTAGTGTATACATCCTCCACAACTTATCCCTACCAGCTCAGTTTGAGGAAGGAGACAACGAGTCCAGATTCTTCTTGAATGAGCAGGAAACAAAAAATATATATATATCCATGCCATATAGGCCTATTCTTTGGGCCCAGTGAATTCAGGTGGACAAGAAGCAAGCTAGTCACCCCAAAAAATTGCAGGAGGGGCAGAAGTTCATTTGGCCCACCCCTAAAAGGCTTGTAAAATAAGAGAGTGCAGATCATGTTGATGTTTTGGTGGGGAGATGTGTGGATAGAGAGAGATGAGTAGGTATCTACTGCACTGGCAGCACACCCAGGTGTGCATTGTACAAGCAGTTAATGGCATTATGAAGGGATGTGAGAATAGCCATAGGCCCATTTTTCAAAGCAGCTTCCTGAGCTGTCAGTGCAGGGCCGCAATTTAGTGTGCACACACGCACTTAAGCACACAAAATAGTTAACTGCCTACTTAAGCACCCATTTCCACTTGCAAACGTGGGATTCACACACACACACAGTCTAATCAACCATTTCTGAAAACAGGGTTCCATAGCCAAAGTATTCATATTAATCATGCACTTGTCATACATTTAGTCGGTTGGTTTCCACAGTTATTTGTAAATCTGAATACTTTTAAAGCTAATACATATTAAAACAGAAAATGTTAAGGGTGGTGAGCAGAGCGTCTGAGCTGATCCTTTTAGTTCTAAAAAATGCCAACATAAATATGCATCCTACGAGCAAAATTTTCTGTCTGTGCTTGTCAATGATCCACAAACACCATAAGGAATGTTATGACAGCTTGTGAACATTCCTATGCAGAACTTTCTGCATTTTTTGGTAGACTCATCTTTTTCATTCCCTCCATGAAAGAACATACAAGGTTTTGTCACTCATATTCTACAGCTCTAACACAGCAATCTTCTTTACCACACTAAAGGCTTGTCCACACATGGCATCCTACCAGAACAACTCCATTAAACCAAAACAAGGTACTTTTATTCCAGAGTAAGAGTGTCCACAGATGGAGATTATTCAGGAAGAACTACTACACTTTAAATTCATGCCCTACCTTAATATGTATTAGCTTTAAAATACAGACAAGCCCCGAGTTAATCATTGTAAACACCTAGATTCTATACAATGTAATCAATATATTAGGACACAAATACCCTTAATCTATAGGCTAACTATAAATCTACATGTTTTGTCTTAATGCAAATAAACAGTTTAAAGTTAGAAATGCAGGAATTGCAACACCTGATCAGGCCAGTGCCATCTAATCCAGTATCATTTCCAAAAGTGGCCAGTCAGACATTTGAGAGGAAGGTGCAAAAATCCCCTTAAAGGATCATTTTGGAACAACATGCCCATAAGATAAATTTCTCCCTCCTCCTGTCCATTAGTGGCTGGTTTAGGGACTGAAACATATGAATTTATATATCTCATACTCTTTTTATCCTATCATAATTAACTGTGCATGTTTTTTCATTACCCATATAACTGTTTAATCCTTTTATAACTCCTGCTTAACTGTTGGTCTCACTGATGTTTTATGGCAGTGCATTCCACGTACAAATTAAACATTACTTTAAAGCATTTCCTTTTATCAGTTGTAAATGTATTCCCTTTCAATTTCATAGGACTTTCTCTTGTGTAAGAGAAAGTGCAAATAGACGCAGCTATAAGACGACCATGCACCTTTTTCGTCCTTTGAACATATAATCAAGTAAATGAATGATGAAATTTTAAATGTCACACACTGAAGGAGACGCTTTTGTGACAGAAGAAATTGATAATAACAGAGATTAGAAAAAGACCATTTGAAGGTTGCCACCTGTTACGCATTTTGTGGAATCTTTATGCTGTTACTGAGGCTGACGTGTTTTTCTTGAAAAATAATCTTGGACAGATGAGATGTTATCATAACATTGTGTCATGAAATGATTACATTTTTTCATGTCATCATATTGCTCAGCAAGGTCATTGACATGGTGATACGTATTAACTTGTTCTTTTAGTGAAACTGGAAAAGAAGGCTAGTAAACCTTGACTTCCTGAGAAGTAGATGAATAAGAGCAAACTCTGAGGATATATTAAGCTACATCTTCAAAGTACTGTAGCTTTAATGATTTTCCTACAGATCACTAGGCTGGCCAGCAGCAAGCGACTGGCCGTCTCAGTTGGTTGGTTTTCCAGTAGTGGTTTGGCATTTTTATCACAGTATGCTTAGTCGGCTAGATCAGCACATGTTGGGTGTTCTGAGCTGCTCAAGCCCTGGAAGGTCATGGATTTTTGCTCCACACTGGGCTGACTTATCCAGAGGAAAGGTCAGCCTTCCATATATTCTGAAAAGCTGTGCAGCAGGGAGCTCTGCAACTGTTCAGGTCAGCAAAGCTCATAAATGAGCTCTCTGCTTTCTAACTTCAATCTGTCCATATCTCCGGGGGCTTCACAATGCTCAAAAGTTATGGGTTTAGTTACCCCTGGCTTGCACATGGGTGAGAAATTCCCTCAATCTAGTCCATATGACATGAATTAAAACAAAACACACCCAAAATTGATTTTGTCTTGCCCACTCTACAATTGCTATTTTGCTGGGGACAGTGGTTGGGCTCATGCTCCCTATTTAAGGTGACAGTGGAATTTTTAGGCTGCATTCTAGTTTGTTCTTCTCCAAAACAAAACTGTTAAGCAGCAAAACCATGGCTTCTCCAATATTAAAATTCAGGTAGGCAAGCAAGAACACAAGGCTACAATGGAACTTTAGAATTCCCATGCCATTTCTTTATACCCAGTGTCCAAACAATTTGACTGAGCTAGATGGAGTCATAGTCTTCACTCCTAGGGAAGGGCTAACTTCCACATGTCTAACACTAGTTCTGCAGCCAGTAGAGGAGATTATCTTTCGTATCATAATAATCAGGATCAGCAGCCATCTACCAGCAGTCCTGGAAGCTCCTTTTGCACACTATGTAGAGACAAAAGCAGGGGTTGGCACCACCATGTTGCGCAATGGACACTTGACAAAATTACCCTACTTAGTAATGGACATTGTGGGGGGTTATGTCATTCAGTCATTCAATTTTTTGAAAACTTACAATGGACCTCAACATTTTTACCACGGACACTTGTGTCTGTGTTCAGACATGTTGCTGACCCCTGGACAAAAACCCAAGTGAATTAGGCACCTAAATAGCTTTGCAAATCTGGACCAAACCTATTAGTGAATAGCTCCACATCTACATTAGAAAAAAGACTGGATGAGATTCTTATTTTTTGCTATAGTTTTTAGGAATTTTCTGTAGCTGGACAAAGATAGTGAACATTGCTCATGACTAAAAGTGCAGAAATTGCTTCTTTGACTAAATAAAATGCATATTCTCCAGACCACTCTGTTCTCTTTCAGCTGCTTGGGTGTAAAAACTGAGAAATCATGGGTGAACCTCAAAATGTTTTTATGCCATCAAACACCCAAAAATGTGGATGCTCATCCACACCTTACGAAATGAAACAATGTATATTCCAGAAAGGGCAATTTATGGAAGCAGATGGTGAACAGAACAAGTACTATGTCTTTATGTTTTGCTACTATTCATCCTGTCATAAACAGTGCAAGTTATTTATATATATTACTGAGCACTGATCTGAAGTCAAGATATTTGGTATCTGGAAAAACATCTCATGGTATCACCCACTGAAATGAATGGGACATTCATGAGACATCCATGTCTTCTAGCCCCAGGAGACCCTGCTACTTTTCCAGTGGTCCTCAATCTATGAGTACCAGAAAGGACAGAAATACAAGCCTCTTAACTTAAGTCAGAAAGCAGATAAATGCCATGACAGCAAAATAAGATGACAAAGTTGGCAAGTATAATACTTTTTAGAAGACTTCAGAAAAGCTAAGATGACATTTTTGACATTTCAGCTAGCAATACTTTGCAGAATTTTTTCTATCGTCCCCCTTACTATCCAGCTTTATCATGTGTGAAATGATCTGTGCAGTTCATCCTCGTTTTATAATTTAGTTTGAGTGGCTTATGTATTGTTTATTTCTTCTCTTAGCATTTAATTTCTGAAGTAAATGCTCGCAAAATATGCGTCCCCTGGCAAGGATTTCATATCTGTGGTTTTCAGTGGTTCAAATACAACACAATGTTTTCAGGTTCTCTGAGGAGCTTGGTGGTTTTTTTTTTTTACGTTAGTCTCATCTTTTTAATTCCCTTCATGAAAGGAAATTAAGTTTTGTCATCTGATCTTCTGTTGTTCTAATGCAGCATGCAGAGCTGAGATATATGAAATATTCTAAATCTGTAATTCAAAACACAAACGTAGACTCCAGAAAATCCAATCAAGCTACATGGGATGGAAAGAACCTTAATTTACAGTCAAAATATGCTCATGGCCTTGTCTTGATGCACATACAGTAGAGTCTGCAGTTAAAGGAAAGCCATTTATTTTCCTCCTTTCATCATTTGTACCTGTTCATTTTATTGTCAGCTGTTTACATGACATTCTGTGCAAGATGTCTTGGTGATAATAGAAACTGGTGCAATTTGGTTTAATGGTTAGAAGCATGGGCTTCAGGCTCAGCTGCATACACAGTAGAAGTAGCAAGAGGCTGTGAACGTTTTTGAAATGTATTGGGAATGAAAAAATGCAAGTACCATGGAAAAAGGAAATTATCTATACAGGTACTGTAGTTAGAAAGAATCTAATCAACACAGCTTCTAGAAACAAATGTTTGTCCAGAACACTCTGAGAATAAATTACACCAGTACATCTTTTGAACAATCTTATGTTAAAGATGCATTTACTAGTCTAGGCAACGGGAAGTTGACTGGCAGTCCCAGCTACTCAGTTTCAGTACTACTTTTACTTATTATAAATATGTACATAGAGAAGAGATGCACATTCTGTGTAGTATATTGGAGTGCGGGGAGGGGTTATTCACAGAATGATCTGGAATATATCTATTCCAGTACCTGGGTTCTGTGAGAAAGTGTAAAACATGTTGCAATCTGCGTGTTGGGGGGTCAATGTCATGGGCAGCATATTTACTATGCCTGGCAGAACTGCATTTCAGGAAGTGTCAGGACGACAGAGAGATTTTCAGAGGCACAAAGGGCAGGTTGGCACTCAGCTCCCATTGGGCAACTCACTTCCATTTATCCCTTTGAAAATCTCCTCCTACCTAACTAGCACCACTGCTTCTGCTAGACTCCTCAGAAAAGATGCACTCATAAGCCCACCTTCTGCACAGGCAGCAAAGCTGGCCTGCATGAGGGAAGTGCAGGCTGCACCTTGTCAAAGGATTAGTGCGGTGACCATGTTCTCCCTGCACCCCTGCACCTGCTGTGTTTGGGAAGAATGCCTCCAGGAGCTCCTGTTGAGGTAGTGCACAGTCCCTTCAGGTAGCCCCATCTCCCTATTGGTCACCAGGTGGAAGAGCATGGGTTAGAAAGTAGCTGCTCCTTCCAGCAGGTAACTAGAAATCTCTTGCATACCCAGGCAGGACACAAGAGCAGGCACAGTGCTTGGAGGACCTTGGCGCCAGTACTATAACATACACCCGTGGCTAAATTCATGTTGCTTCAGAAACCTTAATCTGGAATTTCAGTAGGTGACTTCACGACCCTAACATGGCAGGAATACTAGGGTTGTTTTTTTTTCTTATATCTGCTCCGGAAAATAAAGTAATGCTAATTGTAATAACAATATCTGAGGTATTACACTGAGGTAATATACAGATAATCATTTCCAAGGTAAAAGTAGGTTTACTTTCTCACTAGCAGCAGCTTCTGTGCAAAAATACTTTTACTGTGAAAATGAGCAGTTTTGCTGTGGCTTAGAGGGAGGATAAAAATGTAGAAAAACCCTTACTTGGTTAGATAAAAGAATGAGGCGTTCTTGTGGCACCTTAGAGACTAACAAATTTATTTGAGCATAAGCTTTCATGGGCTAAAACCCACTTCATCGGATGCATGCAGTAGAAAATACGGTAGGAAGATATATACACACAGAACATGAAAAAAATGGGTGTTGCCATACCAACTGTAACGAGACTAATTAAGTAAGATGGGCTATTATCAGCAGGAGGAAAAAAAATGTTTGTAGTGATAATCAGGATGGCCCATTTCAAACAGTTGACAAGAAGGTGTGAGTAACAATAGGGGGAAAATTAGCATGGGGAAATAGTTTTTACTTTGTGTAATGACCCATCCACTCTCAGTCCTTATTCAAGCCTAATTTAATGGTGTCCAGTTTGCAAATTAATTCCAATTCTGCAATTTCTCATTGGAGTCTGTTTTTGAAGTTTTTTTGTTGGAGAATTGTGACTTTTAGGTCTGAATTTGAGTGACCAGGGAGTTTGAAGTGTTCTCCGACTAGTTTTTGAATGTTATAATTCTTGATATCTGATTTGTGTCCATTTATTTTTTTGTGTAGAGATTGTCCGGTTTGGCCAATGTACATGGCAGAGGGGCATTGCTGGCACATGATGGCATATATCACATAAGGCATTTATTGCCACATCTGCACATTGTGTGGTGTGGTGGTGGAGGAAAGGGAGGGAATTAACAGCCCTACATTTTCTGTATCAATGACTTCTACTGGCACCTAGCTGACTTACTGTAGCTCCACTGATGAAGAAAATGGTCAGAAGAAAGGAATTCAAACTTCCCATAAGAAAGACTTAGAAAATCCAACAAACTACATTTTAATCTTTTTCTAAAATTAATTTTTGTCTGTTGTGACAGCAGAATCTTTCCTCCTGACATGACAATGAAACGATGACACAAACATGCTAAACATGTGGATACCAAAGGGGTTACTTAGCAACAGTGGCCAGCAAACAGCTATGAGGGTTTCGTTTCCTTCTTCTACCTGGTACTTTCATATTGCTCCCTGCTTATAATGGGCACAACAATTTTGTGCTTAATCAGCTCTCTGCTCTAGTGACAAATGCAGAAAACGTGATAGAAATAGAACGCCAGATCTTGGCCTCTGCTTTGACTGAGCCAAGCACCCAATATGGTAAAGTCTATGACTGGTGGGATTCTAGCTGCTATCACAAGGGATGTGGCCAGGAGAAAGGGACGTGGGATAGTAAGTGTAAATTAGAGCAGCATACTCTAACTTATACCAGGGACTGGTCTGATATCAGGATGACCCCTGGACTGGGAGGGTGGAACGGGGAGTGTGTACGGGTGGCTTCAAGTGCAGCTCATGATCTGGACCACACTATTTGGGAGATGGAAGGGGAAGAGGGTCCCAACTCTGTGTGAGTGAAAATGTACCCTAGAGCAGAAGTGGGCAAACCCATGGGACCTTCCTGCCCAGCCCCTGAGCTCCTGGCCCCTCCCCTGCTGTTCCCCCTCCCCTGCAGCCGCAGCTCACTGTGTCACCAGTGCAATGCTCTGGGCAGCGGGGCTGCAGAGCCGCGGCCTGACCCGGTGCTCTGTGCTGTATGGTACGGCTGCCTGTCCTGGTGCAACCGCGCTGCCAGCCACTGGTGCTCCAGGCAGTGCGGTAAGGGGGCAGGGAGTGGGGGGATTGGATAGAAGGCAGGGGAGTTCGGGGGGTGGTCAGGGGCCAGAGCTGTGGATAGGGGTCGGTGCAGTCAGAGGGCGGGGAACAGGGGGGTTGAATGGGAGCAGGGGTTCTGGGGGAGCAGTCAGGAAGGAGAGGAGGGGTTGAATGGGGCAGTGGGGAGCAGTCAGGAGACAAAGATTAGGGGGCGTGGATAGGGCAGGGGTCCCGGGGGAGCAGTCAGGAAAGAGAGGGGGGTTGGATGGGGCAGCGAGGGGCAGTCAGGGGCCCTAATGTAAGAGCTGCTTAAACTCATGCCCGAGAGCTCTGTTTCTTGTCAAGACAAATAAGACATTTTTAAAGAAAGGTTTGCTTTTGTGAGCTTGTGAAGAGAGCACAAGCTTTCTCTCATTTAAACCTGCAATATATCTGCTTTGGTGTTTGTGTGAGGCTCCCATACAGTGATAATACTGGCAGTTATTATGGTGAAAAAAAAGTTTGCAATCCTGTGAAAGTACTTCGTAGGCTAAAGTTCTGCAGCAACTCTGTCAACTATGACTCACTCTCTTTTGCTATATCCATCTCCTTACTGAGGATACTAACAATGTCCCTAACTTCTTAGAATTTGTCCACAACAATAACTAAAATTTCACTATGACCATTGAAAACTTGACTTTTTTTTTAAGTGGCGAAGAGCCCTAGGCCTCAGAACACAAGCATCCCCCGACCACATCTGACACAGAACCAAATTCTCAGGTTTTCTCAACCCCCTTCTTTATTATTTCTATCATTTTCTAATATACAAAAAAAGCACACACATCCCCCACATTGTAGGCACTTTTGACATAAAATGTAAGAACAGATGATAAAATGCAAATAAACCCTGCAGCTAATACACCACAACCCCAACAACACAGAGCCCCAACAAGACTCCCCTCTCCCACAAAAATTGGCTCCCATCAAATCACACTCTCCTCAAAAGCTTGAGCAAATACATAAATCTTGTAACGTGCCCTGAAGTTTAAACTCAGGCTACTATGGACTGAAGAGGGTAGTAGGCTCCAAAGCTTAGGGCCCTCAGAGAAAGTTCTTGCACCAGCAGATCCATCTTGAGTATTTCCGCTGATTGTAACTTGGCAATATGGCCATTCTTCTCCACCACTTTGTTCTATAGGAAGCCCTACTTCCAACAAGCAGAAAGAGACGCTTGCCTTTTTCAAAGAGCACCATCAGTGCCACTCTAAGTTGGCCAATGTGCAATGGTGAGCCTACCGGGTACTTCACACAACCCAAATGCGCCACCTCTGAAGTATATCCAAACTCCTCAGGTTCTGGGCACAACAGTTAGTTTAACACACTCCGTTATCTTCAAAGCACAATGGTTTGTCATTATCCAAAATGAAAGTGTGAACTAATCAGTAATTAGTGACAATTAGAGTTATTTCAAGTGAACAGTCAAAGCAAGAATCCCATGTGATCGTGACGCTAGTGAAGATTTACCTGTCAACACGCAATACATACAGTACAGTCAAATGCCAACCTGTTACCTTCTACTCTTCCTCCAGTAATTCTCATATATTGCTGCTTCAGAATAATCCATGTCCCATAACATCACATACAGACATAACGAATTAAATTAAATCTAAATTAAATTAAAAACAGTTACATTAACCAAAAATAACTTACCATGTACTTAAGTCAAGTTAAGCTTTAGTTGAATCCCGCTCCTGCAGATGCAAAAATAAAAACAAAAGAGAACAGATGACCAAGGGAAGATTAAAATCTTCATTACCATTGTGTATGAGAGGAATGGGTTTCATGGTTCACTGACAGCTCTCTGCAATAAACATCAGTGTGCTGAGAAATGAGATACAAGCTAATGCTCATGGAGCACAGAACACGGTTCTTTTTCATATCTGAATGGTTGTTGAAACACCCTGCTCCTAATTTTCCTTATCTGTAAGCAACAGCTCCATGGACCTTCTTTGCATTTCCAATTAATTGCCTGGCTATTATGGCTGTTGTTCCCCAGCTGGAAGGAAAACCATCCCCCGTCTCATCATTTTCACTGCTTTGAGCAAGGTAGGGAATGGGAATTTCTCTATTTTTTATTTATGTATTACTGTCTAAAATTTTTATTAAACTGAGATGAGTTTATGAAACAAAAACTAAAGGCTTACATCTCTCAGTTAATGTCATTTCCTTTCAGGTTACTATGGGGTCGAAGTATAATTCACAGTATACTATGTACTCAGTTTAATGTAATGTTGTCAACAAGCACAGCCAGCATTGCCTTTTGACCTATTCGAAGAACATGTAATTTGGTCATATAATTATCATAATTAATCTTTATCAATCCTCCAGCACCTTCCCATCCACATTCTTTCTTTCCACCTGCAGCTCTAGGTCAATATTTACATGGTTTAGCTGCACATGTGCTTATTAAAGCCCCAGTCCCACTCCCAATGAAGTCAATAAGAAAACTCATGAATTTCAGTTGGAGGAGGACTAGCCTTAATCAAGCAATCTTTTCAAAGTGCCTCTCAGTGATCCGCTGTGGCTAACAAGCTCTCCTAGGCCTGGGGGGGAGCTCCTCCTGCTGGACACTCATCAGGCTGCTGCATTTGGATGCAAACACAGGATGCTGCATGCTTCTATGCCTACCGAGTCTGAGCACTATCCCCAGGTGCTGTCTCTGGCCTCTCAGGCTCAGTCCCAGGGTGAAGACTTCCTGTCTGGCACCCCCTTCTCAGAAGTCCAACTGCCCCAAGACGGGTATTGAACTTCTCCCCACCCCCAAAGTCTTCCAAGTAGCTTAAGCACACCATTTCCCACTGCCCCATCCTTGTCAGTTCTCTGGTTTACAATTTATCCCTTCAGGAACATGTGACAGTTACAGCAAGGAACCCAGAGGCTTTGCAAAATAATTTCTTAAACACACACACTTTATTCATAGAGAACGCATAGAGACTTGCAAATCCATGCAAAACCAAAACCTGCACACACCAACCCTTCCTCCAGCATCCTCATCATTCAGAGCCCTTTGGGCGTTGACCAGTCCTTTCAGGGTAAGAGTCCTCCCAAGACCCTCCCCTGCTCCTGCTCAGCTTTGAGGTTTGCTCTTTCTCTCTGCCCCTGCAGCAAACTCTCTTTAGTTTGTTCAGGTCAGACAGTCAGAACAAACTCAGAAAGCATAGACTCATAGACTTTAAGGCCAGAAGGAACCATTATGATCATCTAGTCTGACCTCCTGCACATAACAGGCCAAAAACCTCACCCACCAACTCCTGTAATAGATCCATAATCTCTGGCTATGTTACTGAAGTCCTCAAATCATGATTTAAAGACTTCAAGTTCCAGAGAATCCACCATTTACACTAGTTTAAACCTGCGAGTGACCTATGCCCCATGCTGCAAAGGAAGAGGAAAAAACCCACCCAGCTCTACCAATCTGAGCCAGGGGAAAATTCTCATCAGTGGTGCAAGTAAGCTGGTACAGTCAGGTACGCAGTACCATTAAGACATTTATTGCTGGTATGCTGTACGGAAAGACCTGTTTTTAAGAATGAATCTTAGAGCCCTGTGCAGATACAAATTCATACCCACAGATGCAGATATCTGCAGATAGAAAACAGTATCCGCTGAACTGCAGGCCTCTCCTGGAACCAAAGCAATGAAAGGAGAAGAACATGAAGCCGTTGCTCCCAGGAGCCAGTGCCCCGTGCCAGCAGTTTCTCTGGTGAGGCTGTATCGGCCCCCAGCCCTGTCCTCCAGCGGGGCTGTATAGACCCTAGACAGGAGACGCAGGAGATGGGGTGGGGCTGGGGGCGGGACAGCCATCCCAGAGGAGCTGCCGGCGTGGTGAGCTGGGAGCGGCAGCCCCATGTTCTGCTCCTTTCGCCACTTCAGTTCCCAGGAGAGCCCTGCAGTTCAGTGGATACAGATTTCTATCTGCGGAAATCCACATCCAAGGGTATAAATTTGTATCCGCACAGGGCTCTAGTCACTGAACATTTTTTGTTGGGGGGGGAAAGGGGGTCGGTACAGTACTGGTTTTGCCCCCACTACTCCCCTTGGAAGGTTGTTCCAGAACTTCATTCCTCTGATGATTAGAAACCTTCATCTAATTTCAAGCCTAAACTTATTGATGGCCAGTTTATATCCATTTGTTCTTGTGTCAACACTGGCACTTATCTCAAACAGTTCCTCGGTAGGGAATACCACGGAGGGGGAGAAGTTAAGTGGCAACCCCAGGTCTTAGCTGCGTCTTTGGAGTGACAGGCTACAATGATGATGAGGGGATAGCAGAAGCGAGCAGTTCCTGTGTTTCCCAGAATACAGGGCGTGCAACAACTGCTATTGTGGTGCCCCTTGCTGGCTGTGCAAAGCTGTGGGACTTCTTGTTCATGTCTCCATGCCCCACAGCTGTGCAGGGGCCATACACAGTCTGGCTCTTATTCTGAAAAAAAAACCACAGTTCTCCATTGTCAAAGTTTGACTCAGACTCACAATTTATCAGACCACTCTGTTTTATTAGCAAAGCTGCTCTGCTAATACATTTAGAAGTGAGCCCCCCGAGTGGGGCTTGTGTCTCTTAATTTATACAGTTTTTTGGAGAACAAGTTACAGAGAAGTTACAGACAAAAGAAGAAAAAGATTTTAGTCACCACCCTTCGAGATCCCTGAGACCAGTCACGTATCTTCAATTACCTGCCACCCTTAACAATCTCCTTTAACAGCTTCCAGTTAACTTAACTAATTGCCCTTCACACCTTCCATTCTGATGTCTGCTTCTTAGACGTGCTGGCTCTATCTTAATTGCTTCTCCATTCAAAAGCTAACTGTCCCTACGTGTGCTCCCTCAGATACTTTGTAACATGTTTTGGCATGCCCTCTCATATACAATGTATCCAGCATGTCCCCTTATACAATGTTATACTTATACAATGTTATACTTCCACACCATACACTGACAAGTCCTCTGGGTTCTCATCCTTGACTCAGAGCTCCGAGACTTTAAGCACATAACTACCCAATGAAATTTTTCAGGACACATTTTCTTACAGTACAAACACACCTAGGTGCACGATTTCTGATGTATGTAACCTCTCAGTCAGCTTTGAAAATTCTAGCCTGAATCCTTCAATCCCCTCTGATTATCATTATCTAGCTCCCAATCCCACAATGTTTAATCAGGAATGAACCCCCTATCAACTCTCTCATTGGGATTTTTTCCTGAGTAGGATTTGGTCCAAAGTTCTGTGTGTCAAAAGTAGAACATTGGCCTCCCTTTCTCTAATTTATTCTGACTTGGCTGTTTGTATTTGTGAAACATTTCTGTTGCGACAGATAGATAGATAGATATTACTGGAGACATCTAGTCAGTAGTGGTTATTTGAATATTTCTCAGTAACATATATAGTGACTGCATGGTCCTCAAAGACTTTACATGAGTTTATTATGTCAAGGATAAATTGCATTCAAGAGAATGGTGAATTATTAATTTTACAAAAATATTTCAGGAAAATATCTGCTGTGCATAATCAGTAGTTACTTTTCATACTTCATTTCAAAACACCAACCGGTTCTAATCTACATTAAGAATTTGTTGCCAGTTTACAAGTTGCCTGCTACAGCTTGAAATGTCTTACATAATAAACCTTGAAAATCCAGGTTGTAAATGGAACAGCCAACTCAACCTGAGGTCCAGCTATGCTGCGGGCACCTCACTGATAAACACAGATTGTACCTTTCCTTCTGGTTCTTTCTCCTCAATCTATTTTGGGAAAATTTGCTGATCCAATAAGGTCATTCCTATATCCTACTTTAATGAAAACTTCAAATCAGATTATTATGGACATATATGTACCTGTCTATATTTCATTTAACTCGTGAGTCTGAGTTCATTTGACAGCCTAGTCTTGACAGCCTCTGATGTTGCTGGTTCCACATCCTAAATGTATAGCTATTCATACATATCATTACTACTTCTTGTTTTTTATTACTTCAGTTAGTTTCAGGCTGCTTTAAATCAATCGGTAATCAAGCATTCTTAGATTTCCCTTGTGTGCATAAACATTTACTAGACTTTCATTAATGTTCTATTTTTGACATTTCCAAAAAATCCTCTTCTGCTAATTAAATGCATCACCTCTACCCTATTCCTGTTTTTTCTAAGTAGTCTGCTAAGGAAACTGCTTTCTTTCCATCCATCCTTGTTTTGCCACATACTTCCCTGTCCTGCAGAGTTTATACATCCTAGTATTAATCATTTCAAGGAGGGATATGTGGGACTGTTTCTCAAATATCAGTTTCATAACTTGTTTTACACAGAATTACCTCATTACAGCCAGCCTTTGCAGTATCCCATATTTACAGTATCTCATGCAATTTTATTTTTTTAAGTAGGTATACTTATATAATTTACATACTTTGAGGCACATTCAGGTCCAGATCCACAAAAGGTATATAGGCACCAGCAGAAGTTGCACAACCACCAACAGTGCTGCCTAGTGGTCAGGTAGTAGTTAGCAGGAGGTCTCCCCATTGAAGCATAGTTTTATCCCTCAGCACCCGCACCCCACTGGTTTCCAGTCCTCCCCTTTTGCACAGAGGCTTTGAAGGTGGGGTCATTGAATAATCACTGTCTTTTCCAGCAGGCCTCTCCCCAAAGGGGAGAGGTCTTGTTGTATTGCCCTCTTGGAGTGAGTAGGGAGCTTGGGCCCATCCTCTCCATGGGGGTCTGGTCCAGGGCCCAGTCCAGGGCCCACTGGTGGCAGCTACACCCAACACCTTGGGTCTGCCCCGCCCCCCCCGGGACCACTTCCTACCCTGATCTCCTTCAGCTTCCTAGAGTAAGCCACTCCAATAAACACACTCTCCCCTGCTTCTCCCTTGTGGGTTTGCATGATCTGTGTTGTCGGTTCCCAGGCACTGAGCTCCTGGGCAGTACTTTCCCATCAGAGCAGCTGTCTGCTCCCTTCCACTACCTGCTTCTGAACTGTTCTGCCCCCCCCCCCCCCACCCTTTTAAAGCCCTACCTTCAGCTTGTGCAGGCTTTGCAGGTGTGGCTGGGTGTGGCTGCCTGGGCCCAGATCTGTGCCTTAGTCCCTTGTACTCCAGTGTGAAATGTGTATACCCCATCACAGCACCTAACTCCCATTGAGTATCTGGGCCTTAGTCTGTAGATCTGGGCTTTATCCTTCTTATTTTTTTCCGGAAATGTAAAAGAAAACAAAAAACTAGGAACACATGCAAAATATTTAAGAAAGCCATACTATGATTTCCTCACTGCTGATTACATCAGGCTCTACAGGGCCCAACGGGAAGTGAATTTGGAAAAGTCTTTTACCTCAACATGATAAGAAAATCTTCTAGGCCTTATTCCTCCCCTGTGGTATGGCTGTTTGAAAGACTCTAGTGGGGCAACCCAACTGGAAACCTGACTTATCCAGGCTCCATCAGTAGGGGGAATCCTGGGTGGCACAGAGACAGCACAGTGACTCCAGGTTAAATACCCTCACAAACCCCAGTGTATAGGGAATGGCTAGAAGAAAGGTGCTATCTTCAGAGAGAAATGAAGCTCAAGCAATCTGCAGCTTCAGGCACAGCTTTGTGTGGCTGGGGCAGTTGGGTTGTTACAACAGATAGTTTCCCTACAGGGAGCATTCTAGTATGATAGTATGCTTATGTACAGGGCAATGTCTAGGAACTTAGAGAACTCTACTTTCAGGAACTGTTGGATGAGAGAGGACAGTATATATGGAGGAATGAATATAATCTGAGTGCATTCTCCATATATACTGACTTAGCTCTCTCTCTTTTTATGCTTGGACACTGAATATGATGTCAGAAACGAGGTAGCTCCTGCAAATACATGAAATCAGAAACTAGGAATGTAGCAAAAACAAAATAAAATCAGACAAAAACGGACACCAATGAGAAAGTAGTAATTATGTCAGCATACCAGATTCCTGTCCCCGAGCAGATGGACCTGAAAGGGGATGTGTTTAGCAAAAGGATATTTTTAGATTACAGTGTAGAAATTATGAAACTGCAACAGGGCTAGATAAAAAGGAAAACAAAATAAGAGCAGCCACACTATTAGCTATATTTGGCTAAGGCTGCCACATGCTCCAACAGCATCTGGATATGCTGGCAGAAAAACAGGAGGACTCATGTAAAATCGTAGAAGTGCTCCCCAAAAGCATTTTTAACCCACAAAAATAAAAACTTCAAATACAAAAGGGATCTTTTTAACAAGTGCAACGAAGAATCTGAGGAAACAATAGATCAGTATACGGCCAAACTAAAATGGACGACTCGCATAACTATCAATTCTTAAAAGATTAACTAGCAAATTAGTAATAGGGACAAAAGTTGCAGGAGCTCAAATGAGAATGGTCAGAGAGCTCCCATTAATTCTACCAAGAGCTAAAGACATGTGCAAAACTAGTGAGAAAACTCACATCCAAATACATTGCATGAGTCTAGAAGACACAGAATCCACCAAGTAGCACAGGTAAAACATGAAAATACAAGGAAATACACCAAAATTTGCGCAAAAGCAAATACACAAATACAAAGCTGCGGACATAATGTATAGGAAGATCTGTGGAGAAAAACATGTTAACGGAAAATGTCCCCCATATGGGGTCATATGCAATAACTATGGCAAGAGAAATCTATATGTCAAAGCTTGCACTACATTGAGGAAGCAAACAATGACTCAGAGGATGAGATTTTGCATGTATATGGCATTAATTTAACAGCACATCTGAATGGCTTGTAAAGCTCAGACTAGCACCTGATACAAAGAAACACAAACAAACAGGCAAAGGAATGCAAAACAGACAGTGGGGCATCAGGCAATATGCTAGGCTATGAAGACTTGACCAGCATTATGCAGGAGGAGAAAGCAACCAATTGCAACCCAGCAAATAAAAATTAAAATTATACAATGGGACAATACCAGGAGGGCAATGCAAGTTACAAGCAGAAAACCAAAGAAAAGTATACAAATTTATATTTCAGGTAATTCACACAAACGCGGAAGCCACTGCTTTCAGTTAAAACAAGTGAGTGCATGAACCTAGTGGCACTAAACCTGGGACAAACCATTCATACACTAGACACAGATGCAAAACAAAAATCATATCTAGTGCAGACAATGCATTGTGATATCCCTCCAGCAAAGCTGATAAAAGATTACTGAAATGTTTTTGAAGGACTGGATGTCTTCTAGGCACATTACACGTGGAAAAAGAAACAATTCAGGTATACGGCATCTGCCTCACAGAGTATCCATTATTCAATAAAAAGGACATAGAGAACCCAGGGGTTTATAAACCAGTCAGCCTAACTTCAATACCTGGAAAGATTCTTGAAAAAATTATTAAAAATCAGTTTGTAAGCACCGAGAGGATAATAGGGTTATAAGAAAAAGTCAGCATGGATACGTCAAGAACAAATCAGGCCAAACCAAGTTATTTTCCTTCTTTGACAGGATTAATGGTCTAGTAGATAGGTAGGAAGCAGTAGATGCAATAGAGCTTGATTTTAACAAAGCTTTTGATGCAGTCGCACATGACATTCTCATAAGCAAACTAGGGAAATGTGGCCTATAGGAAGTTACTATAAAGCGGGTGCACGACTGGTTGAAAGATGGCACTCAAAGAAAAGTTATCCATGGTTTGCTGTCAAACTGGGAGGGAGTATCTAGTGGGGCCTCTCAGGGTCAATAAAACTGCATGGGACAGCTTTCCGGAAACTGGTATCATACTGAGCCTTTCTTCCTTTACTATACTATTACTGACTTTCAGTAATAAACCTGACAGATATTGGTTCTTTGGTCTTTTAAATATATTTCATAACTAAAGTGTAGTCAAGCAATTGACTATACAATTTATCAAAAAAGCGGATAGTGATCAATTGTTTTCCATGTCCACTGAAGGTAGGACAAGAAATAATGGGCTTCATCTGCAGCCAGGGAGATTTAGATTAGATATTAGGAAAAACTTTCTAACTATAAAGGTAGTTATGTTCTGGAACAGGCTTCCAAGGGAGGTTGTGCAACCCCCATCATTGTAGGTTTTTAGGAACAGTTGGATAAACACCCCTCAGTGACGGTCTAAGTTTACTTAGTCCTGCCTCAACGCAGGGGGTTGGACTTGATGATCTCTCAAGGTCTCTTCCAGCTCTACATTACTATAACTCTATGATTAAAAGAAAAACCAATGACAGCAATAAAGCAAATGGAAAAGGAAGGCATTATTGTTAAAGTCACAGAGCCCATAAATTGGATAAGCAATGGTAGCCATTGAGAAGCAGGGCAATCGGCACATTTCCATTGATCCAAACAGTCTAAACAAAGCACTAAAAAGATCTTACTACCAAGTGCCTACAATTGAAGAAATGTTACCTGATTAGGTAAAAGCAAAAATATTCTCAGTTCTCGATGCCAAAGAAAGCAAGTGCTACTTGCAAGTACCTCACCCTATTTTGGACACCACAATGGTTGAGAATGCCACTTGGGATCAAACCTGCAGTTGAAGAATATCAATGCCACCAGCAAGATATTAGAACAGGATTTCCAGGGATCAGTATCATAGCTGATGACATTCTGATATATTGACATGGAGACAGTGTGGTGGAAACTGTGGCAGATCATGACCACAACCTCATCTGTGAGCTAGAAAGAGCCAAGGAAGTAAATCTAAAATGAATAAAAACAAAAGGAGATTATGACTGACAGACCAAAGGCTACAACCTAACTCTGAAAAGGCAAAAGAAATACAGAAGATGCCCATACCTAACAATATTAAATCAGCTGAGAGACTAGAAGAATTTGTGTACTAACAAAATTTCTCCCAAGTCTCTCAGATGTGTGCAAACCCCGGTGGAAATGCTGGACTTAGAGGAATGGATATGGATACCTCAACCTGATACAACCATCACATGTATCAAGGAGCTGGTGACCAACTTACTATCTCATTCTGAAATATTATGATGTGACTGAAGAGGCAACCACATAATGTGGTCCAGTGAGGCCTGGGGATCACTCTTCCAAAAAGTTTCAGAGTAGCAGTCATGTTAGTCTGTATCCGCAAAAAGAAAAGGAGGACTTGTACCATAAGTACTCCTTTTCTTTCTTCCAAAAAGGAGAGTCAGTAGCTCTTGCATCACAGTCACCACCAGCCAAAGGGGTAAGCCCAAATAGAAAAAGAATGCCTTGCAATAGTGTTCACATAGGAAAAGTTTGACCAGTATGTTCAAGAACAGGAAACCGTTTGAGCAGAAAATGACCATAAACTACTAGAGAACATTTTTTAAAAGCCACTACTATTGGCCCCAAAATGCTTTCAGCACATGCTGCTGAAACTACAATGCTTACCTAGACCAGCTTTAAAGCATGAAAATAGTGCAACTGAACAAGAATATGAGATCCTTAACCTGAGAGAAAGCATTAACCAAGCCAGTTATGTGTGTTTCAAGGCAGGGACTAGAAAGAATCTGTACAAAACAAAGAATTACAAATGCTCATGTGCATTATTCTGTCAGGATGGCCAAACTCCAACAGAGAAGCCCCACCTGCCTATCAAGAATAGCGTAACTATTGAGATGAGATGAGCCTTTAAGACAGCATCATATATAAACAGGAAATCAAATCATAATACCCAGACTCCCTTAGGAATAGATCAGAGCCATTTTGGAGTACAAGCACATCTCCAAAAAGTCGGAGACACCATGCACTAGCCAAACATGACCAAGGATAACCAAGACCTGGTGAGCAATTGTGATACACGTGGGGAAATGCAAGACAAGCAGCAAAAAGGGACAGTGAAAATACACAGTATTCCCAAGAGACTTGGGAGCCACACATATTACCTCATTATTGTAGACTACTTTTTAGATTTCTGGGAACTAAACAAACTGTCACACTACTGCAGTGACCATCATAGAAAAAGCAATTCAGCAGGCATAGTATCCCAAACTGTGTAGTTTCAGACAACAGACCCACCCCCCTCAATTTACATGCAGTAAGTTTGTGCAGTTTACCCAGGAATGATAATCAGTCACTTCACTCAGTCACATCACCACTATACCACAGCCTGTCAAATGGTAAAGCCAAATCAGCAGTTAAAATTGCTAAGATTCTATTAACAAAGGCCACAAAAAGTAAAAAAACAATGGCAAGTCATTCATGAAAGGACACACACTCCCTCAGTAAGCTTTAATAGCAGCCTGGTACAATGCTTGATGTCCAGACAAATCTGTCCCTTGGTGCCTATAGCCTTTACATTGCTACAAGAAGTAAAAGAGAAAAAAAGAAGACAAACACACCCAATGTCTACTGTGACTGACAAGCTATACACCTTCCAGAACTATAACCAGGAGACCCTGTCAGGATGAAATTATTTCCTTGGGACAAATCATGTACTTGGAAGCAAGCTACATGTGTTGAACAGATAGATCATAGTTCATATAACACAGCAAGGAATGTCCACATATTTGCCTACTGTGAACACAAGACATAAACATGGATGTGGAGGACAGTGAAGTATGCTCTCTGCTGAGATTTCCTCAGCAGGACATGGAAGGAACATAGGCTGACAAGAGACTGATAGATATTGGAACAGACTCTTTAAACTCCACCACACCAGCCAGAGATACAAGTGGTAGGCAGTCTCCAGTTCTCACAAGAAAGACAGAAAGACTCTCATTCATTCCAACATCAAACTGCAAGGTACACACAAGGCTTTGAACAATACAAGGTATGAAAGAATGACCCTCCCAAGCCCAGAGGAAATTGCCTTAGCTGCCAAGCAAGTTAAGAGTTAGTATTTAAAAAACAAGTTGGTGCTAAATTGTGTTAAATCATATATATATATAGAGAGAGAGAGAGAGAGAGAGAGAGACATATATTTAAGGGAGGGTAATTATATGTTAAATATGTAAACAGATTACAATATTGTTTAATTTTGCTATCTCAAATGTGACAAAAAGAATGTTATGACAGATAGATTCCCAATAAGGGGCATTACAGTTTGATAGTATGCTTATGTATAGGGTAGTGTCTGGGAACTTAGAGAACTCTGCCTTCATGAAGTGCTGTATGAGAGGGGACAGTATATTTGGAGGAAGGAATAAAGCCTGAATGTTGCATTCTTGACTTTCTCTCATTTAATGCTCAAACATTGAATATAAACTTAGAGAAACTATGGGGTTGCTCTAAATTGCACAAAGGGACAAGTCTAGTACCAGAATGGACCATGACTGAGAGTCTGTCAAGTTCATTTAAGGTGACCTCCACATGCACACACAACTTCCTCTCCACCTGCTACCTCATGCTATAATGAACACACAACTCTGGTGTGGCTGAGGATGTGGCCTCTTGTTTTTAGCTCAGCTATTTAATTAAACCATGATTATAGTACTCCAAGAGAAGGAACAGTTGTAACACAGATTAAGGGAAGACTGGGATATTTTTGTTATTAAAGTGAATTTAGTGTACATAACAAGTTGCCAATTGACCGCACTGGAAACTAAAATGCACTTGTCGGGGAAACAGGTTCAGAAAGGGCATTACGCCAAGTTTCCTCACATTTTGCCATTCATCTTCAACAGCTTTGATCCACTGTAGTCATCTCTAATGATGAGAATGTTCAGTCTCTGCTGATTCAGACATCTTGGCTCTTTGCCAAGAATTCCAGCCGTGGTCTAACCAGGTGATTTCTAGAGTGTGAAAATTAGTCCACTAAAACTGGAATAAGACCAGCAACTCATTTCTTGCACTGTAAGCCACAAGCCAGCACTGAGACGGTAGCAATTTTGATTAATATCAGCATTGTCTAGAAACTGCATTACAGTTTTAGATTTTACCTAAAAGTAAAATTGGGTAAAGTTTTAAATATTTTTAATATAATTTTTGTGCTCATTTGTATACAGTTACTATTTTTAGTAAATTTTGTCAAGTCTGAATAAGGACTTGTATTCTGATTAATGAGAGTTAAGATGACAGTCCAAAGTTCACAAATTTATTGTGAAAAATCCTCTGGTCTGAGCTTCCATGGGATAAGGAATCAGTGTCTGTATTCAATGGTTCTCAGAACTACAAAACATCAAGTTCCACTGGGAAAGATTGGGATCAATATAGATATATGCAGACACATTATTTGTCATAAGATAAGTTCCTTTATTCAGAGTTTAAGCCACAAAGGAATAAACACACACTGGGGACAAGTTATCAGCCAAAGAGCAGCTAGCACACTGTAAACCTTTACAGCTCCATCTGGCACCGCACACAGTGATGTCTCATTGCTTAGTGTGCACTGTTAGAGCAAACCATTCCCCGTGTTCCACAAAAACAGAGAAATTACACCTGAAAAACTCATACTGATACAAGTCACAATGAGAATAGGAAGGGTACTGTTATCTGGCATGAGTCTGATCTTTTAGCCAATTAGTCACATGAAAGAAGAAATAGTAGTAAGGGTCTGCAACACTGATAATATGGAGACCCTTCCAAAACCAAAGTAATAAACACTTTATCACATAATAAAAAACTCAGTATTTCTAAATCTAAAGTCAACAACAAAATCTACTGCTTTTGCTGGCACTACAGATCGTTTTATCAATCCAGCATCTCTTTGAAAGAGACAACAGACATCTTTATGTGTCTGTGTTGGATTATGCAAACTCCGCACTGGAGAGGCAAGGGTTAAGGAGATGCACTGGGTCCAGGTGGCCCTGTTATCCCAGAACTTGACAATACTGCAGTCAGCCATTTTGTATGTTCAGCCACTGCCAGCTGAAAACTCAACATCACATAGCTAGGAAAATCTTAGGCCTTTGTGAGGCAAAGTCAGACAGCTGCGTACTTGCAGTTCGTTAATCTAATCAGAATGGGAGGATGGGACAGAAAGTTATGGAAGAGAGTGAGTGAATAGTGCCATTGGTTTTAAGTATACTTGACATGTTGTTACGACTAGAAATACTAGAAATGTTTTGCGATAATGAGTAGTTTGTTGAAATTGAGGGGAACAGGTGACCCACTAGGAGTCACTGTAGGTAATGTACTTTGTATGAAGTTAGCTATAAAAGATTAGGTGAAAGAATATGCTTTGGAGAAGTTTGAGGGAGCTTTTCTTTGGGCAAGGAGCTGACATCTAAACTCCCCATCAGCTGGATGTAAAGAGGGTTCCTGGAAGCCTGGCGAGTGATCATCTCAGACTGTGGGTAACTATCCCTGAGATGTTCTAAATCTATTGCCTACATGTGTGTGTGCTTAAAATCTAATAAATAGTTGTTTTAGATAAGAGCACACTTGCTTGTATCAATCATTTATCAGATGGATGAGTGGTGCCCCCTATTGATTTACTCCTGATACCTCTTGGAGAGAAACAGTTAAGTTACCACTGCTTTTGGTTCTGAAAAAGCTGGGTAACAGCCCCGCCCCAATGGATCTGCAAAGTCTGTACAAACTGGAGGAGGACCTTAAAAAGAGTAGCTCAGTGGCAGACAGACAGTAGAGCCTACCCTCTGAGCTCCTGGGAAGCAGCTCCACATAGGTGAGAGGCAGATTTGGTCAACTTAATAGACCCTCTCTACACACAGAAACACACACACACACCATACATCATAGAATATCAGGAGTTGGAAGGGACCTCAGGAGGTCATCTAGTCCAACCCCCTGCTCAAAGCAGGACCAATCCCCAACCAAATCATCCCCACCAGGGCTTTGTCAAGCCTGACCTTAAAAATATCTAAGGAAGGAGATTCCACCACCTCCCTAGGTAACCCATTCCAGTGCTTCACCACCCTCCTAGTGAAAAAGTTTTTCCTAATATCCAACCTAAACCTCCCCCACTGCAACTTGAGACCACTACTCCTTGTTCTGTCATCAGCTACCACTGAGAACAGTCTAGATCCATCCTCTTTGGAACCCCCTTTCAAGCAGTTGAAAGCAGCTATCAAATCCCCCCTCATTCTTCTCTTCTGCAGACTAAACAATCCCAGTTCCCTCAGCCTCTCCTCATAAGTCATGTGTTCCAGTCCCCTAATCATTTTGTTGCCCTCCGCTGGACATTTTCCAATTTTTCCACATCCCTCTTGTAGTGTGGGGCGCAAAACTGGACACAGTACTCCAGATGAGGCCTCACCAATGTTGAATAGAGGGGAATGATCACATCCCTCGATCTGCTCGCTATGCCCCTACTTATACATCCCAAAATGCCATTGGCCTTCTTGGCAACAAGGGCACACTGTTGACTCATATCCAGCTTCTCATCCACTGTAACCCGTAGGTCCTTTTCTGCAGAACTGCTGCCGAACCATTCGGTCCCTAGTCTGTAGCGGTGCATGGGATTCTTCTGTCCTAAGTGCAGGACTCTACACTTGTCCTTGTTGAACCTCATCAGATTTCTTTTGGCCCAATCCTCCAATTTGTCTAGGGCCCTCTGTATCCTATCCCTACCCTCCAGCGTATCTACCTCTCCTCCCAGTTTAGTGTCATCTGCAGACTTGCTGAGGGTGCAATCCACACCATCCTCCAGATCATTAATGAAGATATTGAACAAAACGGGCCCGAGGACCGACCCTTGGGGCACTCCACTTGATACCGGCTGCCAACTAGACATGGAGCCATTGATCACTACCCGTTGAGCCCGACAATCTAGCCAACTTTCTATCCACCTTATAGTCCATTCATCCAGCCCATACTTCTTTAACTTGCTGGCAAGAACACTGTGGGAGACCGTGTCAAAAGCTTTGCTAAAGTCGAGGAACAACACGTCCACCACATTCCCAAATTCCCAAATTCAAAGGCATTTTGTACTTCAAAGAGATTTAACAAATCAAGAATGTTGATTGGTATCCACCTGGCATAGCTGGGCCTGTCTGTAATAAAGTATGGAAGCATGGCATGTTGTGTATGTAGGTGAAGTTTCCTATCATCCTCTCGCTCTGCATGAACATTTAGATTTAGCATCTGCATAACCTGGAGAAAATTATCTCAGAACTTGAATGTAGGAGACTGGGCATACCCTTGTGTCAAATTCCTACAGCAGTGGTAGCATATGCTGAGTTACAGCATCATTAAGCCTTTTAATGACATGTCGTAAGGATTCAATGTCTTCAGACTCAAACACCTTTTGAGTCAGCCAACATTTCCCAGGCAAATGCTGGAACTACATGAACGCCTCCTCCCTGCTCACACCATTTAACAAATGAATAAAGTTTCAGAGCACTCAAATGCTACAGTCAAGCCACTAGAGCGTGGTCAAATTGTTTACCAGAATACACATCAGAATCAATAACATGGTCTAGCAATCCTGCCTCTCCCCCAAGATTCCCAATACATACATTAAAATAGCACAGGAGGAGAGATCTCAGACAACATTCATTTGTACGTGACAAGAGTTTATTTACTCAAGTGCCTTTTCATGACAAATCGGTTCTAGAGGTGGTCTAGGTTTTTCAAATGTTGCACCCTGCTTAAGAGAATCTGATTGTCCAGGGAGAGTAAGTAACTTTTCTTTCCCACACTTCAGTGATATTTCTGGTGATGCTGGACTTATTTGCAGACTGTTCTTTAATTACCATTCTAGACAGTGAATGAAAGGTGTTCTTTCCATCACTGGTCTCCGTATTGATGGATATAGGATCGCCTTCTTCATGGATGGGATTTCCACCAGCACAAAGTGGTATGATTCCATTTGGAATGAACAAACCTCCTGGGAGTCTTTCTACTACAGTTTTTGAAGCATTAGTAATGAAATGCCTCAGCTCATCATCATTGATTAAAAATCCATGAAGGTGCAGTATGTCAGTTAAATTGCAGTACCCAAATTCATGGTGTAGCTGTGCAACAAGGTATAGGAGCAGCGTTAAACACTGTGCACTCCACAATTGGAATGTCTTCTGAAAGATGATACTCTTTGCTAGCTGAATTATATGCCTCTTTATCTATCAACCAGAGGACAAACTCCTGCTCCAAGTGGGGCACAAAAGTAGCTGACCTCTGTAAACTACAATCACCTGGCTTTGGATAATACTGAGTCTTTCCTTTTGGCTATTTCAGAGCAAAGGCTTGAAGTGGAATTACATAAAGCCACTTGTTCGTTTGAAAGCTTCTCATCAGGCTCACTCACCAGAAGAGCATCCAAACATTTGGGTGAATTTAAGTTCCTGTTTCAGATTACTAGCTGCTTGCATAGCATCAATTAATGTTATTGCACTGCATAGAACAGTACACTTGCTTTGTCCATGCTGTGCATGGAATGAAATTGCAGAACATAGTGTCGTCCTAATCTTGCCTGTAATTTGCTACTGGAATGGCTTGCAATTTCTACATCTGAGGGAAATGGGGCTTTTTATCTTTGTAGCAGCTTGGACAGGAGACGAGCCTTCTTATACATAAGACCATTCTCTAGCTCTTCAATCAGCTGATAAAATGCAATGTCATCAGATGAATGTATTGTTCCAGTGTAACTAGATGGTTTTGCTTTAAGATTAATTTTACTCAAGTAGGAAGAAAGGCATGTTGAGTGATAAACTGCATCCTTAGCAATCAAATCTTCCTCAGATATTCTGCAATACATGCCATCATATCCTCTTCGAAGTACTCCCACCTTTTGATTGGTTACTCTCTCAAATGTGTCTATTTTAGGAAGTTTCTTGTGTGTTTTTCCTCAAGCAAACAGTGCAGCAGGACCAACCAGAGCGGGACATTTGCTCTAGTGGTTATAGAAGCAGATGAACATGATGCTCTTAATCAGATTTGGAGTCTGTTTTCTTTCCTGGATTCAATACAACTCGGCCATGTGCCAAATTCGACTTGCTTGTGTATTTCTGAAAGCAACCCATGTGATAGCGTATTGGTGGCACATAATGTAAACTAGAAATCTCATCCAGTAGCCACCAGACCAGTACAATTCATCTGTCCTGGCTTCTGCTGCCAGCATTACAGAATTCTGTCCAGCGCTGGTGGCTTTGGATAATTCTGTATTCTTTTGATTTTCTTGACAAACACCACATTTTTCAAAGTATGTAGTGAGTCTCTCTCTTTGATGCAAGATTTAAGGGGCTTGTGTTCTCCATGTCTTCATACACTACAATTCCTCTGGAGTGGTAAAATTCCCAGAGTATACTGTTAGCATTACCACCACTACCACCTTTTTTCATTTTGTACCAGTATATAGACTTGTGCTAAATTATATATAAATTAGATCTAGATGTTTGTATGAAAATTGCTATTTTTGTTTAGTGAGCACTTTGATTGAAGCCCAGTATGAAGCTGTGTATTGTCATTTCTAATATTAATACTGACCTATGCATAAGTGTCAGTGAATTAAAAAGCCAGTTTCTAGAATATTTCAAAGGCTAGTACTGAATGCATAGGCAATTACAAATTAAAACCTTCTACCAGGCCAACTAGATGGTGTATTATATGTACAAAAGCTCACAAATGGAGAAGCATAACATTAATCTGTCACACCGTGAATTACTTTTCATACCCTATACACGATGGTAATAATGTTTGTACAACACATGCCACATGAGATATTTAAAAACTCAATTTGCTGATCAGTAGTATCATGGCAAAATGCAAATAGCAGCATTATATGTGAAGTTATAAACATAAGCTGAAATCATGACTAAAAGTATGTTTTCTGGATAAGTCTGGGGAACGGCTAAACCAGTTCCTCAGAGACAAAGGGAAAGTTCACACCTCAGGCAGGTGTAAACAAGGCTCATGGACCACTACCTGCTAAGTGGCCATTTTTTGTCAGGAAAGAGGGTGTGGCAAAAATCAACATCTCAGCAAAGAAACAGCCTGGAGTTCCTTCTACATAGACTGCCTGTCACCTTGCTCCCAGCTGGAAAGCTTCTCAAAGGGGAGCCAGGACTATAAAAAGAAGGGGCAGACATCCCAAGACTCCCCTCTCTCTTTCTGTCACCTTCTCCATCACATTCTATGCATCTGAAAAGAAAGGAAGTAATTGATATATGATGTGGGGGTTTATAGGGTGGATACATTAAACTCACAAAATATCACCCTTCTTAGAGAATTGCCACATGACTAGTAGAATATTTTACTGCCTGAGGCCTGGTGATAGTGACTTGACCAAACCTATAAAGAAGGGACCTGTGACTCTCTCAAGGTTAGAAATGATCTTTGCATTTAGTTCTTTACTTTAGCCTGTGGGAAGAAGGGAGACTGGTAGTACTGCACAGCATCCCAAGGTGCAGGGCTTAGCTGCCTTGGATCAGAGCCTGGTGGAGAAGGTGAGCCCGGGCTCTCTGAACAATCCCCAAAGAGGGACAACTACAGAAGTTTATTCCTTGGTGGAAAACCTAGTTGGGGGAAGACCCTGAAGACACAGGATTCCAGACCACGAGCCAAGGGGGAAGCTCTGAATCCCTTGCTTAATCCTGAAGACCTCCTTATTATTGGATTCTTTACATGTACCCTGAAAAGGGTGGACTTGAAAACGTGACCTGGCCAGAGGGCTGACTAACTGAAAGCACAGACTTCTGCAAGGCAGAGTGGTAGTATGAAAGAGGAATGCCCAGAAGGAAGTCAACCTGCCATGCCCCTGGCCAACCACTAGATGGCGATGGTAGTGAGCATTCCCCTGAACAATATACTGTATTTATCAAACACGTTAAAGGCGATGAGGTGCTAAGATACTATGGTAATGGAGGCCTCTAAGGTAGATATATCTTCTACATCCCCCTAACAATTCCTCACAGACTGTGAGATCAGTGAGTTTGCCCTGTCAGTTATTTGTAGGGCCCGACCAAATTCATGGTCCATTTTGATCAATTTCATGGTCATAGGATTTTTTTAAATTGTAAATTTTATGATTTCAGATATTTAAATCTGAAATTTCAGGGGATTGTAATTGTAGGGGTCCTGACCCCAAAAGGAGCTGTGGGGGAGGTCGTAAGGTTATTGTGTGTGTGGGGGGGTGCGATACTTCTGCTCTGCTGTGGTGGTGGTGCCGCCTTCAGAGCTGGGCGGCTGGAGAGCAGCGGCTGCGGGCTGGGAGCCCAGCTTTGAAGGCGGAGCCACCACCAGCAGCAGTCCAGAAGTAAGGAGGGCATGGTGTGGTATTGCCACCCTTACTTCTGGGCTGCTGCTGGTGGGACGCTGCCTTCAGAACTGGGTGCCCGGCCAACAGCTGCTGCTTTCCAGCTGCCCAGCTCTGAAAGCAGGGCAGAAGTAAGGGCAGCAATACCACGATCCCCCCTAAAATAATCTTCTGACCCCGCCCCGCAACTCCCTTTCAGGTCAGGGCCCCCAGTCTGAGAAACACTGCTCTCTCCCGTGAAATCAGTATACTATCGGGTAAAAGCACACAAAAGACTAGATTTCACGGGGAAGACCAGATTTCACACTCTGTGACATGTTTTTCCTAGCTGTGAATTTGGTAGGGCCCTAGTTATTTGGGGTGATTTTATAAGAGCCATAAGGACCTGTTACCTACTTTGTGAAAATGTACTCATCTGTACCCGCTGAGATGCATAGAAGAGCTTGCTGTGACAGAGGAGAATATGATACCACAATTCACCAGCTTCTATCTCTACCATTTCATTGGTATCAGTTACTGGTATTATATGCAACTATGCACTAAGCAGCAGACAAATCATTGATTTCATACTTCTTTCTTTGAACTCCAGGTAATCATAGAGTTTGAAAGAAGGAAAGGGAAAGAGGCTATTTCTAGCAAAACTAGCAATTTTGCATTAGCACCTCTCTTTTTACTACCTCTATTCCTATGAAGCAGAAATGTTGCAGAGTTCTACTTTGTAAAAAATTGCTGGGCTTCAAAGTAATATGTTTAAAAAAAATACACCGGAGAATACTGAAAGTCTGCTAGAATGGCTGGTTAATGTTTGTTCAAGTCACAGTCTATCCCAAGTGGTTTCTTTATTGCAGAAAATGTCAGCAATGTAACCAATGCATTTACTTTGAGCTGTTCACATCAGTTGCTTTCTCCATGGTCTCCATGAGGAGTTTGTGTAGATAATGAAGTTATTGCTTATGATCTGTGCTGTGTCAATTCCTCTCTCACCAACTGATATGGTGGGGGAGGGTGCCATCTGTTCAACCCTAAAAAGAAGGAAAAGTGAACAACTGCATCCAGTTTACATTAAATTACTTGTACCCTGTTCATTACAGAAGTGCCACAGGCATTCAGCCCAAGAGGAGAAAACCCCAACTGAGGAAAGGAAAGTGGGATAACAAAGCTAGCCTGCCTGAAAAATTTTATATCTGACAAATAGTTTTAAGTTTTGCAGCAATTCAAAGAAAATTTAACCTTTAACCTAGAGACAAAATCTGAAGTCCTCAGTCAGTCCTTTATCAAGGCAAAATTCCCAGGGAAGAAGGGAATTTTGCCTTAATACATTCTGAGTAAAAGCAGAATTTGGCCCAAGGACCTATAAAAACTGGACAAATTTACCATCATCATTATCAGGGGAAAGAACTGAGCTTTGACAACATCCAAACCAAAGAGTCCTTACTAACATAGAAAACCTCTGAGGAATTTGTCTATAGAATAAACCACCTGATTCTAGGATACCACTGAAATACTTGGCATCATCTTTGATTTGGAATACCTATAAGCAGCTATAAATCCCCCTCTCCCCCCGCAACGACTGTTGTGACATAGTGCATGATTAATCCATTGAAACCAGCTAGCCCAACAAACTAAACCAAGTGGAGAGCCAACAAAGCAAGCGATCCAAGGGATGGATCACTTGATGATTATCGGTTCTGTTCATTCTCTCTGAAGAACCTGGTATTGGCCTCTGTCAGAAGTCAAGCAACTGGCCAGATGGACCATTGGTCTGACCCAGTATGGCTATTCTTATGTTGTTCACTTGTGCCTGAGGTAGTTGCCATCAGGGTATGTCTATACTGTACTTAAACACTCTTGGCTGGCCCATGCCAGCTGACCTGGAATTGTGGGGCTCAGGATGCAGGGCTGTTTAATTCCGGTGTAGACATTCCATCTGCAGCCCAAGCTCTGGGACCCTCCCACCTTGCAGGGTCCTACAGCCTGGGCTCCAGATGAGCCTGGACATCTACACTGCAGTTAAACAGCACCGCAGCTCATGCCCTGCAGGCCTAGTCAGCTGGCACAGGCCAGCCACGGTTTTTTTAATTGCAATGCAGACATACCCCTAGAAATGTTTTGGTTATCCACCCAAAAATTCACTGCTGAAAAGTCAGATATAACCACAGAACTAAATCCTGTGCCCTCTGGGCTCATACAGCAACCATGTTTCCCAGAGCAGAATTAAGGACCCACATCCCTTGGACACTGAGACTAGAGCTGGTCAGGAATTTTTTTGGGTCAAAGAATGCTGATTTGTCTTAACCAAAATATTTCACAGAAACATATCACTTTTGATGAATATTTCCTGGGAAGTTTGCTCAGGTCCAGCACAGAATTTCTGGTCAAAATCAGGGAGATAGAGACCAGAATAGACAGTGATTAGGCACTCACCTTCTTTATTTGATTCAGAATCTGACTTGACTTGAATTATTTGAGTGGCTGCCCACTAGGCTGTCGTGTCAGTCTCTCACTTTCCTGTTTGAGCTGTTCCACTTTGTATAAACAGACTATTCATTGGGCCAAAGAGAGAGAGGCACAGGTTCTATTGCCTGGCAGTTAGGGCACTCACCTGGGATGTGGGAGACCCAGATTCAGGTCCCTGCTCCAAATCAGGCAGTGCAAGGCCTAGGTCAGAGCTCTACTCACGGGCTATTGGCTAGTCTGGTTTGGCACTCATGTTTTTTCATGTTTTCTCTAAAGGTCTAGTTTTCATGTCGATACAGAACAAAACCAAATGTCAAAAACTTTGCCACTGCCGCAACAGCGGCGGAGCTGCCTCCGAATTGCCGCCGCGCCCGGCAGAGCAGCAGAACTGCTGCCCAAAAGCCACCGCAGCGGGAAGAGCAGCGGAGCTGCCGCCGAATTGCCGCCGTGGGACACGGACTGCCGCCCCATTCTGAATGCCACCCCAAGCACCTGCTTGGAAAGCTGGTGCCTGAAGCCGGCCCTGCCACTTAGAGTGTTTGGATTAGGTCATAACCATACTCTGACTCTCAATGGTGTACTGTTGCAACCTGGTGATGGAAAAACAGAAGGATCCACACACTCAATATGTTCAGTGTATGTTGGGGGAGAAGTTTCTTCTGGGGAAAATACTGTATCTAATTTACCCTAGTTGCCAGCTGCCCAAAGAGGCCATTATGGGAATTGGGGCTTGCCTATGGAGCGGAGACATCAGCCATACTCCTTTCCACAGCCTCATCCTCTGCTGAAGATCCTCTCTGCGCAGAGACACGCCTTCCAATGGCCAGTCATAGCTTTAGAGCCATTTTGCACTAGCAGATCAGTAGAAATCAGCACTGGGCCAGCCAAGGATCATGTCCTTTGTCTTTTAGTCAATATCCCCAGTGACAGGTTTCAGAGTAGCAGCCATGCTAGTCTGTATCCACAAAAAGAACAGGAGTACTTGTGGCATCTTAGAGACTAACAAATAGTGGTCTTTGGTGAAAGCTTTAGCTGAGGGGAGACTGAGATCTTCATGCTCTTGGAGCCCAATCCAGAGCCCACTGAAGTCAATGGGTGTCTTTCTATTGGCTTCACGGGGCATTGGGGAGGATTCTTCATTGATGTTCTAGTAGCTTTAATTTTCCTCTGTCACTTCAGTTGGTCAGATCTCCTGGGATTCTTGATGTTAAGGGACAAGTTCCCTTGATGCACCTTCAGGCAGACAGGAAAGAGTAAAACAAAAGGAGAGGCATGCTCACATTCTAATGCAAATCCTTCAAAACTTAATTACAAAAAGATCAATTTCTTCTTGATAATGAACAATTGTGAGCAATAAGTTTCTCTGTGCTGTATTCTATGTGCTGTATTTATTACAAGTGGTGTTTTCAATTCTCAAAGTAAGATAAAGAATTTCAACTGTCAAACTAGTTAAGAATTTCTGCTTACAGCATGCTTACAATTAAACTGAAATCCTTTTTGTCAGACAAGAAATGTTTATTAAATTAAAGTCTGTTGAAAGGCTTTAGAATATTTTAAAGCTAATTATGATCCCATATTAGTAATGTCTTAGACGTTACAAATCACTACATTCTATAGATTCACAGATTTTAAGGCCCAAAGGGACTTTTATGATAATCTCATTTGACTGCCTGCATAATATAGACCACAGAATTTTACCCAGTAAGTCTTGCATCAAGGCCATGACTTCTGGTTGAGTTACAGGAAAGGCTGTCAATTAATCAGAGTTAACTCAAGCTATTAACTCAAAACAAATTAACTCTCTTTAAAAAATAATTGCAATTAATCGCATTTTTAATTGCGCTGTTAAACAATATTAGAATACCAATTGAAATTTATTATAAATATTTCGAATGTTTTTCTACATTTTCAAATATATTGATTTCAATTACAACACAGAATACAAAGCGTACAGGGCTCACTTTATATTATTTTTATTACAAATATTTGCACTGTAAAAAAAAAAGAAACAGTATTTTTCAATTCACCTCTAACAAGTGCTGAAGTGCAACTTACAAATGTATATTTATTTTGTTACATAGCTGCACTCCAAAACAGAACAATGTAAAACTTTAGAGCCTAGAAGTCCACTCAGTCCTACTTCTTGTTCAGCCAATCACCAAGACAAACAAGTTTGTTTACATTTGCAGGAAATAATGCTGTCCTCTTATTTACAATATCACCAGAAAGCGAGAACAGGAATTTGCATGGCACTATTATAGCTGGCATAGCAAGGTATTTACGTGCCAGATATGCTAAACATTTGTGTGCCCCTTCATGCTTCAGCCACAATTACAGAAGACATGCTTATAATGCTTGTTAAAAAAAACAATGCATTAATTAAATTTGTGACTGAACTCCTTAGGGGAGAACTGTAGGTCTCCAGCTCCATAGTTTTATCCACATTCTGCCATATATTTCGTGGCAGTCTTGGATGACGACCCAGCACATGTTGTTTGATTTAAGAACACCTTAACTGCACATTTGACAAAACACAAAGAAGGTACCAATATGAGATTTCTAAACATGGCTACCCAAGGTTTAAGAATCTGAGGTACCTTCCAAAATCTGAGTGGACGAGGTGTGGAATATGCTGTCAGAAGTCTTAAAAGAGCAACACTCCAATTCGGAAACTACAGAACCCAAACCACCAAAAAGAAAACCAACCTTCTGTTGATGGCATCTGACTCAGATGATTAAAATGAACGTGCATCAGTCCGCACTGCTTTGGATCGTTATTGAGCAGAACCCGTCCTCGGCATGGAAGCATGTCCTCTGGTATAGTGATTGAAGCATGAAGGGGCATACGAATTTTTAGTATATCTGGCATGTAAATACCTTGCAATACCAGCTACAACAGTGCCATGTGAACCCCTGTTCTCATTTTCAGCTGACATTGTAAATAAGAGGGCAGCATTATCTCCTGCAAATGTAAGCAAACTTGTTTGTCTTGGTGATTGGCTGAACAAGAAGTAGGACTGAGTGGACTTGTAGGCTCTAAAGCAGGGGTCGGCAACCTTTCAGAAGTGGTGTGCCAAGTCTTCATTTATTCACTCTAATTTAAGGTTTCGTGTGCCAGTAATACATTTTAACCTTTTTAGAAGGTCTCTTTCTATAAATCTATAATATATAACTAAACTATTTTTGTATGTAAAGTAAATAAGGTTTTTAAAATGTTTAAGAAGCTTCATTTAAAATTAAATTAAAATGCAGAGCCCCCCAGACTGGTGGCCAGGACCCAGGCAGTGTGAGTGCCACTGAAAATCAGCTCATGATTTAGGTTGCCTACCCCTGTTCTAAAGTTTTACATTGGTTTATTTTTAAGTGCAGCTATGTAAAAAAAAATAATTCTACATTTGTAAGTTGCACTTTCACAATAAAGAGATTGCACTACACTACTTTGTATGAGGTGAGTTTAAAAATACTATCTTTTGTTTACAAACATTTGCACTGTACAAAAGATAATAAAAAATCATATAAAGTGAGCCCTGTGCACTCTGTATTCTGTGTTGTAACTGAAATCAATATATTTGAAAAGGTAGATAACATCCAAAAATATTTAAATAAATGGTATTCTATTTTTAACAGTGCAATTAAAACTGCGATTAATCACGACTTTTTTTAATCTTGTGATTAGTTTTTTTAATCATTTGACAGCCCTAGAAAAATGTAATACTACTATTTCTTTAATTACGTGGAGACAGCTCTGCAAGAGAGTCACAAGAGAATTAAGCAGATAAGTGTGCTGGTTTCTAAAGTGGTTAGACTGCTGTTTAGATCTCTCACTTGTCTGATGTTCAATAACAGCTTCATTAAAAACATCCAATTGTGGGCTCTTTGATTCTTCCATATGCCACAATAATATTTTCCCTACTATATTATCTTGTCCTTATTGTCCTTTCCATTCAACCTTGAAAAATGTTTATAAACTGCCAAAAATTGGTTTTAATTATTTTTTTATAAAAATGAAATGCAGAATTATTGATTTATACTCGAAAAGCAACACGATGCCTGTGTGCATTAGTAAAACATTGGCACTTGGTCTTATGTTTTACAATGTGCGGATTCACACACAAATAACCTCAAAATTACATCCCGCCACTGCTTATTGCTATATTGTTACACTGTGATGTGTTATAATAGACACATTTCATCCCTTTTGCAGTATATTGCTGGTCTTGTAAGCCAGGATTTGTAGGGATTTAAAGTAAAGTGAAGATTTATTAATTAATATGTTAAAAATGATATGTTGATGTTATCTGCTGACTCCATTACCTTTAGGAAGAGATCTGAGGCTAAAACCCTGCATGCTGAATTTAAAATCTAGAGACTATTGTCCTGTGGAGCCATGATAACCGTAAACAAGGTTCACGTCTGTTAAACATGATCTCTTAAGACAGTGTTGAAGTTGTTTTCTGTTTTCTAATTATTCACTGGATGTGCAAGGGAATTTGCACAATGGGGAGAACAGAGCAAGAAAGGAAAGAGTATGTTTGTTTCAACTATTTTTTTTGCCTCCAGCTCACCAGTTGGTAGCATTTCTTGATGCTTTGTTCATCTCATTCTTTCCAAAGAATTAAAAAAAAAAAAGATTCTCTTCTTTCAAGGAAATTCACAAAACTGGTTATGTTTAACTTTTCCCACCAAATTCATTCAACCTTGCCCCCACTTCCCTCCAACTCATCCATCCCCTCTCCCCCCACCCAGCACCTCTTTGCCCGCTCCTCTCCAGCTCTTTCCCAGTTTTTCAACCATGATTTGAGGACTTCAATAGCTCAGACATAGGTGAGAGGTTTATTGCAGGAGTGGGTGGGTGAGATTCTCTGGCCTGCATTGTGCAGGTCAGACTAGATGATCATAATGGTCCCTTCTGACCTTAATATCTATGAATCTATGTGTGAGATGCACAAGGAGCATTTTCACCCTTCAGGCCCTGTGAGAGCTCAGCCCGGCAGAGATCTTCCAATTCACCCTGGACTGGGGGAAGGGGGCCATAGAGCTCATCTTCTCCCAGCAGCCACCAACCTCTGGAGGGAAGCTGAAAAATCTCTCAGCTCCCCAAGTTTGGGCACATCAGTTTGGTCTCAGGCAGACTGACCTCTGTACTAAGGACCTCTTCCTGCTGTAAAATTAGTTCAGGCAGAATGAGGCATGCTCGAAGCAGAGTACTGTTCCTCAGTGACACTGGGCAAGAATTGATTGTCTCTTCTCTCCCCGCCTCAGAAGCCACCAGCTGGTAGAGGTAGCACTGGCTGGGAGTAGATTTACCCTTCTCCTCTGGCACGTGGCTGATGCTACCAACAGCTACTGCTGTTATATGCATAGCTGCTGTTAATGAGATGGGTCTGGAGGTATGAGGAGACATGTAGCCTCTCATCTTGCACATCCCTAAGATCTTTTTAGACTCCTTCTCCCCTTCCCCTCTCCCCCCATTAACTTTTTCTCCCACCCATTGTATATAAGGGCATAGAAATTGATACCTTTTTGAGGAAGGGATGGTTAAGTGACAAAGACCTAGCTATGCACTGTTGGAGTTGGGACACAGCTGTAGCAACATCGAAAATGGCCAACCAGACAACTGGAATGGACCTTTGTACAGTAAGTGACCCTACCATTATATTCCATATTTGCAGATGCATATATAATACTTAGGCATTTCGCTATTTAATAAAGAACTTACATAAGAAAATATGCACATCAAATATATTTTCTGGATGCATTATTCGGCAATGAACTTCACTGTGGACATGAGACCCAGGAACAGGATTGGTTAACTTCATTTAATACTTGTAGGAGAACTGTCACTGACATACTGATGGCCCCAATGCTGCCATTCTTGATGTTCCAAAAGCTGCTCCCTCTATACAGTCTATTGCTCTTGCCACTGCACATGGAGGAGCCATGAGACAATGTGTACCTTCTGGATTTTCAAAACCAAGATGAGCAAAATTCACTTCCATTCCCACAAAGCAGAAACTCTGATGCCAAAAATCTTTGACAGGATGTAGTGTCATCTGAAAATAATTATTTAGCTAGCAGCTCTGTTGAATGCTTTACAATTCGGCTGTCTAAACGGATCTGGCAAGTTGGAACTCTCAGCAGCAAGCTGCCCTTTATCTGAACCCGTGTTCTCTTTCTTCTTCACAGCCAAGTATTTTGCATCGCACTGGAGTCTCAAGTGGACTGTACAATACTCTGGATCACTAGACTATCTTGTGCCATTCTTTAAATGGGGAAAATCAGGCTTTAAGTAGTTTCCATTACAATAAACTCCTGTTTGAGTTGCTTGTGGAATTTAGTGTCACTGTTGTGGATCTTTTAGACATTTCCTTTTATGATGCTCCAATGGAAGTGGCAAGTCTTTTTTGCTCTTCTTCTCTCTTTTCTTTTCCTTTCTTTTTGATGTTTCATATGAATCTGCGGTGGACAGTCACTGAAAACACTTCACAGCTTCAAAATGAGTCTTGTGTACTTAGCAGCTCTGAGAAGTAAGGCCCTGATTAAAGGTATTTATGCCCATGCATAACCATGCATTTAACCATGTAAGTAGCCCCAAAATAGTCTTAATGGGATTACTCCCATGCTCTAAGTTAGGCACATGCCTAACTATCTTGCAGAATTGGGGCCAAATGAAGGACAGGTTTGCCTCACACACAGAGGAAATCCATTAATAGAGGCAAAGTTATTGTCAATGGGATGCTGCTTTACGGGGGTCTTTCATGCTTAACTTTGATTCATTTTGCACAGAATATATAGTTGAGGCAATCTGAAGTTGTCCCTTTTGTTTGGCAAGTGTGAAGAATAAGAGAGGCACACTATGTGTACAGAAACCAGAAACCAGACACCTAGATTTAAAAACATGTATTCTGAATGCTTTTTATTACTAGGAGACCAAGATTACAAATTAGAAGCACCATGAAGATTGAAAATAATGCTTTACGTACGATTACACCTAATTTGTTTATGCTGCTGAAAAGGGGAAATTGTTAGACACAGCAAACTAAAATAGTCATTATAAGCTTAATTAAATGCTTCTTGTGAATTTTTCCACAAATTATTTGTCAATCCATACCACACTAATTAATGCGGAGATGGAGACCAGATGACCTTATCATTGTCGCACTTGGCATGTTAGCACTGAATCATACCCCAGAAGGTCATTAATTTACTCAAAGAGAAAGAGACCAAGCCACTGAACACTTTATTGCTAACTCTTTAGATGCTAAATATTCTTTAGTAGGGTTAAAGCTCAGCTATTTTCTAGAAAAGTTTTAATTACTGAATGCTTCATAGGTCAGATTTGTTTAGAAAACCACTATCTCGAAAAGGATTGGCCTTCAAAGGAAGAACAAACAATGGAACAACGTGCAAATGAATAATAAATTAGGATGATAACAAAAAACACAGAGAGATTCTCTGAGCCACTCCACGGCATTGTGCCTCTCTGGCTGCAGAGAGAGCGCTGAAAGCCCCTGTGCCTCCAGAACTACCGCTTCCTGCCCCCGCAACAGCTGCCCTCCTACAATCCCCAAATAGCAGATGGACCCTCCAGGTCATGGCCAACTTGCATAGAACCAGCCCAAGAATCAGGAAGACACAAGTGACTCCCTTGTGTCACCTACAAATGATGTCTAATGGAAGCAGATAAGGGCCTGGCCTACTTTGTTTTATTATTATTCTTACTGCAAACAGTAACACAAGATTACACTTGCCATCATGATATCATGATCCCATTCCTGCAAGATGCCGAGTGCACTTAACACTCACTGACAGTGAGATTTGAGGGTGCTCAGCAGCATGCAGGATCAGGTCGTGTGTGTGTAACAAAGAGGACGCACAGTTTAGGGTATGTCTACACTACAAACCTAAGTTGACCTATATTAGGTTGACTTGCAGCCACCGCAGTAATTACTGCAATGGTGCATGTCCACACTAACCTCCATGGGTCACTGGTGCGCGTTCTCATTTCCACCGACCTAAGAAGGCTAGTGTGGAGAGCTGAGAGCCCGAGCTCCTAGCTCCACTGACAGCTCCCTGCCAGCAGTCTGGCTACCACACAGGCTGCTCTATGGCAGACTGCTCCCTCCCAACCCCCTGTTCCCCATAGGAGCAGGACGAAGCCTCACAGGGCTTCTCACCACCAAGGAGCAGAGTCCAGCTCTCCCGGCTTCTTGGCCCCACCTCCACCCTACCTACTCCCCACCATGAAATTGACAAGGCTACCCGGCTCCCATCTGGGAGTGGGATCCAAAGCTGCCCCAGTCTTCTCACCCCAACTCCTAGATGGGAGCAGGGTCCAGCCACCCATCTCTCCAGGGAAGCAGGGGCTTTTTTGTCAATTTAATGGCTCCTACCATGAAACTGACAAGACAGCCAATATAAGGGACACAGTGTCTAGGCAGGTACTGTGTTGCCCTAACTACACCAACATAAGCCTTACACCTCTTGTGGAGGTGGAATTATGATGTCAGTGTAATAGGGCACTTACATTGATGGGAGAAGGCTGTAGTGTAGGTACTGACATAATTAGGTCAACATAAGCTGCCTCATATCTACCTGTGTAGTGCAGACCAGCCCTTAGACAGATTTTATCAGTAAGGGAGGATGTTAAATCCATCCATTTTCTTTCTTTAATAATAGATATTACAGATAAAGCATGAAGGTACTAAAAGAAAGAAAAGCTTCTGTAATTATTACAGAACTAAAGAAGATTTGCTGATCAACCCTAAACTTCTAGGGCAAAACAAAGTAAGTTTGATATTAATTTACTATTACTTCACTTGGGTCCTGTCATGAACAGTTCTCCATTACTCATTAATAAGAAATATTGCTTATCAGTCTACTACAGCAGCACAATTATGCTGCAATTAAATCAAATCTATTCACACTGACCTTTCAGTGGAGACTTAAGAGCTTTAATAACTTCCTATATTATTGTAAACATTAAAACTTTCATGCAATCTCTCTTTTTTAAAAAAAAAAATCTATCATGTAATATATTGTTTTCATATCGTACCACTACCTATAATATTGCTTCATGCATTTTGCATTTGTAATGACATCTCTGGTCAGCCCCTTTGTGGGAACTGAACCCATGAACTTTCAGTCTTGGGCTGAATAGTTTAAAGGTGGTAACACCACCTTAAATTTTTTATGTGATCCAGCCATTGTAGGGGAACGAAGACCATGTTACACATTTTTCATAGCCATTGGTTCTTTTCAGAACCGATGTTTTTCTCCAGTCACACTTTACACATTTTTATCTGTATTTTTTCCAGTTTATTCAGTGAAGTGACTCTTTTATAATCCCTGTTATGGGGTCCATTCACCTCCTCCTGTCACCCTGGGGATTAGCGCTAGCCAGGTATTGCACCCTCCTCCTGCGGTGTCTGTCACTCTCATCGTCCTCTTGCCCGGTCCCTCTTGCTCCAGGAACCAAGCCTCCTCTTTATGATTCACCTCTACAGATGGGTCACCATACATGTTCCCCTTCTAAGGTGAGTAACAAAGTCTTTCCAGGATAAACCACCCCAGGCAGTCTGCTGTCCTCTGCCAGGCCTGTGCCACATCCTGCATGACTAGCAGGGGAACCCGGGCCTGTCCTCTACTCTGGGTTCCAGCTCAGGGACCCACAGGTCAGCAACCAAGGTCCTCACTATTCTATTCCTTACTGCTTTTCCGCTGAGCCTTATCCTACCTTCCTGGCTTCCCCCCTCTCTGGGTTGACCAGCCTCCCATCTCCCTCCTCTCAGGAAGTAACCGTGGACTATCCCCTAACTCCTAACACACCTCCCTTCTCCCAGAGAGTGACTACTTCCTCCTGCCTACTTCCTCCTGCCACCTCCCTGGCTTACATGGGCCCCTCTAGCTGAACCTGCTTCCAATCAATTCCCTGCTCTCTGGCTCCTCCTCCGGGTGCAGCCTGGGCAGTTAATTGGCCCACTTAGCCATCTTAATCCCTCCAGGCCTTGTGTGGGGTGGACATCCCATCACACCCCTCTCTTCTAATTTCTAGAATTGTTACATATTCTTCTACATTAGGATTCAACACCAAGACCAGAATTACATCTTCTATCTTCTTTAGAAACAGTGATTGCTACTAAAAACTGGATCTAAAAGGCTAAGAGGAAATAAGAATTTTCTTCCAGTGGAACAATCTAAAATCATTTATAATAACAGAATAGCACTCGAGGTGATAGTATGCAGTATCATGCTTTCCCTTCTGTTACAAAGGAATAATCAAGAATGACATTGCTTAGTTATTTGCAAAGATTCTTTAAAATTTGCTTGAAAAAATTATGCTGATTAGAGTATACCAAGAATTTTCCAGGAACAGCATCCATTGCATTTCTAACAAGATTTTATGATTGTTGATCCTTGAATACTAAACACATCACGATCAAACAAAACCCACACAAAGTTGTTGATCCATCTCAAGATGGATATACAACTGGAGTTTGGTGATCATCTTTCCATTTCTGGATCTGGTTAACATTTGTTTCTTAAAAGGCAAGATGTCAAACAGTTAACAAAGCAGAGATATTAGCAGATATCAGATTATCATGTAATAAATACAGGGTATGTTTTCTTAATCAATGGACCAGATTCACAGCTGGTATAATTCAGTGTAGCTCTGTTGCCTTCAATGGAGCTATGGCAATTGTCCCGAGCTGACAATCTGGCCCACTGTTTTCAAGTAATGTTAAGTTTTAAGTTGCCTTCTCAGCTCAATCTTTAAGTGTAACTGGTGGATAAGAGTACAGTTGACTCTATATTACATATAGTTTAACAACTGACAACTTTGTAATGTGATACAACATATTTATGAAAATCCAAGGATAACAGTAGCCTTTCATCTCTGAAGATCTGAAACAAAGTTCTAGCTAAGATCACAGGCAGAAATGAGCTTGATTGTCTGAAACTAGCCCTCAATTTAGCACTAAGAACAGTTCCTATTCACAAGAGGTTCAGTCAGGAGTAACAAAGGTGTTGCAGTTCAAGACTCCAGCGCACTGGCGGAGCTGTAAGGGCAGAAGGTCAATTTCAACTGTCTATGCTTAATTAAGACTATTTTGATGATATAAGGGAGTCCAATGACCTTGTAATGCTTTACAAACTAAGGACAAAAGATTTGGCCTCCTATTATTACTATGCCTCAACTTTATTAAAGAGAGTTGAATGTTGCAAAGCAACAAGAAAAAAGCAACAGAAGAAGCAACTCAGTATATATTGCATTTGCAAAACTGGTTAGTCACATTGCATTTCTCATCACTAACAAACACCACTTAGATAAACATTTAATAACTGTAAAACACGGAACAACTAATTTAATATATTATGTAAACACAGCTAAAGAAGAAAAAAATTATATTTGGTTTCATATGTTGTGTTCAGTAATCATCTCTAACATGTCTAAACAATGAGATTTGTTCTACACATTTCTAAGCACTGCATTCAGACCTGTATACCTAAACCAAAAGTCAGAAGATTACAAGTCAAAACCCTGAATTGTGGCCTACCTTTACACTGAGTAACAACTTGAATTTTCTACATATGTACTCTGAAGAGTTTCAGCATCACATTCAGTATAAACTAATTGTCTCAGATTTCATGGAGCTCTTAAATGAAGAAAATAATTAAAGCTTAGGCAAGTAGACAACATATTTGTGCAAGCATCAAGGAAATTATATTCTACAGGATTCAGCCCTGCAACACCATTTGTACTGTACTTACAGTATGAACTCTTATGGGAGATGGAACATAGAAGGTTCAGAAAAAGCACTCTTGCCTGCTGTATAAAGAATGTCTTCATATTTCTGGCTTGGATTTCATTATTTCACTTTCAAAAATAGTCACGTCTGAACTACAATCAGCCGTTCACATAAAGTGTAATACCGGAACTAACTGGAAAGATGAAATTCTCTGACAATGCAGGTACTCCTCTATATGCTCTTCCATATCTTACAAAGGCAACAAGGATAAAACTCCATAACAGTGAGTACTTAAACGTATTTTGTATCGAAACTTAGACAGCTGTTAGCTTTGTTCCTGTTCCGATTGGTATAAAAAGCCCAGAGATAAGAAATATACAAAAGCATAGTGAGGTACTTTCCCTCTTAAAATATTCAGGTAATGGGGAAAACAGCCAGAAGGATAGATAAACAGCCACAGCCCCAACAATTTGTAGATTTTTGACAGTAACAACAAAGGATGATTAAAATGCAATGAGAATTTCTATCCAGCAAGAAAAAGAAAGTACAGTGTGTACTCCTCACAAATGTATGTACCCAGCCCCCTTGGCACACCAACAATAAGAACAAGGAACTTATTTTTCCCTGAAGCATGTTTCATTCTTGCTACTAGATTGATGCTACTCCTCTAAATTAAATGTCATTACTATAGACCAGTTATTAGCTTATCAGTAGCCAATGGTGAATCTCTCTGAGGAAAAAAAAAGCTAAAGTTTTCTAGTGAAATGAAGCAGAAATACATGTTTGACATTCTATACAATTAGCCTATCATGAAAGAGAATTGTCTACAGATTCCTTCATCAATGAACCAAAAACTGTGATGAATAGTTCAAGCAACCTGACCATCTCTCTCCTTTTATGTAAATTATTCAGTTTTCTGTATTCTATATCTATTACTCCATGCACATGTTGATTAGTTCATTGATCCCCGCCCCACACACACACAGTTGAATTTAATGGAGTTTGTAAAAGCGAGTAATCTAATTTAGGAGCCAAACTCTTCTTCCGTTTCCACCATTAAGTCAGTTGAATTACTTCAGATTTCCACAAATGAGGGAAAAGAAGAGAGAAAAGAAAATCTGGCCTTAAGTGTAAGAAACTCACTTATAGAATCATAGGACTGGAAGGGACCTCAAGAGGTCATCTAGTCCAGACCCCTGCACTCATGGCAGGACTAAGTATTATCTAGACCGGAGTGGGCAAACTACGGCCTGCGGGCCGGATACAGCCAGTCAGGGCTTTGGATCCGGCCCACGGGATTGCCACCCCCATGACGCTGCGGGCCCCGTGCCACTCCCGGAAGTGGCCGGCACCACATTTCTGGGGGGAGGAGAGGCAGAGGGCTCTGTGCACTGCCCTCACCTCCAGGCACCACCCCCCACGCAGGTCCCATTGGCTGGGAGCGGGGAATGGGAGTTTTGGGGGAGGTACCCACAGGCAAGTGCAGCGCACAGAGCCCTCTGCCTCCCCTTCTCCCAGGGGCCACAGGGACGTGGTGCCAGGTGCTTCCGAGGGTGGTGCGGCACAGTCCCAGGGCAGGCAAGCAAGCAGGCAGGTGGGTAGGGAGCCTGCCCTGGTCCTGGTGCACACCACTGCCACCCCGGAGCCACTCCAGATAGGCGGTGCTGGGCAGGAGCCTGGACCCTGAACCCCTCCTGCACCCCGCACCCCAATCCCCTGCCACACCCCTCCTGCACCCCAACCCCCTGCTGCACCTTGCACCCCTTCTGCACCCCAATCCCCTGCCCTGAGCCCCGTCCCGCACTCCGCACCCCCTCCTGCACCCCAACCCCATTCCCTGAGCCCCCTTGTATGCCCTGCACCCCTCCTCTGCCCCAACCCCTTGTCCTGAGTCCCCCCCTACACCCCGCACTCCCTCCTGCATCCCAACCCCCTGCCCCAGCCCTACATTCATGGCCCTGCATGCAATTTCCCCACCCAGATGTGGCCCTCAGGCCAAAACGTTTGCCCACCCCTGATCTAGACCATTCCTGACAGGTGTTTGTCTAAACTGCTCTGAAAAATCTCCAGTGATGGAGATTCCACAACCTCCCTAGGCAATTTAGTCCAGTGCTTAACCACCCTGACAGTTAGGAAGTTTTTCCTAATGTCCAACCTAAACCTCCCTTGCTGCATTTTAAGCCCATTGCTTCTTGCCCTATCCTAAGAGGTTAAGAAGAACATTTTTTCTCCCTCCTCCTTGTAACAAACTTTCACATACTTGAAAACTGTTGTCCCCTCTCAGTCTTCTTTTCCAGACTAAACAAACCTAATTTTTTCAATCTTCCCTCATAGGTCACATTTTCGAGACCTTTAATTATATTTTTTGCTCTTCACAGACTCAGATTCATAGATATCCCAAGACTGCATTAGCTTTTTTCACGGCTGTATCACATTGGCGGCTCATAGTCATCCTGTGATCAACCAATACTCCGAGGTCCTTCTCCTCCTCTGTTACTTCCAAGTGATGCGCCCCCAGCTTATAACCTTGCACTTTTCACTATTAAATTTCATCCTGTTACTATTACTCCAGTTTACAAGGTCATCCAGATCTTTCTGTATGATATCCTGGTCCTTCTCTGTATTGGCAATACCTCCCAGCTTTGTGTCATCTGCAAACTTTATTAGCACATTCCCACTTTTTGTGCCAAGGTCAGTAATAAAAAGATTCATAGGCAGGAGTTGTAGACCAAGCTGGATGAGCAAGCATCTCAGAGAGATGATTAAAAAAAGTAGAAAGCATACAGGGAGTGGAAGATGGGAGGGATCAGCAAGGAAAGCTACCTTATTGAGGTCAGAACATGTAGGGATAAAGTGAGAGGCTAAAAGTCAAGTAGAGTTGGACCTTGCAAAGGGAATTAAAACTAATCGTAAAAGGCTCTATACCCATATAAATAAGAAGAAAACAAAGAAAGAAGAAGTGGGACCGCTAAACACTGAGGATGGAGTGGAGGTTAAGGATAATCAAGGCATGGCCCAATATCTAAACAAATACTTTGCCTCAGTCTTTAATGAGGCTAATGAGGATCTTAGGGATAATGGTAAGATGACAAATGGAAGGAGGATATGGAGGTAGATATTACCACATCTGAGGTAGAAGCCAAACTTGAACAGTTTAATGGAACTAAATCGGGGTGCCCAGATAATCTTCATCCAAAAATATTAAAGGAACTGGCACATGAAATTGCAAGCCCATTAGCAAAAATTTTTAATGAATCTGTAAACTCTGGTTGTACCGTATACCTGGAGAATTGCTAATACAGTTCCTATTTTTAAGAAAGGGGGAAAAAAGTGATTTGGGTAACTACAGGCCTGTTAGTTTGACATCTGTAGTATGCAAGGTCTTGGAAAAATTTTTGAAGGAGAAAGTAGTTAAGGACATTGAGGTCAAAGGTAAATGGGACAAAATACAACATGGTTTTACAAAAAGTAGATCATGCCAAACCAACCTGATTTTGTTCTTTGAGAAAGTAACAGATTTTTTAGACAAAAGAAATGCAGTGGATCTAATGTACCTAGATTTCAGTAAGGCATTTGATATGGTGCCACATGGACAATCATTAGTTAAATTGGAAAAGATGGGGATCAGTATGAAAACTGAAAGGTGGATAAGGAATTGGATAAAAGGGAGATTACAGCGGTTCACACTGAAAGGTGTACTGTCAGGCTGGAAGGAAGTTACTAGTGGAGTTCCTCAGGGATCGGTTTTGGGACCAATCTTTTTATTACTGACCTCGGCACAAAAAGTGGGAGTGTGCTAATAAAGTCTGCGGATGATACAAAGCTGGGAGGTATTGCCAATTTAGAGAAGGACCGGGATATCATTCAGGAAGATCTGGATGACCTTGTAAACTGGAGTATGAAATTTAATAGTGAGAAGTGTAAGTTCATGCATTTAGGGATTAATAACAAGAATTTTAGTTGTAAGCTGGGGATGCATCAATTACAAGTAATGGAGGAGGAGAAGGATCTTGGAGTATTGGTTGACCACAGGATGACTATGAGCCGCCAATGTGATATGGCCCTGAAAAAAGCTAATGCGGTCTTGGGATGCATCAGGTGAGGTATTTCCAGTGGAGATAAGGAGGTGTTAGTACTGTTATACAAGGCACTGGTGAGACCTCACCTGGAATACTGCGTGCAGTTCTGGTCTCCCAGTTTGAATTCATCCTTCTTAAACATAGAACTGGTACAGAGAAGGGCTACTAGGATGATCCAAGGAATGGAAAACCTGTCTTATGAAAGGAGACTCAAGGAGCTTGGCTTGTTTAACCTAATTAAAAGAAGGTTGAGGGGAGATATGATTGCTCTCTATAAATATATCAGAGGGATAAATACCAGGGAGGGAGAGGAATTATTTAAGATCAGTACCAATGTGGACACAAGAACAAATGGATATAAACTGGCCATCAGGAAGTTTAGACTTGAAATTAGATGAAGGTTTCTAACCATCAGAGGAGTGAAGTTCTGGAATAGCCTTCCAAGGGAAGCAGTGGGGGCAAAAGACTTATCTGGCTTTAAGATTAAACTCGATAAGTTTATGGAGGAGATGGTATGATGGGACAACATGATTTTGGCAATTAATTGAGCTTTAACTATTCATGGTAAATAGGCCCAATGGCCTGTGATGGGATGTTAGATGGGGTGGGATCTGAGTTATTACAGAGAATTCTTTCCTGGGTGTCTGGCTGGTGAATCTTGCCCACGTGCTCAGGGTTCAGCTGATCGCCATATTTGGCGTCGGGAAGGAATTTTCCTCCAGGGCAGATTGGAAGAGGCCCTGGGGGGTTTTCACCTTCCTCTGTAGCATGGGACACAGATCACTTGCTGGAGGATTCTCTGCACCTCAAAGTATTTAAACTGTGATTTGAGGACTTCAATAGCTCAGACATAGGTGAGAGGTTTTTCGCAAGAGTGGGTGGGTGAGATTCTGTGGCCTGCATTTTGCAGGAGGTCAGACTAGATGATCATAATGGTCCCTTCTTACCTTAAAGTCTATGATTCTATATTAAACACAGGTGGAGATTCTGTGCAATCTGTCTAACTAGAGCCACTCATAATACAGGACAACAGTAGAGAGAGTACAGAATCGCAACCATCAATCTGCAGAGAGGAAGTGATATTTGGTATTATGAAAATGAAGCCTGGGAAAGCACCAGGAGTAGATAATGTACTTCCAGAATTGTTAAAGTGACTGGTAAACATAGTACTGATCTTATGTGGAAAATTTGTAATCATGTATGGATGTCTAGAAATTGGCTGGAGGACTGGATGAAGGGGATTCTTCTGGCCTTTACCAAAGAAGGGAGACATAACAGAACATAGTAACTATTGTACCATCTCACTGATAATGTACACAAGCAAAGTACTGCTCTACATAATCCAGGATCCCATGAAGCACAAGAGAGAAGTAGAACTACAACCACAACGAAGTGGTTTCAGAGAGGGCTGTGGCACACAGAACCAAACTGCAAATATCCAGCATATGATTGAAAAACACAGCGCACAGTCACTGGTTGATCATTTGCCGCATTGACAACTCAAAAGCATTTGATACCATATGACACCTGTTTTTGGAGGACACTGGCAGACATGGGAATTCCGAAACATCTCATTGAACTCATTGCAAGCCACTGTCACCGACAACAGACCATGGCGTGACAAGCAGTAGGCAACAGTCAGTGGTAGTCCACTGGGCAGGGTGTGAGACAAGGATATATTTTGTCCCCAACCCTCTAACATTTAAGCAGAATTTAGTACAAGACAAGCCTTGGAAGGTTTTGACAATGTGGAAGGAGCTGGGATTTCCATTGGTGGATACCGCTTAACTGGCCTCATATGTGGATGACATGACACTCTGTGCTACGGCCACTGATGCAATGCAGCAAATGTTGGAATCTGTAGAAACAGTTAGTGAGGAATATCGACTATCCCTTAATGTGACAAAAACAAAATTCATGTACCTTGACAAGACCAACCACCACAGGATGCAAGCAGCCATCACAATTAATAGATGTAATAGATTAAATTAATTATCTGGGATCATATATAGCCAACCAAGGAGGCTGTTCCAAATAAACTGGAAGAAGCCTAGGGACAACTCACCCAGCTTTGCCATCCCTTAAGAAAACGTGAAAAAAGTGACATTTCCAAACGTATGAAGGTGCAGTTGGTGAAAAGCCAAATTTTTCCATGGTGATTTACATATGTGGCTCGTGGGAAGTTAATGCTGCTGACAAGCATAAAACTGGAGTTATGAAATGTGATGCTGGTGAAGACTCTTGTGTATTTCTTGGGTGGAAAAAAGTCGAATGCCTATGTTAGAAATCAGAGTAACAGCCGTGTTAGTCTGTATTCGCAAAAAGAAAAGGAGTACTTGTGGCACCTTAGAGACTAACCAATTTATTTGAGCATAAGCTTTCGTGAGCTACAGCATCCGATGAAGTTAGCTGTAGCTCACGAAAGCTTATGCTCAAATAAATTGGTTAGTCTCTAAGGTGCCACAAGTACTCCTTTTCTTTATGTTAGAAATATTACTGGAGAGGAGCAGACACTGATGTAGAAAATCAATGTATACAAACTTATGTACTTTGGTCACATTTGGTTTAGAGATGGAAATAACCTTCAGGAAAATTATTGTGGAAGGAATGGTGGAGGCTCATCAAAGTAGGGGACAACAAGTGAGGAGATAGATGGAAGGTTTTCTTACACACTGCTTTAGCTTTTGGCTCAAATGTCTATATTATTTCTAAGGCTACATCTACATTGCACATCTCTTTTGGCAGCATGTAGGATATGTGTAGCTACACACCATAGTGAAAAGCAGGCATGGGGTGTATAAATACATGTGTCAGTGAAAGGCTCTGGCAGTGGGGAGGCAGCCTTTCTGCATTGCTGGAGCCTTTCACTCCAGCAGTTCCCCACTACTGGAGCCTCTCTCCATTACAAGAAATGCTTTAAAATAAGTTTTCAGATTATGGGCAGATTCACTGAAGCTTGCCCATGCATAACCTTGGAGTACAACCACCTTCTTGTTCCTGGGATGTATGGACTTGCAGTTCAAGACCTTGTTATGGTGCTGTACTGGACTATGATCAAAAGGAGCCACTTTTAAAATTCTAACACCAGACTGGAAGTGGCATAGGAGAGGTTTCCTGCCTCTGATGCAGTCCACATATTCTCTGGGTATAGCTAAATTATCTTGATCAGATATGACTTATGCTTGAAGAGCACTTTTTTGTGTGCCTTTCTGTATACCAGAATATACCCCAGTTCCTGTTACAATATTCCCACATGCACACACACAATTTCAAATTTCACAAGTTGAACACTGTGCTGTACAAACAGTATTCTCTATGGGTTGATTGTCCACTGCTTAGCACCTTATGTATGTCATTTGCACCTGTGCAGAGTCATAACAACAATATTACAGTCTCCTATTACCGACTTTGAAGAAGGTGTAATTGAGTCTTGGGTACATAATTAGCCCTTTATGAGGATTAAGGTGACATGGAGGAGATGAAGGTACTGTTCTTATCATTGAAAACAGCTATCGATTCTACTCCATGTATCTTTGCAGAAGCCCCAATTGTAATCAAATATGTTCAGTTTCAAGGGTATTTTCAGAAATGTAAGAGTAAGACCTTAAATGAAAATATATAGATAAATTTAATTCTTTCCCCCACTGAGTCATGTAGTATAATTACTTCTTCCAAAAAGCTATTTGCAAAATGCCAAGTTTCTTTGCTTTCAGTCAACCTGAGATTTAAGGGAGAAGTGAAAATTTCTATCCAGTTATAGTGTTATCCAGCTTTGCACCTCAAAATCATAAGTGATGGCTCAGCAGCTTATTCAGCAGAAAAAGCAACTTGGTCATAATAACCTTTTTGTTGGTTTAAGAGAATAGATCTCCAAAGACCTAAGAAAAGAAAACTCAGGCAAATATGTTCTCCAAACTAGTACTTTCCTCCCAATTCTCAGAAAAATTTGGCTCAGACTTCAAGTTTATTAAAATGTGTGTCTCTGTCAACAATGCCAGTTAGTGCTATTTGTGATGATGGTTTTTTGTGTTGAAGTCACAAATGAACTTCAACTGAGTCAAATGTTTATTTTAGGTTTTAATAAGCACCCTGAATATTGGATTCTTATCTGAACATTTTTAGTCTACAATAGTGGGCTGGAAACCTCACAAAAGCAAGCCTTAAAAAACAACTCACTTCCACTACTTTTTCCTTCCACAGTTCAGCTGAAAACACCAATGAAAACCCTCTCATGCTATTTCAACATTTCTACATTCAGTCCCAACCAGACCCAGGAAGTGTACAGGTGGCACAAGAGGAAAAACCAACTACACTTTTTCAAACATCAAAAAAATTGAGTTATTTTGTTCAGACTGGTTTGCCATCCAACCTCTCCATTCCAGCATTGCAATTAGAAAATGGGACCGAAAACTCGAACTTTTTAATAGTTATAAATCAACTTGGCTGGATTTGCTGCTGTCTTAAGTGAGCAGGACTCCATTGATTTAAATGGTCTGTCTGCTACTTTAACTGCCAGCATGGATGTGCTTAGCAACTCCCTGTTTGTCAGTCACCCATGAAGGTTGGTATCTGCATAAACGGCATCAGGGGACTCAAGAAGCAGTTCAGAAATATTCTATGACATCACTGTGGAAAGCTGTAAGTAAATCCTTTGGACTGCACAAGGTAAAATGTGGGTTTCCCACATAAAGTGATGAGGTAGTGCAACCCTCACACCTTCTGGGTGTGGTGTTCTGTCCCATCTAGTGGCACCGAGACCACTTAGAGAGAGAGAGAGAGAGAGATTAAGGAGTCTGCTCTACAACCTTAGCTCAGAGCCGCTCAGCTTTTAGCTCAGGCAGTAGAGGCTCAAGCACTAAGCTCCAGAGGTCCCAGGTTTAATACCGATGACCGGGGTCTGTTGGCATTACAGTAGCATAACACATGAAGTTATCATGAAGTACATTTGCATCTGTTTTAAAAATGTTATGTTCTTGCTTCCTTTACTTACCTGATAGTGTTTTGGGTTGCATTTTGTTTTGTTTTGTTTTTTGGGTTACCATTTTACTTCCAAGTTACTATACAACCATGACGTGCAACATGCTCTCTGAGGTAACTAGTCTTCATTATAATGTCAATGGAACTGACAACTCCTGCACTTTGATGGAAATTCTTTCACATTAGCAGCTGATAATATAGAATTTATGAGTTCCCTCCTGGACATGGTGAGAAGTGTTTTTAAAAAACACCAAGTGCTAAATATCTAACTTTTTTCAGTAACACAAAGTTGAAATAAAATGTATTATAGCTTCTAAGTGGATATTTTAATGGAAAACATTTGTAGAAAAAAATCTGTGCTAGGATTAATATGCTTCGGGAGAAAACCTGCCACAATGAATTGGCAGGATACATTTCAGATAGGTTGCACATAAGCAGTGCAAATTAGATATCTGACTAGAGGCTGACCAGTGGTACAGAAGATTGTGTGTGTGTGTGTGTATATATATATGTAAATGAGAGATTGCAGAATGCTTTTTTGCCTGTAAAGTTTCTTCCTGACACCATAACATTTAACAATTCTGGAAGGTCACTAGCTCTCTTTCTGTTAAAAAAATTAATCAAAATGAGACTAGATGTTTAAAGATGGAAAGCAATAACCCCATCGCTCAATTAACTCAAACAACATGGGTTAGACACAGGGGATTACTCCATTTCCAAATGGATTTGGGACCCTAGGGACATTCAAAGACGTTATTTAAAATATTCCCAAAGTCTGTACATTTGATCTTTCTGAATCTAGCATAAGCAGTTCAGACACTCAATTTACAAATCAGCCTCACAAACAGATGAGCCACAGAGAGGCTGTGAATTCTAGCAGTGTCTTCATAAACACAGAAATCAAGACATATGTTGTGTGAATTTGAGACAGAGGTGCAAATATATTTTTCGTTTCATGTTGGCCATTTTTCCAGCAAATGTCTAATTTAGCACTGATAAAAGTGTTCCCACCATGATATGCAGTCTCATGGGCAGTATTCTCCTTGCTTTCTCAAAAAGATTTTCTTGTAATCATCTCTGCACTCTGGTTCCTTCCAAATGATTTTCTTCCTAGCTCATGCAAAACCTTGTTCCACTGAAGTCAACAGAAGTTCATCAACTTAAGCAGGACCAGGATTTAGCCCATCATTTTTTTCCAGGCAAATGGACCTCTTTAAAAACTCAGCAGTATAACTAGACAACATAATCATGTCATGCCACAGATAGTTAGCTAGATTCTCAGCTGCACCCGCCTGGGTGCAATAGAGGTGGAGGACCTAGAAGAGACAATGCCCCAGCTATGCCCCATACTCACCTCAACACACCTCCCTATACCAGGAGTTGCGGGGATTGGCTATGCCTGTTCGAGATTTATCCACGTTAGAGAAATCTCTGACTGCAATTCCCCGGCTAATCTCCTCAGCCTTTGAACCATGAAGCAAAACAAAGGGATCAAAAAATTAAGCCAAACAATCTGTTCCAATCACATTAGAAGAATTTTCTAGTAGAAACAGGTGAAACTTTTAAGACAGAACAAACCAGCCTGAACTTTCTCCCGTTTCCCTATTTGAACCAAATAAACACCCTTTTCCCACATTTGGGTCAGTTTAAGTCTATTCTTCCCTTTCTCCTGGCCCCAGTTCACAGCAATACCAGTGGAGGCTGTTAGCTCTGGCTACAAGATTCTTTGAGACATTTCTGAGCCCTGTGTTTTCTAGGAGGCACAGTTACTATGTCAATTGCATTGCTCTGATGAAGTGGCCAAAGTTCATACACTATCCTACCTAAGGGTCTGTCATGTGAAATCTTGGGAGATAAAGTCCTCAGTGTCCTATTGTCTCCTGTGGCATAATCCTCCATTTTAGATCTGCTGTGGGGGCATACTTACAGACTCACTTTTCTAACAGCAGGCTTCGATGAGCATTCTCAGACAAATTTCTCATTGATTTGGTTCAGGTCGTTAGAGAGGCAAAGCTGGAGTATTATAATATAGTTCTGTGTAGATTTTGGTCTGGAGACAAACAAATGTCAGGTGACTGTAATTGGCTGCATTCACAGGTAGGGAAGAGCTTTTTCCTAGAGGTTTCGGCTTATCAAGATTGTTTATTTTGTATATATTTTATCTATATTGCGCCTTTCTTTCTCTCTTCGTTTCTCTGTAAAGGAAGGGGCAGATTCTCTCACTTGCTCCACTCATTTTGCACTGCTCAGGCAGTGTATCTGCCTGCACCTCCTCTGCTGGGGAGGTACTTCAGCACCAGGCAGGCCTAAAGTGAATGTGGAGGGGGCATGTCTGCAACATAGCTGAAACCAGCCATATACTTGCTATCCCCATCTCAGGGATTCTTGCCAACTATGCAGAGTGAGTGAGCGTGTGTTACACATACATATACACACACATGCTTATTTTAGTAAATAGACTATTTCTGTATTCTGCATAATGGCCGTTCTGCCTTCGTCTGAAGTACTGGCATTAGCTGCACTCAGACAGGATACAGAAATAAATGAACTAGTAATAGATTGTGGTATGGGAATTATTGCACTCTTACTAATGTCTACACAAGTCATAGGGTCCTATACATGGCTTTGAAAACATACCCATTAGCCTCCAATTTGATTCCACACAACAGGCCCCATTCATCCCTAGCGTTACTCAGCTGAAATTAATAGAATTCCACCAGGGATTAATTTGAACAATGTATTGAATGAATGTTTGCAGTTGTGTGCACTTTTTCTAGCCTATATTATTATATATCATTGTGCTTTGATTGTGGCAGAGTGCAGTGGTCAATACTGTGCTCACCATTAGCCAGAGTGTCGCAACGCTCTCCCCACTCCCACCCGTATATATCTCGAATTTCAAGACCATTTTTCTACTTGTCTCCCTAAATGATTTGGAATGCTAAATTCTGATGTCCTTAATCTATCCTGAGCTGCCACAGGGTATTAAATGACAGTAAGAAATAAAGTTGATTTCTCCCCATCTAATGCATAACTAAAATATTCTACAGCTCTTATAGCAGAAGAAAAATGTAATTACCTATTAAGAAATGAGTTTTACTATTTATTTTGCATTTTGAGGAAATTCAAAGGTTTATGAAAAATGTTTTTAGCTTCAGGACTTCATCTTCAGAGTGAATAGCAGCACCCTGGTGCTTACAGGTACGTTTTAGCATTGCTGAGAGAGATGTACGTCTTCTTTTCTCTTTAAAATGTTATGCACCCTGCAAAAGGCCATTAAATAGGTTTAGAGGCCCTCAGGGCCTATTCACACAAGACTGGGAAGCATGTTTTGTCCAATTCTGAAGAGTCCTCCTATGGAGAGACAAAAATGTATGCATGTAAAGAATTTGTTACCAGCAATCTGCCATGACTGCTGCTCCATTTCTTCCCTCAACATTAGAGTGCTCCCAACTGAATTTTGCATCTAGCTTCCTACTCTTTGTGTAACGAGGCAAGCCAGATTCCTGAAACTTTGTTTGCTGGAAATCTAGATCTGAATTTTGTGGCTGTCATAAAAATAAAGGGAAGGCTAACCACCTTTAAATCCCTCCTGGCCAGAGGAAAAACCCTTTCACCTGTAAAGGGTTAAGAAGCTAAGATAACCTCGCAGGCACCTGACCAAAATGACTAATGAGAGACAAGATACTTTCAAAGCTGGGTGGGGGGGGAGGGAACAAAGGGTCCTGTCTGTGTGTGTGATGCTTTTGCCAGGACCAGAGCAGGAATGCATGTCAGAACTCCTGTAAAGAGTTAGTAAGCAATCTAGTTAGATATGCGTTAGATTCTGTTTTGTTTAAATGGCTGATAAAATAAGTTGTGCTGAATGGAATGTATATTCCTGTTTTTGTGTCTTTTTGTAACTTAATGTTTTGCCTAGAGGGATTCTCTATGTTTTGAATCTGATTATCCTGTAAGGTATTTACCATCCTGATTTTACAGAAGTGATTCTTTTACTTTTTCTTTAATTAAAATTCTTCTTTTAAGAACCTGATTGCTTTTTCATTGTTCTTAAGATCCAAGGGTTTGGGTCTGTGTTCACCTATGCAAATTTATCAAGCCTTCCCCAGGAAAGGGGGTGTAGGGCTTGGGGGGAAAGACGTTTCCAAGTGGGCTCTTTCCCTGTTCTTTGAGTAACACTTTGGTAGTGGCAGTGTTTAACCTAAGCTGGTAAGAATAAGCTTAGGGGATCTTTCATGCAGGTCCCCACATCTGTACCTTAGAGTTCAGAATGGGGAAGGAACCTTGACAATGGCTTATGCTCCTCTGTAGTTAATACTCTCAGTTGATATATTTACAATACCTGACCTCTTGACTAGCAACCTATGTGTTTATTTACATGGATGGCATAGTGGTGGATTTCGATCTAGTAGGTCATGTTCACACCAGATTGTCATCTTGAGAAGAGTTACTGAGAAAAGCTTAGAATGCCAGCAGAAGATTTTTTTTAACTTCCTTGATTATACAAAAGCATTTCATAGTGTCCACAGAGAAGCCCCCAGAAGATTCTGAGACACTATGAAATTTTAGGAAAAAGTGTTAATTTGATGATGCATGATGAGTCTGCATTCTACATCAGGACAGAGCAGAGAAATGGAATGGCCAAAGGCAATGCTGCATACTACTCCCACTTCCATTCTGTATTGTCATAGACTTCGTGATGAGAAGAGCAATGGTTGCTGCTGAGGACACTGGTATTGTTTGGGCAAGAGATTAGCTGCAAGACTTATATTTTGCAGCTGATATAGCCATATTGGATATCACTTTAGATGAGATGAAAAGACACTTTCAAGCAAAAAAGCAGAAGCTGCTAACGTGGTACTTCATATCAGTGCACAGAAGACCAAGATAGGAGAGAATCCTGTTAACACTGGTGGATATGTGATTGATGGAGAAAAGCACAAAAGAGTTATTGACTTTATCTATCTTGGCAGTATAATATCTGATAATGGCCAGCTCACTAAAGAAGTGAAGGCCAGATTTGGTAAAGCCTATGGATCATTTTCTCTTTTATCAAACATCTGGAACAGTAAGAAGTTACATCTGCACACTAAAAATTAGATTTGTACAATGCTATTGTCCTTCCAACACTACTGTACACCTCAGAAATGTGGCAGATGGTGGAAGTACGCAACAGGAAGCTGAATGCATTCCACCAGCACTGTTTAAGAAGAATCTAGGGAATTCATTGGAGGCATCATGTAACTAATGTGGAAGTGGTGCGCCACACAGGTCAGTGGACTACGGACTCAATTAGATAGAAATGACTACAGTGGTTTGACCATGTCATCAGGCTACCCCATGGCTTCCTTGGAACACAGAGAAGCAGGTTTCACCATTCCATCCTGAACTCCAGCACAAAGTAGCTTTGCATCATCCTGACCCAACAGCTGTTAGTGCTAGATTCTGCCATATTGAGCAGTACCTGGAATGGAACTACTTGCTGATAACGTACTATTCAATATGAATAAGGGTTGCAAAAATTGGCCCTTAAAAACTGTAAGCTCTTTGGGACAAGAACTGTCTGCTTCTTTGGGTTAGTACTAACCCTTCTTGGGTTAGTGAGTCTAGCACAATGTAACCCTGATCCTGATTTGGGCATCTGAGTACATATAAACAACAAATGGATAAAGAGAACATCTCATCTACATTCAATGGACCTATATGAGGAAAAGTGGAGTGCAATGGACCTATAGGAGGAAAAGTGGAATGCATCATCCAGAGCCAGACAAATTATTTTTAAGCAACTGGATAAATATCTAATGCAAGTTATTTTTGCTGGGTCTAGTACAGACTGAAGTTCAGATAAATGCATACTACTGAGCTGGTCAACATGTTTCATATTTAGAAGTTTTACATCAGAAAATACTGATTTGACTAAATCAAAACATTTCCCAGGAATTTACTGATTTTGTCAAAAATTTTCATGAGAAATTATAGAAACATTTTAGTTTTGATAAAATATTTTTATCTTATTGAAACCTTGTTTTTTATTTTATCATTCCCACTATGATGTTATATTTGTATTATAATTTATAATCTATAACAAGTCAAACAAATCAAAACAATATTTCAAAATAGGTCAAAATAAAATGTGTTTGAATATTTCATTTCTCAAAAAATTATGAGATTGACTTATCTTCCAAATTTGGGACAAAACAAAATTTTGGAATCTCACAATTTCCCATGGATGAAAATTCTGTTTTCAACCAGTTCTAGTGTAGCAATCATTTAGGGATACAACACTATCAGTAGGGTTAGTTAAGCATGATCTGTCTTCCTTTCAGTAAGATCTCTGGATCAGGGAGCCTTGCTGTACCCAACTCATAGTTCATCATACAGTTTATAGACTTCATAGATTCACAGATTCTAAGGCCAGAAGGGACCACTGTGACCACTAGTCTCAGTTCCTATATAATAGAGGCTATAGACCTTCCCTGAACTAATTCCTCTTTGAGCTAGAACATCTCTTTTAGAAAAGCATCCAATCTTGTTTTAAAAGTTGCCAGTGACTGACAAATCTACCACAATCCTTGGTAAATTGTTCCAATGGTTAATTACCCTCACTTAAAAATGTATGCCTCATTTCCACTCTGAATTTGTCTAGCTTCCACTTCCAACCATAGGATCTCGTTATACCTCTGTCTCCTAGATGCAGCAGCCCACTGTCAATTTTTTGTTCCACCTATAAGTACCTATACACTAATCAAGTCACTCCTTAATCTTTTCTTTGTGAAGCTAAATAGATTGAGCTCCTTGAGTCTATCACTATAAGACATGTCTTCCAATCCCTTAATCATTCTCATGACTCTTCTCTGAAACCTCTACCATTTATCAATATCCTTCTTGAATTGTGGATGCCAGAACTGGACACATTATTCCAGTCCTGGTTACACCAGTGTCATATGCAGAAGTAATATCACCTCCCTACTCAAGATTCCCCTGTTTATGCACCCAAGGATTGCATTAGCCCTTTTGGCCACAGCATCACACTGGGAGCTCATGTTCAGCTGATTATCCATGATGACCCCCAGATCTTCTTCAGAGACATTGCTTCCTAAAATAGAGTCCCCCACCCCACCCTGTGAATATGACATACATTCTTTCTTTTATGGATTTTAAGTTTTCTTCCAGGTCACAGGTAAAAATGTTAAATAGCACAGGGCCAAGAACCAATTTCTGTGGGACTCCACTAGAAACACTCACCCTGTATGATTGCCTGTTTACAGTTACATTTTGAGACCTGTCGTTAGCCAGTTTTAATCCATGAATATCTGCCATATTAATTGCGTATACTTATAATTTTTTTTAATCAAAACACTGTGCATTACTAAATAAAATGCCTTATAGCAGTCTAGGTATGTTACATCAATACTATCACATTTATCAACCAAACTTGTAATCTCATTTAAAAAAATCAAATTACTTTGACAGATCTATTTTCCAGAACCCCACGCTGAATGGCATTAATTACATTACCCCCATTTCATTCTTGATTAATAAAATCCTGTATCAGTCATTCCATTATTTTGCCCAGGGTCAATGTCAGTCTAACAGACCTATAACTACCTGGGTTGTCCCATTTACCATTTTTAAATATTGGCACCACATGGGCTTTCATCCATTCTGGAACTTACCCGGTGTTCCAAAAGCTATTGAAAATCAACATTAATCATCCAGCAAGCTCCTCTGCCATCTCTTTTAAAACTCTTTAACGCAAGTTATCCAGACCTGCTGATTTAAACAGTAACTATTTGTTAGCCATTTTTAACATCCTCCTGAGTTATTGGAATAGAAAGTGTTTAATCAGCATCTGAATAGAAATATTTATTGAACATTTTTGCCTTTTCTGCATTACAGTTAACAATTGTACCATTTCCATCTAGTAATACCAATTGTTTGGATTCTTTTGGTTCCTAATATATTTAAGCTCCTTCTTATTGTCATTAATTCTGTAGGCCACAGATTTCTCCTTGTGCCCTTCTGCTTGCTTTATCAAATTTTCTACACTTCTTAGTTTCTGATTTATATTCTTGCTGTCACCATATATTACTTCAGCATTCAATGAATCTCAAACTACTGTGGTAGCTCATACAGCTCTTCATTGCAAAGGAAATAGAGGTACGGCATGATTTTGCTCTTCAGAGACTACCATAAAAAGATGTTACAAGCCACTCAAAAGCTCTTCTTACTTTGATATGTTAGGAATTGTATTTTTATCACACAGGGATTCTGACAGAGCATCAGATCTGTATTTGCTAAGAAAAGTCATGAGTAAAGCACACACTTGACATTGATCATCATAAGATGTAATGTGTCAGGATAACTCTGCTTCTTTTCACCATAGTACAATTCATAAAATGGTTTTAACAAATGCTTGTTATAATCAAGCAATTAATTGACCTTTACAGTAGTAGTATGTAACTTTTTTTTGTATTTGCACACCTTTGAAGACTATACCTGTGTACAATTATTGCCCAAATCTTAACTTCCAATTATACTCTAGTAACACTAGTATCTGAAAGCCCATGCTGTTGCACAGGCATGTGCAGTTAGGCCAACTAATCTACCATCTGTGGAGTCTCCTTCATACAACCACTGAAACTGTTGCATGCAAATTAGCTTTCAAGTAAGGATGCTGATTGACTGAGTTATCTGTGATATCCCAATGGTCTAGGACTCTTGGCATGGCATAGATACATGCCTTCATGAAGCTGTACACCACACGGGTTTAATTTGTAAAGTCAAAATGGCCGAGAACTTAAAAATTGGATGAATCAGAACAAAAAGAGCTCTCAGCCATACTTGTCTCATGATAATGGTATCAAAAGACACCAATGTGTCTGCAAAGAATTTTTTTTAAAATTACTTAGGGCCCAATTCTGCTGCTATCAAAGTCAATGGCAAAACTCCCACTGGTGTCAACAGAAGGATATAGGTCAACATTTTCAAACTTGGCTGACTCGACTTAAGTCATTAAAATCCATATTTTAGTCATCTGACTAAAACTGGCCTGGTTCTCAAAAATGCTATGCACCCGCAACTAAAGCTATGTCTATATTGCTAGCAAGGTGGGTGAGTCCCCTGCTTATGTATACATACTTGCAATAGCTCTCATCAAGTTAGCGTGAGTATACATAGCAGCATAGCTGCGGTAGGCAGATAGCAGGAGTGGAGGCTCGCCTTAGCCATGCCAAGTACATACCCACTAGTTTGAGGCAGGTGTGTGCTTGGCACAGCTAAGCCATGCCTCTGCTGCTGTTGCCTGTGCTATCGCAATTATACTGCTATTTATACTCACGCTAGCTTTCATCAAGCTACCACAAATACATGTACACAAGCAGGGACTCACACCCCTAGTTCATAGTGTAGATGGAGCCTAGGAGTGCCAGGATCCAGTCTTGTCCCCAAGAAGTCAGTTGTAAAAATCCAATCAAAATGGGAGTTGCATTGAGACCCGTGAGAGTCAGCCTACATGTTCAAGCATATAACTGCATGGATGTGTGCGTTTGGGGGGGTGTTTTCACATGCATATGCCTATGGCAGCATCAGAACGTGCATTCATGGACCAGTGTATATGTAGATGCTCATGATAGTGATGGTGTATAAATAAGACTATACCTGTGAGTATGAGAAAGAGCGTGAGCAAGATGGGGGATGCAAATACCGCTGGGAGCGTGAGCTGTAAATGACTGAAAATCTAATTTAATAGATCAAAGAACACTTTCCCTCATTGTACCTGAGAGCAGAGCAAACTAACTATCTATTAAAATGACACAGAAGACAGAATTTCATCACATCTTATTTATAGCATCTGAAGAAAACATAAATGCGTAATAATATTCCCAAGCTCATACCAAATCCTGTCATCTGATTGTCTTCTATTGAAATAACTGAATTAGTTACTTACCAGCCTTCCCCAGGAAACAGCAGCTTTTAATAGATCCACATTTAAATTTGCATTTTTGTATCTTTACAGTGGGTTTGCTGTCTGTTACCTATTGGGGAAGGAAGGAAAGAGAATATTAGAATAATTAGCTATTCTGCAGACTGAACTATAGTGCCATCTTATCTTGACTCGAGGATCAGCATTCAAGGAGCAGTCATTCTGGGAGTGGGCATTTAACTGAAGTAACAAAAAAAAACCCCTGCAACCTTTAAAAGCAAAAGCAATTAAGGTCATTATTATTCAGGGAACTTAGCCATTTCAGGACTTTTAGTATTTAGTACTATGGTTTCACAAGTGCCCAGTTATTTTGTATGCCTCAAATTTGGGCTGCACCTAAGTATCTTAAGTTGAACACCCCAAAACTGAGGCATCCAAAAATCAGACAACTTATGCAAATGTAGGTCTGAAACTACTCTTAAGTGACCATAAAATTTTTCACCACAGCAAAACGACAAACTAACTACTTCTGAGATAGAGACCATCATCTTAAGTATAAAAGTTTTATTGAAGTTAATGTTTAAAATCAAATTTACACAAGTTAAGAGGGAAGGTACTGCACATCTGGGGTCAGGCTTGCGTTATGGGGGATTGCAAGTCTCGGTTACAAGGTTCACGAGGTACATACATATCACATAACCAGCACAGATCCAGATTGGGGTGCGGGAGTTTTTAAAATGTCAGTGGATAAGTAGGCTCAGGTACGCCACCCATGGAATGTATTAAGAGTCCAAGTCAGAATTGGTGTAGAGAATAAGTACATGGGTGTGGTGCGTCCCTTGGCTCGTCAGGGAAGGAAGTGGGTTATTTCCCTGGTTGGCGGTCTCAGTTACTCGACCTGGTACTGGTGGTGACCTGTGATGTGTTCCGTGTAGATGTCTCTGGACCACCTGATGGTGTCAGATACCATGAGCTGTCTCATGAGCTGGGCGTAGCATCAACCAACTTCGCACGCTCTCAGTACCTGAGCTCTATTACACCCTGGGAATGTCCAAATATTTTACAGCCCATGAAGAGAAGACAACAAATTGACATCTTTCCAGTTTACAGGCTTTAAAAAAAATAATTCCTAGTTCTCAGGGCCAGGACATAATTCCAGCCCCAACATAACTTCAAATTGCTGCCAGAAAGTTTTAGGTTCTGCCATTAGCTTGGGGTCCTTAGTGGACCTCAACTGAGTGGAGGATGGCTTTGGTGAGTAGCGATCTGCTATACATCCTTCTTCCTTGAAACACACAGTCTTCCCCACCCCTGGCATGTCTCCTATGCCACATGATGTACCTAGAGCTAGTCAGAAAAATGGAATTTCCCTCGCACTGGAAATTCTAACCTTTTACATTTTCCTTTCATTCCAAATCATGACAGATATACTTGATCATTTTGACTACCACAGAATGAAAATTCTGAAATTTTTTTTTCCTAAACCAAAATTGCCTTACCAAAGGTTACATTTCAATAATACCGCAACATAAAATGTTAAAATATCATATAAGCATAGTATTAAAATTAATTAAAGGTTAAACAAAGGTTAAAAAAAATAAAGTAGAAACAAAACGTTGGAATAAAAAACAAAACAAAACACAAACAAAATACTTAAATTTCTATTCAAATTATTTGATTTTGATGAAAACAACACTTTCTACCAGCTGTAGCTGTAAGTTTGTGAATGTGGTCTTTATATTCGGAATGCCCCCGATACTACAAACTTACTTATTAATAATGCTGTTGCCAAAAACTGCTTCAGTGGAGTAATTTTAGTAATTGTGCTATCACACAAAGTAAAAAAAAAAAAAAATCCTGAAAACCTCATATCCATTAAGCTTTCAAAGAGGTGCTGGAAGGTGTTTGTATTTTATGGACTATGTAATGCAAAATTCAATTAGTTCAGCACTGAATAATACATGGAGTAATTGTTCACCTCACTAATACAAGGCCAACCCAGAAGAAGTTTCAGCATACATTTTTCTTAAATAATAATAATAATAAAAAAATAGAATTATCAGGACCTTAAATGTAATAGAAGTTTTCATACTTTTCACTTTTAAAGTAAAAGTTATTGGTTAAATAAAAGTACAAGCTAATATTTTAAGTTAAGGAAGTCTCATGTTCCTGTGTGGTTCCTAATCAATAGCTCTGGAATTTTGTGAACAGCACATTTAATATTGTGTCTGTTTAATTATTACTGTGGTGATCCGATAATTATCTCTTGGGATACAGTAAGCTTCATTAAACATTGAGCCCTAGTCATTCATAAATTCATGTTACTGCTTGTCTCAACTAGCATTACAAAACTTAATAAATCAGGAAGTGTTGCTTTAAGCTGATGACTAGAAGTGTTACTTAACTTACTCAAATTATTGAATTCTTGAAAAAAATAAGGTTTCAGAGTAGCAGCTGTGTTAGTCTGTATATCCGCAAAAAGAAAAGGAGGACTTGTGGCACCTTAGAGTCTAACATGCAGGAGTGAAATCAGGAAGGCCAAATCACACCTGGAGTTGCAGCTAGCAAGAGATGTTAAGAGTAACAAGAAAGGTTTCTTCAGGTATGTTAGCAACAAGAAGAAAGTCAAGGATAGCGTGGGCCCCTTACTGAATGAGGGAGGCAACCTAGTGACAGAGGATGTGGAAAAAGCTAATGTACTCAATGCTTTTTTTGCCTCTGTCTTCACGAACAAGGTCAGCTCCCAGACTGCTGCACTGGGCAGCACAGCATGGGGAGGAGGTGACCAGCCCACTGTGGAGAAAGAAGTGGTTCGGGACTATTTAGAAAAGCTGGACATGCACAAGTCCATGGGGCTGGATGCGTTGCATCCGAGAGTGCTAAAGGAGTTGGCGGATGTGATTGCAGAGCCATTAGCCATTATCTTTGAAAACTCATGGCGATCAGGGGAATTCCCGGACGACTGGAAAAAGGCTAATGTAGTGCCCATCTTTAAAAAAGGGAAGAAGGAGGATTCTGGGAACTACAGGCCAGTCAGCCTCACCTCAGTCCCTGGAAAAATCATGGACCAGGTCCTCAAGGAATCAATTCTGAAGCACTTAGAGGAGAGGAAAGTGATCAGGAACAGTCAGCATGGATTCACCAAGGGCAAGTCATGCCTGTCTAATCTAATTGCCTTCTATGACGAGATAACTGGTTCTGTGGATGAAGAGAAAGCAGTGGACATGTTGTTCCTTGACTTTAGCAAAGCTTTTGACACGGTCTCCCACAGTACTCTTGCCAGCAAGTTAAAGTAGTATGGGCTGGATGAATGGACTATAAGGTGGATAGAAAGCTGGCTAGATTGTCGGGCTCAACGGGTAGTGAGCAATGGCTCCATGTCTAGTTGGCAGCCGGTATCAAGTGGAGTGCCCCAAGGGTCGGTCCTGGGGCTGGTTTTGTTCAATATCTTCATAAGTGATCTGGAGGATGGTGTGGATTGCACCCTCAGCAAGTTTGCAGATGACACTAAACTGGGAGGAGAGGTAGATACGCTGAAGGGTAGGGATAGGATAAAGAGGGACCTAGACAAATTCGAGGATTGGGCCAAAAGAAATCTGATGAGGTTCAACAAGGACAAGTGCAGAGTCCTGCACTTAGGACGGAAGAATCCCATGCACCACTACAGACTGGGGACCGAATGGCTCGGCAGCAGTTCTGCAGAAAAGGACCCAGTGGTTACAGTGGATGGGAAGCTGGATATGAGTCAACAGTGTGCCCTTGTTGCCAAGAAGGCCAATGGCATTTTGGGATGTATAAGTAGGGGCATTGCCAGCAGATCGAGGGATGTGATCGTTCCCCTCTATTCGACATTGGTGAGGCCTCATCTGGAGTACTGTGTCCAGTTTTGGGCCCCACACTACAAGAAGGATGTGGAAAAATTGGAAAGCGTCCAGCGGAAGGCAACAAAAATGATTAGGGGACTGGAACACATGAGTTATGAGTAGAGGCTGAGGGAACTGGGGATGTTTAGTCTACGGAAGAGAAGAATGAGGGGGGATTTGATAGCTGCTTTCAACTACCTGAAAGGGGGTTCCAAAGAGGATGGCTCTAGACTGTTCTCAGTGGTAGCAGATGACAGAACAAGGAGTAATGGTCTCAAGTTGCAGTGAGGGAGGTTTAGGTTGGATATTAGGAAAAACTTTTTCACTAGGAGGGTGGTGAAACAATGGAATGTGTTACCTAGGGAGGTGGTGGAATCTCCTTCCTTAGAAGTTCTTAAGGGGGTCAGGCTTGACAAAGCCCTGGCTGGGATGATTTAATTGGGGATCGGTCCTGCTTTGAGCAGGGGGTTGGACTAGACGACCTCCTGAGGTCCCTTCCAACCCTGATATTCTATGATTCTATGAAATTTATTTGAGCATAAGCTTTCGTGAGCTACAGCTCACTTCATCGGATGCATTCAGTGAAAAATACAGTGGGCAGATTTATATACATAGAAAACATGAAACAATGGGTGTTACCATACACACTGTAACGAGAGTGATCGCTTAAGGTGAGCTATTACCAGCAGGAGACCGGGGGGGGACGGGACCTTTTGTAGTGATAATCAAGGTGGGCCATTTCCAGCAGTTGACAACAACGTCTCAGGAACAATGAGAGGGGGGGAAGGGGGGGGGAAATAAACATGGGGAAATAGTTTACTTTGTTTAATGACCCATCCACTCCCAGTCTTTATTCAAGCCTAAGTTAATTGTATCCAGTTTGCAAATTAATTCCAATTCAGCAGTCTCTCGTTGGAGTCTGTTTCTGAAGTTTTTTTGTTGAAGAATTGCTACTTTTAGGTCTGTAATCGAGTGACCAGGGAGGTTGAAGTGTTCTCCAAGTGGTTTTTGAATGTTATAATTCTTGACGTCTGATTTGTGTCCATTGATTCTTTTACGCAGAGACTGTCCAGTTTGACCAATGTACATGGCAGAGGGGCATTGGTAGCACATGATGGCATATATCACATTGGTAGATGTGCAGGTGAACGAGCCTCTGATATTGTGGCTGATGTGATTAGGCCCTATGATGGTGTCCCCTGAATAGATATGTGGACACAGCTGGCAACGGGCTTTGTTGCAAGGTTAGGTTCCTGGGTTAGTGGTTCTGTTGTGTGGTGTGTGGTTGCTGGTGAGTATTTGCTTCAGGTTGAGGGGCTGTCTGGAAGCAAGGACTGGCCTGTCTCCCAAGATCTGTGAGAGCGATGGGTCATCTTTCACGATAGGTTGTAGATCCTTGATGATGCGTTGGAGAGGTTTTAGTTGGGGGCTAACACCCATTGTTTCATGTTCTCTATGTATATAAATCCCCACACTGTATTTTCCACTGAATGCATCCGATGAAGTGAGCTGTAGCTCACAAAAGCTTATGCTCAAATAAATTTGTTAGTCTTTAAGGTGCCACAAGTCCTCCTTTTCTTTTTGAAAAAAAATAAGAAAATCCTATTTAAAGTGCCTGTATACAAATGGTAACACTTAAAAAAAATGATGTTATCCACATAAAACAAAAAGAGCAGCCTACATTCCTGGTTCTGCAAACGCTTGTTCATGGGCTTCAATTTATGCACATGAGTAGTCCCAAGAATGTCAACGAAACTACTCTCATGCTTAAACCTGACAACATGTGTTTTCAGGACTGAGGTCTAAAACAAACTCATAGGCCAAGGAGAGTCTATTATCTGATGGCTGCGTTACTACCTCAGAAACCAGAAGCACCCTCAAGTAACTATAATATATAATAAAATTAATCAAATTTGCATGGTTGGTCTGCTTCAAAAAAAGAAACATTGGATCAAACCAGGATTGCCTCTAAGTATTGCTAGACTTCACACAAAGTAATAAGTGTGAGGCCTAGGCCAGCTCCTTCTCCTAGAACCTATTTGCCCCCTCATATGCCTCACACCAAACACATGCATGCATAAGTTCTGTGGCCTCACATGACCCCTCCTATATCAACAAGAATGTTGGAGAGTGGAGCCAAAGTACAATTTTCCACACAGGTAGTGATGAAAAGCACTTCTGAAATTCAGTCTCTTCAGTGGGTTACAGGCATAGTCAGATAAGACTGGAAATGAGCAATCAGGAATGGTGCTCTGGCTGCTGGGATGGATGTGTGGTATGGGTCTACTGCAACAGGGAAGTCATTTATGGCTCATTGGTCTAAGGGAACCACTTTCCAAAACAAACTCAAAAAACTTACTTATCCCATTTAAGCCATTTTTGAGGTAAAAACAGTTAATTGACTTTCTATGCTAATCCTGCAGACGCTGCTCTGGGTCTCCAAGAGGACTTCAGTGGCAATTGCTCATGCAGAGTACTTTCGGGGTTGAGCCCTTTCTTTTCCTCTCCGTTTCCTGAATTTGGCCTGAAATGAGTGTGCTGAATTATCATGAAAAAAAGGTTATTTCCCACAGTATCAACCCAGCAGGAACAAGGAAGTCCCAGAAATCCCCTACTAAAGCCTGTTCTCATTCTATTCAAACACAGATTTCTAGACTAGATTTCAAGGCAGATTTCGAGAGCATTTCTGAACTGCAGGGCACCCAAATCAAGCTGAATATGCTATACATCACTACTATACATTGTTTAGCAATATCCACATTTTCTCATGCATTTTTTTTTAAACAGGGCTTGACAGAATTAATTCTGGTTAGAAAACCCAATAGATCTTGTCTGCCCTCTAGAATATTGGAGTTGGTGACATTATTGTTAAGAGTGGCCCACCCTTTACTGGGGATCTTTCGTATTAAATTAAAATTAACGTAATTGAAAATATCTTTCTTTCAGGATGGATTATTTAACCTCTTCTGTGCCATACACACACACACACACAAACACAGAGCAGCACACATATGGTCTGATTAATATTCCATCCATTCCTTCTAAAAAAAAATGCCTCAAAGCCATGTGGTTCTCACATGCTTACAATACTTTGCAAAAAGAAAAGGAGTACTTGTGGCACCTTAGAGACTAACCAATTTATTTGAGCATAAGCTTTCGTGAGCTACAGCTCACTTCATCGGATGCATACTGTGGAAAGTATAGAAGATCTTTTTATACACACAAAGCATGAAAAAATGGGTGTTTACCATTACAAAAGGTTTTCTCTCCCCCCACCCCACTCTCCTGCTGGTAATAGCTTATCTAAAGGGATCACTCTCCTTACAATGTGTATGATAATCAAGTTGGGCAGTCTCTATTTGGAGTCTGGTTTTGAAGTTTTTTTGTTGTAATATCGCAACTTTCATGTCTGTAATCGCGTGACCAGAGAAATTGAAGTGTTCTCCGACTGGTTTATGAATGTTATAATTCTTGACATCTGATTTGTGTCCATTTATTCTTTTACGTAGAGACTGTCCAGTTTGACCAATGTACATGGCAGAGGGGCATTGCTGGCACATGATGGCATATATCACATTGGTGGATGTGCAGGTGAACGAGCCTCTGATAGTGTGGCTGATGTTATTAGGCCCTGTGATGGTGTCCCCTGAATAGAAATGTGGGCACAGTTGGCAACGGGCTTTGTTGCAAGGATAGGTTCCTGGGTTAGTGGTTCTGTTGTGTGGTATGTGGTTGCTGGTGAGTATTTGCTTCAGGTTGGGGGGCTGTCTGTAGGCAAGGACTGGCCTGTCTCCCAGGATTTGTGAGAGTGTTGGGTCATCCTTCAGGATAGGTTGTAGATCCTTAATAATGCGTTGGAGGGGTTTTAGTTGGGGGCTGAAGGTGACTGCTAGTGGCGTTCTGTTATTTTCCTTGTTAGGCCTGTCCTGTAGTAGGTGACTTCTGGGAACTCTTCTGGCTCTGTCCATCTGTTTCTTCACTTCCGCAGGTGGGTATTGTAGTTGTAAGAATGCTTGATAGAGATCTTGTAGGTGTTTGTCTCTGTCTGAGGGGTTGGAGCAAATGCGGTTGTATCGAGGAGCTTGGCTGTAGACAATGGATCGTGTGGTGTGGTCAGGGTGAAAGCTGGAGTCATGTAGGTAGGAATAGCGGTCAGTAGGTTTCCAGCATAGGGTGGTGTTTATGTGACCATCGTTTATTAGCACTGTAGTGTCCAGGAAGTGGATCTCTTGTGTGGACTGGACCAGGCTGAGATTGATGGTGGGATGGAAATTGTTGAAATCATGGTGGAATTCCTCAAGGGCTTCTTTTCCATGGGTCCAGATGATGAAGATGTCATCAATATAGCGCAAGTAGAGTAGGGGCGTTAGGGGACGAGAGCTGAGGAAGCGTTGTTCTAAGTCAGCCATAAAAATGTTGGCATACTGTGGGGCCATGCGGGTACCCATAGCAGTGCCGCTGATTTGAAGGTATACATTGTCTCCAAATGTAAAATAGTTATGGGTAAGGACAAAGTCACAAAGTTCAGCCACCAGGTTAGCCGTGACATTATCGGGGATAGTATTCTTGATGGCTTGTAGTCCATCTTTATGTGGAATGTTGGTGTAAAGGGCTTCTACATCCATTAGTGGCCAGGAGGGCGTTATCAGGAAGATCACCGATGGATTGTAGTTTCCTCAGGAAGTCAGTGGTGTCTCGAAGGTAGCTGGGAGTGCTGGTAGTGTAGGGCCTGAGGAGGGAGTCTACATAGCCAGACAATCCTGCTGTCAGGGTGCCAATGCCTGAGATGATGGGGCGCCCAGGATTTCCAGATTTATGGATCTTGGGCAGTAGATAGAATATCCCAGGTCGGGGTTCCAGGGGGGTGTGTGTGTGGATTTGATCTTGTGCTTTTTCAGGGAGTTTCTTGAGCAAATGCTGTAGTTTCTTTTGGTAACTCTCAGTGGGATCAGAGGGTAATGGCTTGTAGAAAGTGGTGTTGGAGAGCTGCCGAGCAGCCTCTTGTTCATATTCCGACCTATTCATGATGACAACAGCACCTCCTTTGTCAGCCTTTTTGATTATGATGTCAGAGTTGTTTCTGAGGCTGTGGATGGTATTGTGTTCTGCACGGCTGAGATTGTGGGGCAAGTGATGCTGCTTTTCCACAATTTCAGCCCGTTCCTGTCAGTGGAAGCACTCTATGTAGAAGTCCAGTCTGCTGTCTAGACCTTCAGGAGGAGTCCACCTAGAATCCTTCTTTTTGTAGCATTGGTAGGGAGGTCTCTGTGGATTAGTATGTTGTTCAGAGGTGTGTTGGAAATATTCCTTGAGTCGGAGATGTCGAAAATAGGATTCTAGGTCACCACAGAACTGTATCATGTTCGTGGGGGTGGAGGGGCAGAAGGAGAGGCCCCGAGATAGGACAGCTGCTTCTGCTAGGCTAAGAGTATAGTTGGATAGGTTAACAATATTGCTGGGTGGGTTGAGGGAACCATTGCTGTGGACCCTTGTGGCATGTAGTAGTTTAGAAAGTTTAGTGTCCTTTTTCTTTTGTAGAGAAGCAAAGTGTGTGTTGTAAATGGCTTGTCTAGTTTTAGTAAAGTCCAGCCACGAGGAAGTTTGTGTGGAAGGTTGATTTTTTATGAGAGTATCCATTTTTGAGAGCTCATTCTTTATCTTTCCCTGTTTGCTGTAGAGGATGTTGATCAGGTGGTTCCGCAGTTCCTTTGAGAGCGTGTGGCACAAGCTGTCAGCATAGTCTGTATGGTATGTAGATTGTAATGGATTTTTTACCTTCAGTCCTTTTGGTACGATGTCCATCTGTTTGTATTTGGAAAGGAAGATGATGTCTGTCTGTATCTGTACAAGTTTTTTCATGCAGTTGATTTCCACTCCATACGGCTAAATGCAGTGCCTTGCATAATGACAGGTTTCAGAGTAACAGCCGTGTTAGTCTGTGTTCGCAAAAAGAAAAGGAGTACTTGTGGCACCTCAGAGACTAACCAATTTATTTGAGCTGTCATCAATATAGCGCAAGTAGAGTAGGGGCGTTAGGGGACGAGAGCCGAGGAAGCGTTGTTCTAAGTCAGCCATAAAAATGTTGGCATACTGTGGGGCCATCTCTCTGGTCACGCGATTACAGACATGAAAGTTGCGATATTACAACAAAAAAACTTCAAAACCAGACTCCAGCGAGAGACTGTTGAATTGGAATTCATTTGCAAATTGGATACAATTAACTTAGGCTTGAATAGAGACTGGGAGTGGCTAAGTCATTATGCAAGGTAACCTATTTCCCCTTGTTTTTTCCTACCCCCCCCCCCCCCCGACGTTCTTGTTAAACCCTGGATTTGTGCTGGAAATGGCCCACCTTATTATCATACACATTGTAAGGAGAGTGATCACTTTAAATAAGCTATTACCACCAGCAGGAGAGTGGGGTGGGGGGAGAGAAAACCTTTTGTAGTGGTAAACACCCATTTTTTCATGCTTTGTGTATATAAAAAGATCTTCTATACTTTCCACAGTATGCATCCGATGAAGTGAGCTGTAGCTCACGAAAGCTTATGCTCAAATAAATTGGTTAGTCTCTAAGGTGCCACAAGTCCTCCTTTTCTTTTTGCGAATACAGACTAACATGGCTGTTACTCTGAAATCTTACAGTACTTTGTTCATGTATTCAAAGGGTTAATGAGGCTATATGATTAAAGCATGAACAGGAAAGAGAAGTATATTTAACAGAAAATTATTTTTCATGAACATTCAGAATATCATACTTTGAAGTCCTGCATGGTAACATCTTGTCCTATCGTCATGAACGTTAAGCTTTTATCACTAATGTATTCTATAGCATGCTGCATAATGAGATGAGAATGTACTGTAGCAGGAGCTAGTAATCATTCCATAACTATGAATAAAACATTTATAAAGTACATTAATTTAGGTATTACCAATCAGCCTATAAAACTATTTTATGCATAATCATGACTTTTTTAAGTAGGACAGAAAGCAGAAGAACATATTAGAAGATAATGGCATATATAATGCCAGTAAAATACAGTGCATTGGCATTTGTAATCTGTTCATATAGTTAAGATTAAATATCTAGCTTCCATTAGAATGTCTACTTGTAGTTCCTCATAACTTTCTAAAACAAATTTGTCTAGGAATTTTTCAACTTTTGAGGAGGAGAATGGGGAAAGAGAAGGTTGATCAAAATCCCTTTGACCATTTTTGCAGCTCTGGATATTTATAATTCCACTTATCCCATATGGTCTGCATAATTCAGCTGAATACACATACTGGATGTTGAATATGAATAGTCACACCACTAGTGACTGGGGGTGACCAATTTCAGAGTTCAAATATCAGATGCCAACACCTGATATTTTGCAAATAAACCATATCCTACATTTGTTTGAGAGACAGAGAGAGAAAAATTGTCCATTGCAGCTGTAGTTTTATACTGAGAGCCTATGCAGTGTAAACAGTCAGGTCAGGAGTTATTACTGGAATTGTACAGAAGAGTATAAAATCAATAGCATATCTTGAGCCATAAGGTTTTAAAGGAATATCAGCAATTCATGAAAGGTTTAAAACACTTGGCTTGCGGCCTTGCAGCTCCAGCACACCTGAGGCACACAGGTAATTCGGTGTAAGTGCTCATCTTGTGGTGATTATTTATTCAATGTCTATTACAGTTCCGCAGAGATGAGGGAATGATGCTTGCTAGATCCATGGGTGTAAGAGAGACTATAGGTGAGTCTGCATCTGTGATTCTCTCCCCCGCCCCCCATCCCTAGGATCCTGAAAAGCCGATCAGTGGGTGCATCCGGGGATCAAGTCTTGAAATGTTCTGGGAGCCGTGGCTGGGGGTAATAGTGTGGAGGACTCAGCCTTTACATCATTCTCCCCTATTAAGCAACTGATAATCGCTTGGATATTCATGCCTAAAATAGGCACTGTGTTACCGAGGGTTCTGCCCTGAATCCCACTCAGAGAGGGTGGTTTGTTTTGGTGTGTGGGTTCCTACCCAAAAGCAGTCCTGCTCCTAGAGAAGCCTGGCTGTCAGGAAAACAGTATTAAATAAATGAACTTCTGCAAGCTGGTGGTTTGCTTGGATGGATCCTGAGGATCCAGGAGGTTGGGATGCCACACTTCTGCCTCCCAAGTGTCCCTCTCTCCTTGTTACCTCCCCACTCCTCCAGGAGATTCTGTGAGGTGAATCTGGCACTTTCCTGGGCCCCTCTCCATCTCCCAGGTGTGCTTTGACAAGAGGGCCTGGTTTGTCCTATGTTTTTGACATGCACTTTTAAAGAATGGCGTTCAGGATGGTACATTTATATTTTTGGGAAGCTTCTAATAGAGGTCTCCATCCCTTTGTAACTAGATCACCTGAGCCTCCTTTTACTTAGAGATAATGTAGACTACACGAGGAAGTGATTAAAAACAGCTCAAAGTTACTCCAGGGATTCGTTTGCTAGCTACACAGAACTGTAAGCATGCTTCACACATGTTCAGTTACATTTAATCACATTCTAGTTTGGAGATTAAGTTACACCCCCTCCCCCCCAGCAACAGTTGCTATGCAGGACAAGATAAACACCTGGGCAGGCATTGAGAGCAATATGCTATGTACTCTCCCTACTGAATTTCCTCTGTATTATATAAAGACATCAGGAATGTCTCTGAAGACCTGGTATTTTGGTGATTTGTTTTAGAAGTCTGGTGCTCCTGCTGCAACTTAGCAGAGATCTGCCACTGACTTCAGTAGACCTGACTCAGGTTCGTTACTTGTATCAGGATAACAAAACTAATATTATTAGGAAATCAGAGATTGCACGTGAAAGGATTCCTTTAGGAATGAAACAATAGGATTGATACCTAGAGCTCTTGAACCAGCCAAGCTGAAGAGGCCAGCAGGAAAATGGCTTATTGACATAGTAGATGGCGCTCACAACAGGCAGGCAGCCATAACTTCTCAGCAGTCACAGGTTATTTGTGTGCTGAGGATAGCACTGGAGGGGACTACGGGTGAGGCTTTAACTGAGGATAAGATCAGGGGGCAAGATACTTTTCCAAGTTCCACCCAGAATTTCTGTAGGAGCTGGGCTCATCAGGCTCTCTCAGGGGTCCCTGCACACTGTAAAGGAGAGAAGTGGTGTAAGTTACTGAATAGTGCCGACTCTGGGACAGATTGCCAGCTGTTGTAAATTTGTGCAGCTCTATAGACTTCAAGAGCTTGACTTCTTCAAGCTGTAGCTACTCTGATCTACTCCAGTTGACAATCTGATCTAACGCAGAGGCTGCACTCTGCAGTAACATACATCACTTCTCTCATCGGCACACTGCACAGCGCCCACTTGTGCTGGCTTCCACTGGTTGTGGAAGTGAATCTAGCAAAACTTACTGTCCTCCTTAACCTTTCCCACCATGAGGGGCGGGGGGAAGGGGGGGGAGAGAGAAGAGAAGCAAGCTTTAAAATTGTACTGGGAATTCTTTGAAACATAACAAGGAACAAGTATTGTGTAATGTTTTGCATCATACTGAAACATTTTGAAAATATAAAAAGTGCATTTTTCAACTTTTCTGCTCAAGGCCAATATATCACATCTGAAAGGCTATATTTCCCTCATTGGGAAAAACAGTTGAATAACTGAATATACCACAAATATGGTAGAATTTGTTTTGATCACTGTTTACAATTATGCTGTTGCTTAAATCTTCTGTCCATAAAATCTGTGCCATTCATGCTGATGTTGATGTGTTTTCTCTTGATTATAATGATGATCAGTGCAATTTTAGGGTGTAAGGATCAGGCTGGAAGTGATTTTCTTGGCTGTATTCCAGACAGGAAGTAATTTTGCATCTTTCTAAATGCGACTTAACTGCATGTATGAAATTTAATAGCTTGGGGGGAGGAGTGCTTGTTAGACCCAACTATAATTTGATTGTCCTGCCCTGATAATCACACTAGAGTTCACTCTTATCACCACAAGGAGGAGATTCTGCCTTTCTGCAAATATCTGGTTTGGTGAGGTCAGTGTTCCAAGCCAGTTGGATGTAATCATAAGAAGAGGCTGTCCAGACTAATCACTGGAACTAAATTCCACTGGATAAATTACTCATGGGATGCTAATGTTAATCTTCTATTAATTATATAAGGGCAGTACCCCTCCCACAAAAAGCCTAAAATTTAAAAATAGTTGCAATGCTATAACTTCCTTAAGTTTGTCCAGTTTTAAATTGTAAAAAATATGTAACTGGCAGAGTCAAGAGAAAATTCATGAATTATTTTTTAAATATATATCTTTAATTCCTTCATATTTTTTGCAAAACAAAAAAATTGTTTTAATTCCCATGACCACATCCCCTGCTCTCTCAGTAAATATGAGGAGAGATTAATAAGACTGGGACTTTTCAGCTTGGAAAAGAGATGACTAAGGGGGAATATGACAGAGGTCTATAAAATCATGAATGGTGGAGAACATGCATAAGGAAGTATTATTTACTCCTCACAACACAAGAAACAGGGTCATGCAATGAAATTAATAGGCAGCAGATTTAAAAAAACAAACAAAAAGGAAGTATTTCTTCACATGATGCACAGTCAACCTGTGGAACTCTTTGCCAGAGGATGTTGTGAAGGCCAAGATTATAACAGGGTTCAAAAAAGAGCTAGATAAGTTCATGGAAGACAGGTCCATCAATGGCTATTAGCCAGGGTGGGGAGGGATGCAAAACCATGCTCTGAAGCATCCCTAGCCTCTGTTTGCCAGAAGCTGGGAATGGGTGACAGAAGATGGATCATTTGGTAATTACCTGTCCTGTTCATTCCCTCTGAAGCAGCTGGCATTGGCCACTCTCGGAAGACAGGATACTGGGCTAGATGGACCTTTGGTCTGACCCAGTATGGCCGTTCTTCTATTCTAATAATATAAAAAGAGAATGCAGAAATTTTACTCCAGGAGCTGGTTAATGGCAGTGAATGCTAAGTGGAGGAGTTGTCTCCCTCTGACCCAGAGTCAGGCACCTAACCCCCTGTGAAGGGTGAGGCTCAGGCTCTGATTGTTATTTGAGAATTTTTAAAAGTTTATCTTGATGTAACATTTTAATTTATAAATGGAAAGATGAAAAAGGGATGGACGGAGTGTGTGAAAGAGGGAGAAAGTTTAGTTAGCTGGAATTAGTATCAGGATGGAGTGTTTATCCAAACTTGCTATCCATCACCATCATTTTCCCCCGTCTCCTTTGTGTGCTGAGTTGTCACCTAACCAAATCCAGCAGATCAGTCAGAAAAGATTAAACTGAAAAGCCTCACTGGTTTATGGTATCTTTTAGAAGGTTTCTGGGATCTCATCTACTGCTGAGGTCACAATTCCTGGTTTAAATTCCTTGGCTCTTTCCCAGTCCCTTTATTTTGAACAAGTGATAAAAGAAAATAAGTCATTTAAGCAGGCCAGGCCTTTCAGCTGCTGCATCTATTTTTCCACAGTGACAAAGGACAGTGTGCCTGTCTGTGTAGTGACTTTTGTTGATTTGTGTCATAACTATGTAATTGACAGGTTTATCATCTGCAAATAAATACAGAAGAACCTCAGAGTTACGAACATATCAGCTATGGAGGTTGTTCGTAACTGAACAAAATGTTATGGTTGTTCTTTCAAAAGTCTACAACTGAACATTGACTTAATACAGCTTTGGAACTTTACTATGCTGCTTTTTTTTTTTTTTTTTAGTAGTTTACATAGAACACAGAACTGTCCTGTATTTGCCTTTTTTCCCCTTTCAATTCCAAATGAGGTGTGTAGTTGGACCAGTCAGTTCGTAACTCAGATTCTACTGTAGGCAGGTAAATTATGCCAGCTTTACTTTTCCCATTGTAATACTTACTATGGAGATCAGAATGCTTTGATAAGTTGGTGTGACTTAGCTACCAGCTTTAGGCACTGCAGTATTAAAATATAGCAAAAATATTTTGTCCAGCTTGTTCAGTAACTTGGAAAATGAAGCATTAACATGTTAAGGAATGTGAACAACCTTTAATACTGAAACAAAAATTTCAAGATCTACAGGAAATTTTCCTTCTGGAAGAGGCTTGCTGCAGAAAACAAGGACAAGAAGGAAACTTTGACCATTTTCACACCTACTTATTGGGTAGTTAAAACACACACACACACACCCCCCACCCACCACTGTCCAGATGCTAAACCTAAAGACTCTAGGGGCATGGCTACACTTGCAGATGCAGAGCGCTTTGAGTTAAACCAGCCTTCGTAGAGCGCAATAGGGAAAGCGCTGCAGTCTGTCCACACTGACAGCTTCAAGCACACTGCTGTGGCCACATTTGCGGCACTTGCAGCGGCATTGGGAGCGGTGCATTATGGGCAGCTATCCCAACATGCAAGTGGCTACAACTTGCTTTTCAAATGGGGGTTGGGTGGGGTGGAGTGTGACAGGGAGTGTGTTGTGTGTATGTGGGGGGAGAGAGAGTGGGTCTTTGGGGGGCTGTCTTGTAAGTTCAAATTTGGATTCGAAAACCTGTTTTAAATGAAGCAACAAATAAGCATTGCTGAACGGCAGTAGAAGTGGACAAGGTCAGCACAAGCCAAGGCTGCTTTAAAAAAAACAAACAAAAAAAACCAAATATATAATCAGTCAAAATCTGCATTATTTCATTTTTAAGTTGGTTACATTAGTCAATTTTTGGATACAACCTCTGCAGCATGACTGGTAGGGGTATGTGTGAAAAATTTCATTAAAAATACAAGATGCAAATCATTAGAATAAGATGGGTCTGCAAATTCTATTGAGCTGTTTCAACTACATCTGACACTATGAAAAAGAAACAGAAAGGAGGGAGGGAGAGAGAGAGAAATGAGAAGTGCCAGTGCTTCCTTCAAAAGAGCTGATTTGAGCAGAAACAAGAAAGGGAGGCTGAGATTACCTAACTAGAAGAAAAACAAACGACAAAACTGATCACTTACAAAAATGGAAAAGGGAAATAGAATAGACTGTTCTGCATTTGATGTAGTTTTAAACTAAAATGTAAAGTTGGTTTCATTTTCCTGAAGATCAAACTGCATACTCCTTCAATCCCACCATGGATTGTTAAAGGCATATCCTCAATTTAGACTTTCACAATAAAATAGTTTCCTATCCTTTCTTACATGCTTTGAGCAGTGAATAACGTTGATATTTAAAGTATCATCATTGGCACCTGAATTAACATCCAATAAAATGAAGGGGGCAGTTCACAGCTCTCAGGGCTGTTATTTCAGGCTCTCTGCAAATTCAGTCAGACACTGCTACATCAGTTACACTTGGGTCATAGTTTGAAGATTTTCTTTGCAACCATAACAGTGTTAGCTTTCATCTGAAAATGCAAAGTGAGACTTTAGGGAACAACTGAGAGGTCTGTTCATGCCCTTCCAGCTAGTCTTTTGTATCGTCTCCCAAAGTGTGGGACACAGCCCTAGGGAACACAATTTAAAGTAACAGAACACCCATTCAAATTACAGTTCATATATTTTTCTTTGACTCCAGACATGAACTTAATTCTTTAAGGAAAAGAACACTTAAGGCAAAAATACTTCTGTGACAACAGTACAATAAAATGTTTTAAGACAACTACATAAAGTAACAAAGGCCAAAAAGCAGGCAGAAAACAGATCATAATATACTAAGACAATAAACATAGTAAATATTAAAGCAAACCGTTAAAACACTATGAAGATCTGATGGTTGTTTCAATACATATGATCATTTCTGATCTTGTTAAAGTTATGTAACATATCGGCAATTTCCAGCCTGTGGTTTGAAAATATGAATAGTGTTCATTTGTTTATCTTTTTAAAGAGACAAGGTAGGTGAGGTAATATCTTTTATTGAACCAACTTCTGTTGGTGAAAAAGAAGCTTTTGAGCTACACAGAGCTCTTCTTCAGGTCTAGGTAAGGTACACAAAGCTTCACAGACAAATACAAACAGCAGAACAGATAAGGGGTTAACACGTTCAGCAAGAGACCATTCAAGTTGAAGTGGGCAGTTAATATCTCTACAGTTGCAGGACAAAGGAGGGTGAGTGGGATACAGCTTGTTGTAATGAGCCATAAATCCAGCATTTTTATTACATCCATTATTTTTGATGTCTAGAAGAGTTATGAATTTAAGTTCCCAGGCTTGTCTTTTGAAGGTGTTGTGAAGGTTTCCTTTGAGGACAAGAACTGAGAGGTCAGATATGGAATGGTCATTTTGTGAGAAGTGTTTGCCCACAGCTGATATGTTGGTTTTGTGTCTCTCATATTTCTGTGAGAGTTCATTCAGGAGCATAATGATGGTCTCATTTCACTCACATATTTGTTCATGGGCTGTTTAAAGACTGAATGAGGAACACCACATGTTGCGATAGGCATGTGTAGGGCCCATGGATTGAAAGGTGTATTGATCATTGTAGCAGTGGAGATAGGTTTCCAGGTTTTTCCACCTGTTGCTGTGGCAAGGGCTGGTGCCACTTTGAGTAGGTGTGTTCTGATCTGTGGGAAGCTTGTTTCTCATAAGCTTGGCAAGGTTGCGGGGACCACCACAGCGACAATAATACTGCAAAAAATGGAAGATATCAAAGATATTGCTGGCTTTTTAAAAACAGTTTGAAAAGGTGTAACATATTTTGGATGAGTCACTTTCTGATCAGTAAACACTGAAAATACTAAAAACACCCTCCCACAGGTGTGTCTATTACCGTTTTAAAAAATATATATTCTTTTCAATGTGTCTATCTGGAAGAAAACAGGTCTAAGGTCTATTTTGGGTGAAATATTGAAATCTTTTGATCTAAAAGCTCAACTGGAGTTATACAGGAAGTTTGTGGATGAAATTTAGATCCTCTATATTTTCTTGTAGGTAGATGTAACATGTATGTAATATAAAAGATATGGGCAGCTGGGGAGTGAAAGTAAAGTGAAAAAAATGTTGACCATGAATTAGTCAGAAATTGATGAAGTGGGGAGGGAAGATAGGGTACGGCATTCATGTTTATCAGTCTGATCAAGGCATCTTTTTTAAGGATTATTCTCATGCTTTATATAAAGCATTTGATTGCTCATAAACAGCCTTGAGAAATATGGTATTTAGACGGTCAGGTTCCCTACATCATACCATTCTGTGTGGTTCCTGAGAGGCAGGAATAGACCAACATGGGGCAATGAAGCAAGTAATTATCCCTGGCTCGGCTACAGACTCATTAGGTGCCTGACCCTGCACCACTGAAGTAAATAGGGACTTTACCTACCCAAAGAGAGAAGTAGTGATCATCGCACAACGACAGCCAGCACAGCCTGTCAGGCACGGACAGGAGCGCACACTGCTCACAGTGGAAGGGTGGCAAAGCCACGGCACCCTGCAACATGCGCTTGTGGAAACCAACAGGAGAAATTCAGGTTGAGCAACCTCATGGGAACTCCTGCAGCAGCACAGCCCCTCCAAACTTCTTCGTGGTCCAAAAGCTACGCTCTGACCCTCACTGTCTGTGCAGCACTTTGCAGATTTAAAGTGCTGGATGAGCAATGGATTTATAATTCACTAGGGTAACATGCATTTTACATTCCCCGGTTCCTTATTTTGTAAGCTATACACAAATACAACTGGAAAAAGCAACTTTATTTGGAACCCAAACCTTCCGGGTCCTGAATACCCTGAACAGGGCACCCATCACCTCCCAGGAGGGGTTCAGCATCTTTCAAGACAGAGCGGTTTGTCTTCTCTGCAAAGCTCAATTGTTCCAGATTCTGGGGCAGATTTACACTTGCCTCCACCCTTTGCAGATTAATCACTATATTCTACTTTTCTTTTCAGCACAGATACTTCAAGGATATGACTAGTCTGACTGAGCAGCATGTGAGATGTGCCATTTCTGATGGCAGGACCTCACCACATACCTCAAAGAGAGACAGTACCAACAGGAAATTTTCTGTGCTTGCTTAGGCTTTGCCGCATACTGAGGATGCAGGAAATATATTTGCAAAATTCAGGTTTATTTAGTGACTGTACTCCACATAACTAGTGGCTTAGAGATCTACAAAAAAAATCTTACTGATTTGGGAGTACAAAGTATACCAAGGGAAAAAAGGTTGCACAAATAACACATGAAGTACATTGTCCTTCCCATCTAGAAAGCTAGGAGAAAATGGTATTTGTATCCTTTGGGGATTCTGAATTCTTACATTATTACATTCTCACTTTTACCGAGTAAGGAAGCAATAAGATCAAGGCCCCACATCATTCAGGGAAGAGTGGCACTGCGATGCCAGAACACCACCACCATGCTTTGTATTCTCTGCTCAGCACCATGCAAGACAACTGCAGAAGGGCTAGAAGGTGCAAGGGGTCAGAAGGGAGGTGACCCAGGGAAGATGGACAAATGAGGGGAGAGAAGGAGGGTGGAGAGGCTGCCACTAGAGGGTCCCTGGGTTGGGACCCAGAGCAATGGGCGGGCCTGGGTCCCCCCCTTGTACAGCACCTGGCTGTGGAAGAGTGGCCATGATAGACTGCAGCTGGCCCTTGAGCAGAGGGGCTAGACCTTTGGGGGTTGTGGTTGGCCACTGTGGCAGGAGTGAACTGGAAAGACTGCTGTTAACCCCTTCTCTCCCTCTCCTCCTCCCCCCCGGAAGGGGGTGAGGATGGACTATGGGGCACTGTCGGAGGGTAGTGACCAGGAGTGGATGTCGCCGAGGAGGGAGCAACACAGGTCTGAATACCAACGGGGGAGCACATGATGAATGGGACACTGCTAGCAGAGGGTGCCCTGCAGAGGACAGAGCTAATTCCCAGACATACCAGCAGGAGGCACTGCAGTGGGGAGTCCCAACCCTGTTACACAGTGCCTGCCTGGAAACAAAAGGATATCCAAACAATAGCCCATCATTTTGTTAAGGGGGGGGTCTCACTTAGCTTGGGACTAACCTAGTATTTACAGCTCTAACCATAGAAATTCTTCATAACTTCTACATCCAGTGAATGAGTGCTAGACTGCTGCTATAAATGGGAGCGGGGATATCAAACCTCTTATAAAGCAACAGTGCATACCTGAGGTTATACACTCTTCTGCCAAAGACCTATTACCCACGCCTCAAAATCTTCTCACCCTTCTCCTCACACAGGAGATAAAGTACATCAAAATAATAGGGCTAGCTAATCAATCTTAGTGGCCACAATGGTTGTCTCAGATCATGTGGTGATGCAACATTACATCATGTCGTAGTGATGAGATGCACTGCGGGGGAGGGGAGGCAGGGGGAAGAAGAGAAATGAAAGGAGTCCGTGTCCCCATGGGCTTATCTCTCACCATACCAAAGTCTCAACTTCCCTTTCCTGAGTTATATATGTGGTCTCAGTAGTACTTCTCATTGAGAAATACATATTACTATGGCATGGATCAGAAATTTAGCTGTCCATGAAAAAAGATATAAAGGAATATTAATACCAAATCTGGAGTGAGAAGACAGTTTCACTTTGAAAATGGTTATTTTTTGTTTTGTGCACAGCATTATTCCTGAAATGTATTACAATAAATAAGCATGAAAGGCCAGATTTTGATCTCAGTCACACCATCGGCTGCAAAATATTTTTACCCAAATTGACTTTTCCCCTCTCACATCTCCTTTGTCTACCTTATCAGTGTATCTGAAATACTGCCAAAATGCAAAATTAGTCTGCCTCCATTTCTACTAAAGTCTTTACTCTTCATGCCTTAATCTGTTTGTCTTGACTATATTTTCTTCTTTCATGGTGTTCCCACTAGCTAAACCTCAGGGGATCCAGAATACTGCAACCATATTACACTCTTCCTCCAGGCATCAGGACTGTATCACCCTTATCTTCCGATAACTTTACTGGCATCCAGCTGGCTACAGATAGAATTCACAATTGCCCTCCTGCTTTTCAAAAGTCTATAAACTTGCTCCACCTCCATCCTGACCTTACATTCACTTACCCCCTTTCCTCTTCATTTAAATCCTCCAAAGTTGATCTCCCTTTTGCCTTCTCTTCATGACTCTCCATATTTAGAGCTTAACATAATGAGAACACTTCACATAGTTCAATACACTCAGTCCAGCTGAAGACAGCAGAAGATAGGGAGAAATCACTTTCAGTTCCCCTGATCCTGGGCCAGGTGGAGACTGAAATAACCCAATAGAATTTAGAGAAGAGGTTCTCAAACTGGGCGGAGGGGTTGGGGGGGGAAGGCCTGAGAACTTTTAGTGCAGGGACTTACTGTGCACATTTTACCCACAGCAATGAATAACTAGGACAGCAGATTCCTCCAGACATCTCAGGTCCTCAGAGGGCTCTGTACATTTGATTCTAGAGGGCGCTATGCATTTTGACAGATTTCTGTTAAGCTTGCCTAACAGTATAATGCCACCTACCCATTAATCCATGTGTTAAGACGTGCACATTTAATAGGAAGCATTAACAACTGCAGTTTTGCTTTTGCTATTACAATGGATTGTTGGCTCAAAAAAAAAAAAAAAAAAAAGTGAAAATCAAAGAAGCCAAAACTGATTCAAGTGAAGCACTGCAGCATATATTGGTGTGGGTATATGTACTTGTGCGGTGGGAAGTGGGGGCATAAACTACTACAGACACAAAAAAGTGGGCACAATCAAATAAGTTTGAGAACCACTGACTTGGAGCATCTTAGTGACCACGCTAAGTGACACCAACTAGAGCAATTAGAGGATTGAGCCAAAAGAAATCTGATGAGGTTCAACAAGGACAAGTGCAGAGTCCTGCACTTAGGATGGAAGAATCCCATGCACCGCAACAGACTAGGGACCGAATGGCTAGGCAGCAGTTCTGCAGAAAAGAACCTAGGGGTTACAGTGGATGAGAAGCTGGATATGAGTCAACAGTGTGCCCTCGTTGCCAAGAAGGCCAATGGCATTTTGGGAGGTATAAGTAGGGGCACTGCCAGTAGATCGAGGGACGTGATCGTTCCCCTCTATTCAACATCGATGAGGCCTCATCTGGAGTACTGTGTCCAGTTTTGGGCCCCACACTACAAGGAGGATGTGGAAAAATTGGAAAGAGTCCAGCAGAGGGCAACAAAAATGATTAGGGGGCTGGAGCACATGACTTGTGAAGAGAGGCTGAGGGAACTGGGATTGTTTAGTCTGCGGAAGAGAAGAATGAAGGGGGATTTGATAGTTGCTTTCAACTACCTGAAGGGGGGTTCCAAAGAGGATGGATCTAGACTGTTCTCAGTGGTAGCAGATGACAGAACGAGGAGTAATGGTCTCAAGTTGCAGCAGGGGAGGTTTAGGTTGGATATTAGGAAAAACTTTTTCACTAGGAGGGTGGTGTAACACTGGAATGCGTTACCTAGGGAGGTGGTGGAATCTCCTTCCTTAGAAGGTTTTAAGGTCAAGTTTGCCAAAGCCCTGGCTGGGATGATTTAGTTGGGGATTGGTCCTGCTTTGAGCAGGGGGTTGGACTAGATGACCTCCTGAGGTCCCTTCCAACCCTCATATTCTATGATCCCCATAGGGGCCACTCTGCTGGCTGAGAAATCAGGCAGAAAGTGGCACTCACCACCCTGCCCCATCATACCCCTTGCATCAAAGTCCCTCTGTCAGGCATACTCCTCAGCTACTCCTATGGCTGCTATCTGCTTTCCCACTTAGACTCTGTCCTTCTGCTTAATTGACACAAGGTTAATCAGGACAGCTGTTTTGAGATTTCCCACTGACTCTACTTAGCCTAAAAATTGCAACAACTGCTGTGTCTCATGTTCTTGTGGTTTTTTTTCCAATGGCAGCGAGAGCTCTAGGATAGATACCCTTTGATGTGGAGTTTGTATATGAAATAAATTTAAAAAATACACAAACTAAGGTAAATGGTGCTCCTCCTCTAGCAGGAGAGGAGGGCCATGGTAGCCGAACCAGCGCATGGGACATGGGGTGTCCATGCATGTGTTGTGCACCTCCCATGCGGCACAGAGCTCAGCTCTGCGGTGACTCGCCGCACAGCAATGCTCCCAGCACAGGTAGATTAGAGCTGGAGGATGTGCTGCTACACTGTTCTGCACCTAGCAAAGGGTACCTGGCTGGAGTAGCTTCTGGCAACATCCCTGTGGTCACAGTGGAAAAGACTCCCCCTTTCCCAAGCACAGGCTGAGGACTGGGGGTTGGATTTTATCCTATTACTATCAATTCAGCCTAATGGGGATACTTCAGCTCATGTAAAATGAAGTGGTGGTTCACGCAGTACTGAATAGGCATAATATGAAACTAAGGCATTTAACCAGTAGATACTGCTCCCTCCTCTAAAGTGCAAGTGTACAAGAAAAAAAAACAAGAAATGGTCCCATGTTACTAACCAGACCCGCTCCCTGTGTTTGCTGAATCATAGCTGCTTACTTCACTCACAAAAACATTCTACTGCTCCTATTAGCACTGCTAGCTAACATAGCTCCAAGACAAGGAGCTGGGCTCAAGGCTGACTCTCGCATCCACAGACATGTTCTTGTCCCTGTTTCCGAGCAGTCAGAGCAGAGTCTGGTGATGTTTAGAGCGTGTTTAAACTAGGAGAGACTGGACACACACCTCACCACCATGGCAGCCGCCCTGACGGTGGTAGCGGTGGAAGCTGTTGTGCAGGCAGAACACAGATGCACCTGGGGAGAATTATGGGTCCAAATTTTGCTAGTATGGATGAAGCCTTAGATTGAATTGATTTCTCAGTTGGGAAATGAGTATGCACAGACTCAGAGTATAATGATGATGTGGAAACCTTCAGGAAAGTTAAGACAAATTAATAAAAGGTGTGACGTTATAAGGCAGCGGGTTCTCAAACTGTGGGTCGGAAACCCAAAGTGGTTCACGATCCCATTTTAATGGGTTTGCCAGGGCTGGCGTTAGACTTGCTGGGGCCCAAGCCAAAGCCTGGGGCAGAGGTTACAGCCCCCCCACGCACACACACCTGGGGCTGAAGCAATTGGGCTTCAACTTTGGCCCCCTCTCCTCAGGCAGCCAGGCTCGAGCGGACTCAGGCTTTGGTTCCCACTCCTGGGGTCATGTAGTAATTTTTGTTGCCAGAAGGGGGTCACAGTGCAATGAAGTTTGAGAACTCCTGTTATAAGGCATTAAACAGCCATGTTGACATTCTCATTCAGAAATAAAGTGGCCTTAGTTCCCTTTAGCTTAATCCCCTTGGATTGAATGAGAGCGTTCACACCGGATAGAATGCACTTTAAATTCACACCTGTCATTAATTTATCTTAACTTTCCTGATTCAAGGAAGCACTTAAACACATGCTTAAGTCAACTAGAATGAGGGTTAAAACGTGTGTTAAAGCCTCAGTACTATTAACATCAGTGGGATGTAGGTATATGCTTAAATACAGTCCTGAACTGAGATGTTTTCCTGAATTGGGATCCTTACAGTTGGCAAAGGATTATCGTGTAGCACTGAGTTCCACAAAGTTCTTTGCCTCACTAAATTGTAGAACTCAAAAAAGGATTAAACACTTGTATGAATAATATTAGCTAGGTTAGAAGAGATACAAATCTATAAGACAACCACTAATTGCTATGGTTAGGAAAAAGCTTTGTTAATGAGCACAGTCATTTATTGCTAAAGTTTTTCCTCAGTCTTCTGAAGCCCCTGCCACCAGCTGCTGTCAGAGACAGGATGCTGAATTAGAAGAATCATTTATCGGCTTTAGTACAGCAATTTTTTGGTCCTGCTAACAAAAGGATATATGCCTGCAGTTAAAAATATCTGCAGTTTAAAACTAGGATGCTTGGAGGGCTAGGAAGCTGAACACACCTTGAGAGACCTCTAAACTGTAGATGTTTGTCAAGCCATAATATGTTTTCAGAAGTAATGTGTTTAATTACATTAAGTGTTCCTTTAGATGGTTATAGCTGGAAAAAAGTGAAGACAAAGTCTAGGTTCTGAGCCGCAAGCAACACTATTTTAACTGACTTACTAAGGAAGAAAATTGAATTATTTGGACTTCAAGAGGAAATCATCTGCGCCTCAGCCAGTAGGTCACCACCAGTGCAAATCAAGTGCAACAGCAATTCACCCATGTTTTCATGTAAATTTCACTTCATATAGCAGAACTAGGTCAGAAAAAAATCTCTACTGAAAGGGGAAAAAAAAAATCTAATAAACTGTATATTGAAAGAGGGAGACAGCATACGTACAGCTCTTTCTAACTGTGCTGTGTCAAATAAATGCACTGACATGGGTTGTGATCCTGGCAAACCAGTGTCAGCTCATGACAAAGCCCCAGGCCTCACTGAATGCTTACAAATGCATAGACAGGCCAATTCACTCATGTACCAGTATAGGTCAGTGTGACTCTTAAATGCACAAGAGTGTATTTGGTGTTTAAACTCCATGAAAACTAATGGGATGCTAAGTGAAAATGAAAGTATCTATATCCTGTTATAATGGAATCGCAAACATTTACACCAGGGGTTCTCAAACTGGGGGTCAGGATCCCTCAGGGGGTTGTGAGGTTATTACAAGGGGGTCACGAGGTGTCAATCTCCACTCCAAACCTTGCTTGCCTCCAGCATTTATAATGGTGTTAAATATATTAAAAAGTGTGTTTAATTTATTGGGGGGTGGGGGGGAGGCACACTCATAAGCTTGCTGTGTGAAAGGGGTCACCAGTAAAAAAGTTTGAGACCCACCGATTTACAGCGTATATGCCCCTGTAACTAAATTACCCATCAAATGAGAAAGAAGCCTTGTGGAATGAAAATAAATAACTTTAACAGAAAAGTACTAAATTTCAAAGCAAGTGGTCATTGGGTGGGACAATCAGAGGTCAAAGATTCTAAATGCATTCCTCACTCCATCATCAAAAGGAAGAACCCACATGGGTAGTGGCCCTGTTGTCTTGTTTTCTGTGAGGAGAAGCCATAAGTATAGATTCAAGGAAAGATCCTTCATCTCTGGACTGCTTGGATTCTAGCAGGGCAGAATAACTGAACAAGACTGAGATCCCCACAGTTGTTCTGGGTAGCCCTGAGAGACTTTTGGGAAACTAGCAGATTATCTCTCTGACTCACTTGTAAATATATTTTACCTGCTTTGACCTCTCAATAACTCATTTCCTTTTCTTAGCTAATAACCCTTAGTCATTCTATAGAATTGGCTACCAGGTGTTGTCTTTGGAATAGGATCTAGAGTAGCACCCTGAATGTGGTGTAATTTTTGATGTAAATAACCATTTTTCACATTGTCCAGCTTGCCTGGGGGGCAAGATAAACTGGTGCGTCTAAGGGGACTGTTTAAGACTCCATTATAAGACTACTGTAGTACTTTGGTAGTTCACTTTTGGTACTGGGTTGGTGAAATCTAATTGTAGACCACACCACCCATTTGGGGTGTCTGCCCCATTTTCTGACAGTCTGCCCTGAGGCAGGCATTCAGGTCATGAGCCACTCTAGAAAGGACACTAGTATTTTATTGAAACAAACAAAAAATGCACTTTTCATTTTTGCCAGACAACACAACAGACTCAGAGCCCTAATCCTTGTTGTTTTCATATTTAGTCTGGCATAAATAGCTAATGATTCAGGAAAATTTTTTCCTAATATCCAACCTAAACCTCCCCCATTGCAACTTGAGACTATTACTCCTCGTTCTGTCATCTGCTACCACTGAGAACAGTCTAAATCCATCCTCTTTGGAACCCCCTTTCAGGTAGTTGAAAGCAGCTATCAAATCCCCCCTCATTCTTCTCTTCCGCAGACTACACAATCCCAGTTCCTTCAGCCTCTCCTCATAAGTTGTGTGTTCCAGCCCCCTAATCATTTTTGTTGCCCTCCGCTGTATGCTTTCCAATTTTTCCACATCCTCCTTGTAGTGTGGGGCCCAAAACTGGACACAGTACTCCAGATGAGGACTCACCAATGCCAAACAGAGGGGAACGATCACATCCCTCCATCTGCTGGCAATGCCCCTACTTATACACCCCAAAATGCCATTAGCCTTCTTGGCAACAAGGGCACACTGACTCATATCCAGCTTCTCATCCACTGTAACCCCTAGGTTCTTTTCTGCAGAACTGCTGCCGAGCCATTCAGTCCCTAGTCTGCAGTGGTGCATGGGATTCTTCTGTCCTAAATGCAGGACTCTGCACTTGTCCTTGTTGACCCTCCTCAGATTTCTTTTGGCCCAATCCTCTAATTTGTCTAGGTCCTTCTGTATCCTACCCCTACCCTGCAGCATATCTACCACTCCTCCCAGTTTAGTGTCATCTGCAAACTTGCTGAAGGTGCAGTCCACGCCATCCTCCAGATCATTAATGAAGATATTGAACAAAACTGCCCAAGGACCGACCCTTGGGGCACTCCGCTTGATACCGGCTGCCAACTAGACATGGAGCCATTGATCACTACCCATTGAGCCAGACGATCTAGCCAGCTTTCTATCCACCTTAGGTCCAGATTTGGACCCATGATAGCAGAAAAAAATTGCAGACCCCTTTCAGAACAAGTTGAATATACTGAAGTGTGTAGACAAGAAGCTTTCACTGTTAAAGATGTTGGTTTTCAAAGGATCTAAAATTACCCACCCCACTTATTGTACCTGTACTTCTATTCTATTCCTCGTTGGTCAGCTACTCTTTGTTAAGGTATATGGATTCTGGCCAACTTTTCCTTATTTTAGGAGACATGACAGTTGTGAAACCCACTAGCTCTGTAAACACAACAGAAAAATGTATTATTTCTGACAATTTGCAATCCAACAAGGGCCTTTGTTTTTTTAAGGTTTCCATTTCACCTTTCAATTAAACTGGCATGTTATCCTCTACCCTAACAACTGCAGTTAAGCGGTGACACCGTTTTATTTTATTTCACTGTTCTGTATAAAAGCATGAAAATAAACAGTAATTTTTTTTCAAATAAGCATTTAATTTGCATACAGGTGTATATTTTTCATTTGCAAACAGGCAATTGTAAATGCAAAAATAGGTAGCTGAGTGAGCGTAATGACTGTTTCATACGTGCCCTTCCCTGTTTGTATCCTCAAACATTTTGTGAGAAATATTTTATAAATTTTAGCCCAAACTGTCTTAATGTATTAAAGGAGTCAGTATACCTCTCTTTATGAGCTAGGTATTATTATGATTCATGTATACAAAGTTTTTCATATATAGTTCTTGTCCATCCCTCAAGCTCTGTCGCCTCTATGCCCAATGCCCCTGCTCTGCGTGGAAAGCAGCTGGCAGATCTGCATAATGGCTTCTCTGGCCACTCCCCTCCACCAATGAGCCTCTGGGGTCAAACCCTCCCATCTGCTCTGCCACAGAAAATCTTGAAGCATCCTGCCCCTTCCCACTCATATAGTTTTCCACTCAATGTGTTTTTTTCATGTGTGGTTATTGACTTCTGGCCAAATTCAGCCATGGCTTCACCCCTGAAACCCTGTTAACTTCAATAGGTTTGCATGGGGTGTAACCAAGAGCAGAATTTGCTTTTATTGACTGTTTAAAAAATTCACCACCAACAAAATGCCCAGAAAATACCCTCTTCTTAATAATAATAGTCCTGTTATCCTAATGCAGCACATGTTAACATAACTCCATCTGGTTTACTTCCTTCCTGGTGAAGGTCATCATTACATCTCTGCCCAGAAAATAAGGGCTTAAGTTAGCACTCAGATATTGTTACCATTTTTGCTAATTCAGACTATTTCCAGATACTATGTGCTCAAATACTACAGAGATGGGCAGCAGTATAAAACCCTATGAGAGACTAAAAAGAATTAGAAAAGACAAAACAAGCCAGTCTTCACACAAGTACTTCTGATGGATTTGCAGATCCGTGAGGTTGCATAAAATTCACCTGATTGATATCAGTGCAGATGAGTGCTAGAAGCCAAAGCAGGCAGGTCACAAAGCTGGCAGGGGAGCCCTATCGTAATGAGCTCTCTCTTAGCTGGTGTCAGTAAAGGCAGCAAGCTAGTCTGGAAGCAGACAGGAGCCCTGTTATGGTACACTTTTCACCCACATCAGTGTAAGGTGCAGGACCGGGTCTGTGGGACCTGGTGTAAAGGGTTTTTTGCAGACTGACAGCAGTGGATGCAGGGTGGCAAAATGGCAGGTCACGGAGCTGCTGACGTGGGCTATCCCCTTCCCTTTGATGTCAGCAGCACTGTACTGGACATTAGTGCCCGAAGCACCTCAGTGTCCCTCTTGATAACATGGTGGGACATGGGAGTCTTTCACCAGCTGATTGTTAGTGAGCAAAGAACAGAGCGTGAAGGGACTGAATTGAAGGCATGGCAAGGAGTCGCTAGCAAAATGAGCCAAACGAATAAGAAAGTATTAGCAAACTGATGTTTCTTTTTCCCAGCATTTTGCTAAATTACTTGTGGAAGCTTAAATCTTGAGGATTATGCTAATGGACTTTTGGTTCCATTACAAACTCAGAACAAGTTCACGAAAAGGATGTCTACAGTTCATAAAGCTTTTGAGTGAAACTAGACCTGTTTACAAGTAAAACCTGAGATGACATATGTTTGCATCAAAAACAGGAAATTCACAATCAGAACACAAACACTTTAAACAAAATAGTTCAGAATCTGTTCCAGTCAGAGGGTCAAATGGTCTACCACACCCGGGGGGGGGGCGGGGGGGAGAGGTAGGGGGAGGGGGGAGGCAGATGCTGCCAGGCAGCTGGTTATGCTTGCTTAGTTCCCTTCCCCAAGCCCAATACAAGCAGTCTTGGGGCTACTTGTCCCAGTGAGCTATTGTTCTCTTAAAGGACCATGCACTAACTGGGGATTTCCAGACTGCATCTCATTCCAGCCATTTCCATTTCTCACCCTCCTTGTCTGACATGTTTCCTGTACAAGGAGCTGCAGGGAGGGAAGCACAGGAGCTGGCTCTGCAGAGAATTGCGGGAGTGGATCAGAGCAGAGAATCTGAAGTGTGTTAGACCAGAAGATCAAAGAGAAAGAAGGATGAGGAAAATGGAATTATCGCTCATGGCTCAAAGCAAAGAGAATGTTTGTACAAGCCTCTGCAAAATGAAACCACTACAATTTGCTCAGTTTTAGATATTTCCTGTTAGATTAGATAATGTTAGCAGACCATAGGTTTAATTTGGGGGCATCAATTTTGGGGATGTCTCTAAAATTAGTTTTTAGAACTATTTTCTCCTATCTTCATAATCATTACTGATACTCCACTAGCCTCCCTGTCACCCAGGCTTGGTGTGTTACTCGGAGGTCTGGGGAGAAGGCAAGAGATGCTAACTGTTGCCAAATCCTGCTGATTCTTCCTACAGAGCATTCTAAAACTTGTCCTGCCTTCTCCATCTCTACTGCTAAAACGTTTGCCCAGGCCTTGATCATCTCAATTTTCAGCTAGTGGATGCTCGTCCTCTCTGCCTTACTAACTACTGCCTCAATCTCTGCCAGTCCATACAAAAAGCTGCCATGAAGACCATGTTTCACTTTGATGTCTCAAGCTATGTATCTATTTATATAGCTCTTATCACCATAGTAACTGAATGCCCCCACAAACAACACATTTATCCTCAACACCCCACAAGGAAGTATACTATTATCCCCATTTTACAGGTGGGAAAGGGAGGCACAGATATTTCTTGCTCACAATGAATTTCACTATTATTTGTTAAACACTCCGTGTTTTTGGTACTGTACAAAATAAAGATTAAGGGCACAACACTGCAGACTACTTCACTTTAATCCCATTGAAATCAGTGGGACATGTTACTTGTGAGTAAAGTTATTTGTGCTTAAGTCTTTGCAGTATTGGGCTCAAAAAGAGTCCATGTGAAAAGAGCTTTTGCCATTGACTCCAAGAGGAGGAGGATTTAATGCTAACAGGCAGGTATTCAAAGGAACTGAATAACTGCAGCTGCCATTGAAGTTACTGGGAAATATAGGTTTTCAGTACAGCTGGCTGGGAATTGTTTGTCAATACACCGTTGTGACAGAAAATGCAGTTTCTGCAAAAAAATATAATTTCTGACCAATTTGAGAAGATTTTTTTTTTCAAAAATTTAAAATCTATTTCACAGCAAAACTGGGAAATGAACCCAGAGCTCATAATTGCCAGGCCAGTAACTTAACCACAGGACAATCCTCCTTCCCCTATTCAAATCTAATTTGCACTCCACTCTGCTAGCTGAATAAACTTAGTCCATTAACTCTTAGAAGAGTGTGGTGATTTTGATGTCTTTATTGCAGGGTCGAGTTGAGTCAACCATAATGATGATCACAAAGACCATTTTCCTCTGCTTTCCTGTCTCCTGCTGAGTTACTTTGGTTGATGCCATTCAAAAAACACTACACTATGCTTTGACAAAAAGGACACACTCAGGCTGTCTATCTGGTAAAACAAAATACTAGTCACTTTGTCCAACTGACAGCTACATAATACATAAAGGACTTCAGCTGACAGGTGTATGGTACACTTTACGGTATGTGCATGCAGTTCAAAGTTTTATAATAAACTCAGGGCCTGATTCTACTCTGTCATGGACATCAGGAGTGTAACAATCTCCACAGAAGTCAATGGAGTTACACCAGTGTAACAACTGTTTGAGCAAGAGCCAAATTTGGTCCATACTGTTTAAAGTAAACTACATTGGAGAACAATTTATAAAGGTTATCAAATCTATGCTTATGTGCTTTCCACACTGCATTTTTTACCTCACTAAAAATATTAAAAGCTTCTACTCCTAAGTCTAAATTTCCCCTGACAATTTAATCAGACAAGACAAACATCAGATAGGGGAAGGAGCACAACACACAGAGTGAACAGTGTGGTGGCAGCAAACGTCACATAGTTTCCCATATTATTTATGTTGTGAGTTTAGTTAGAGGGAATAAGCTCAGCGGAAAAGGGAAGGGAGTAGGGACACTGAAGGGAAAGTGGGTGAGTGGGAGAGGGCAGGGGAGAAGAGGGTAAGAGGGGCAGGTAGGAAGTGAAGCTGAGGAGAAAAGACATTGAGGGAGAGGGTGGCAGCAAACAGCCAATCAGCAAAGAGTAGAGAAAGTTCAGTCAAACCTGTAGAAAAGTTCTCTGAATGTTTGAAGGTCCCTGCTTTGGTTGCTTCTGCTCCTACCAGCTGGAGTCTCCAGCTGATTCTGCTCTGCAATTTCTCCCCATGACAGGGAGGCACAACTGGGACCCTACTGCCCTCCCTCACTGAGAGAGCATGTGGTGGGGGGGTGGGGGGGCAGGGGGTTTCTTCCCTGGATAATTCTTGCTCCAAGAAGATGATGGACAAGTGGTGGTCCCAGCTGGGCCCCACTTTACCCCCTTCATCCCAGTGCAGGAGTCCCTGCTTTGGCTAGAACATGTAAATGCCGGGTAGTCAGTTCACATGCTTATCTGAAGACTGGGTTCTATCACAATCAGTGATTTGGAGAGACTAAACTCTTTAAAATTCACATTTTCTGATAGTCTAATATAACCAACCAAAATGTTTAGGAACAGAAAGATTCTTCTCTTTCATGCACGCTTTCCAGGGCATTTCAGCTAATGCGACTCAGAAAATATTCTAGTCTATTTTGACTAATAGTCTCTCTCTCTGTATGATAAAAGCTTTAAAAAAATGCAGACAATTTTATAATACAAGTACATTTTCATCTAATACATTTCTCGTCATGTTACCTAAATTCACTAGTCAAAACATGCCGTTGGGGTATATCTGAACACTTGCAGCAGTTACATACAGGTAGGCCAGGCATTTTATGTCTTGAGTAGCATCTATTGCTGCCAGGGCTTGCTTTTCATACAACTCATTTAAACCTCCCCTGGAGGAAACACTAACAGGCCGTACAAAGCTTTGTAAGCTACCACAAAAATCATTCCTATACTGCTCTATAACATCCTCACAGTTTTGTGTGTCTCAATGAGAAAAAAGCTTTGCTTCTGTGGAGTTCTGAGGTCTACAAAAAAAAAAAAAAAAAAAGAAAAAAAGAAAAGCTACTCAGCCATTTTAAGCAGTGCTTTTAAAAAAATCCTTTATAATGATTTTATTATTGATACGAGGTTTTCTTCTAGTTTCTTCTCGAGAGAGCAAAGTGAGGAATTTCTATAGTAGTTGTATCTGCTTGGGAGTGCAGATATTAGGTCAGGAAAGGAACAAAAGGATTTTTTAAAAACCTCTCCGAACGTTTGGGCAGTATCTTGACATTTCAGTACTTGGTGTTTTTTCTGTGCACACCCAGGCTGAGCATGTCGTGGCTGTGCAGTACATAATGAATGGCACCAGACATCAATTGCTGTACATTTATATTCTGTCTGCACACTTAGATTTTATTTCCTATTTGTAAGGGAAACACATAGCAGCATTCAGCTGAAACAAGCTCTGCACAGTTCCTACTCTGCTGCCTTTCAGCCTTGCTGGTAGAACTGTTGCCTGTAGACCACCATGTCCCAGTCAGTCTCAGATGCAGTCATGTGTAGAAGGAATACATAGCTATTCCCTCGAATGGCTGCAACCTGGCCCCAAGCAGACCGGTAGAACACAGGCCTCATTCACCAGATGCACAACAAAGATTCCACACAGTCAGTAAGGATGTATTATTCCATCACAATCTGTGTGAAACAGTCCTCCTGGGCAATTTTTGAACCTACGGTATAGAATTTCACCATTGTGTACAGCACTAATGGCGCTTTATCGATTCAGAACCGAATGCAGAGTCTGTTTGTGTAGTCAAAGCTAGCTAGCCCTCATCATCATGACACTTCATCTACAGACTGTTATTAACGCCTTTATTTCATCTGGGCTGGATTAATATACAACAAAACCTCCATTTTCAAAAGCAGCTGGAAACAGCAGAAAAACAAACACAACAATTACATATATGTATGGTGGACCATCCACCACCAAACCTGAAGCAAGCGCTACTAAACAGTGCTGCGTTTGCAGCATAATCTTTTTCAAGTTTGTTGATCAATATCTTTTGTGCACTCTGCTTACATTAATATCCCTCATACATGGAGCAGACAGTTGCCTACCTGTAGGAGTTGAGAGGACTGAACGGGTGTATGTCCTTCTGCCCTCAAGTTATGTTTTGTATATTAGATTTACCATTCTTGTCTTAAATTAGATCCTGTGTTAAATTAGTTCCCAACTCCACACAGAGCCACTGACTCCACCTGCTCACATCCCACTAAAGGAACAGGCTATTAGACAATAAGATCTTCAAGGAAGAGACTAAAAGAAAAGGAGGACTTGTGGCACCTTAGAGGCTAACAAATTTATTTGAGCATAAGCTTTCGTGAGCTACAGCAGACTGTTTTTTACTACTGTATATGTTTGTGTAGTGCCCACCACAAGGGGGACTCAAATTCCAACTGGGGGCCTCAGGGCTTTACCATAATACAAATAATGCTTTTTTCATTACGAACCTATATTTCATAGATGTCGGGTGGACATTTGGCACATACAGATAGCAGCTTGTAAACAAATAGCCACTTTTAAACAAGAAAGATCTACAAAAATGTACAAAAGCATCTAAGTCCCATTGATTTTCAATGGGACATCAGCAGTGTTCCCTCCAATTTTTCCCATGCATGTGCAGAATGAATTTTGTTATACGGATCAATATGGAGGTGATGTGTGGCACATCACCTCCATATTGGTGCACATAAGAAAATTCATGTTGCGGGGGGTGGGGCCGAGAGGTTCAGAGTGTGGGAGGGAGCTCAGGGCTGGGGCAGAGGGTTGGGGTGCGGAGGGCTCCAGCTGGGTGTGCAGGCTCTGGGTTTGGGGTGCAGTGGGACTCCTTGGGCTACAGTGGGAATAGAGAGGACCCCCCCCCCAGCTCTTTCCCCCCCCCCCACAGCAGCACCTGGCCTGGGGGAGAGGCGCCTCTCCCCCAGCCGCAGCAGGTCCAGGCCAGGTCGGGGACGGATACCTATCCCGCTGCCACAGCAGGTCTGGGCCGGGCCGGGCCAGGGCCAGAGGAGGGGTACCTGTCCCTCAGCCACAGCAGGTTCTGGGCCGGGCTGGGCGAGGGGCACCTGTCCCCTGGACACGGCAGGTCTGGGGCTGGGCTGAGTCGGGGCCGGGGCACCACGACCGGTCCAGGGCTTGGGGATAGGCATCTCTCCCTCTGCAGCCCTAAGTGCCTGTGCAGCGCTTAATAAGGGGCTGTGCGGCTACGTGGCCACACAGCTTAGAGGGAACTTAGGACATCAGCTCCTCAGACTCTCAAGGGGAAAAACTTCAGGACAGTTACAGGTCTTTTCAAATTCTACTGTCTATAGTCAAAGTTTCCCCCTGAAATAATGAAGATTTCAAGGAATAACTTATCTCACCCAGTATATTAATTTGCAAACAAAATCTACACCTAGTGGCAGATAAGGCTGCAGCAGTACACATTGCATCCACCCAAAATCTTAAAGGAATGAAAATAAGTTAAAAGGAAAGACTTCGATACCTCTCCACTTTAATATTGTTTGCAGTGCTATCAGTATCACACTGCAACACCCCGTAAAGCTTTCATTTCCATTTCCAACAGATACAAAAAAGCAATACATGTCTCAGTGTCATCAAACTTGCACTCTAATGAAAAATCAGTAGTGACCTCCTATGCTTTTACATCAGTTATATCAACAGAGCAACTCATCTGACTGTCACTTATTCCATGCATTTGGAAAATTTATCTGCATTAACAATGCTGAGGTCACTGTTAAGGTCTTGAATTAGAGGTGTTGTATATAACTACTGAGGGCTCTATATACAGTAAAGTTGTTAGTTGTTAGTGTGAAAAACCAATGCCAGTACATTTAGAGATCTGTGTAGCATGTAGGTGAATCTCCACTGCAGGGAGTATATTGACAGAAATGTTAACACACCAATGAGTCACTTTTGCAAAAACCACATGGGGTTCTTCTGCAGATGTCTGTATCAAGGAAGGTGAAGCATGGATTTAGAGTTCATTTAATTTGGGCCTGATCCAAAACCCTAGTGAGGTCACTTGAAAGACTCCCGTTGGACTTAAGCAAGGTTTGGATCAAATACATAACACATAACTAATCATCATAGAATAGAAAAAACAGAAGATATTTAGAAAAAGCAAAAACACATTGTTTTCTTTCCTTGAAAGAGATCTTGATTTTTCTAATCTAAAGTGAAATATAAACAAATTAAATAAGTGGGGATTTCAGGCTCTTATCTTAAACAACCTTTAGAGTATTAATTTAAAGCAAACAGCAATACTGTACGTGCAGAAGCCCCAAGACTACAATTGGATAGGGAGGTGCATACATGAGTGAGTCTGAGCTGGTTCTCATACGTTAGGATCTTAAATCATCTCACTCACAAATTATTGTGCTCACTCATTCTATCTTGACAAAAAGCTAGAGAAACAGACACATTGGATACAACTTGTGGGATGGGAATATTACCAAATAAAATTAGACCAAGTCACCCAAAGACAAAAAGTTGTATCTATTTGGGAAAAAAAAAAAAAAAAAACTGAAAAGCCACCACCACAAGTGAACGTAGCACACAATAAAAGGAAGGGAGATGAGGGTGAATGACGACTATGGTAACGAGATCACATGCTTCCACAGGGTAAGTATATGTACTACTTGATGGTTACAAATTCTTTGGAAGACGCTTAAATTATTAATACATAAATAATGTGAGTTCCATCTGCCTGAGTAACATACCTAGCCATTGTTAGTTGGATTTCTTTTTGGCATCATGGTAGAAGTGGGCCTTGAGTAATGACTAAGGAGGTGAGGTGTTATGGATTAGTTAATTGTGGCATTCCATGATTTAGGAACAGTGCGGAAAAAATTACAGGGATGTTTGTGGGAGAAGAGATACAAATGGGCATTAGGGCTGGCATTTTAGGGGGAGCAGATGGGAGGATGTGATAAACATGAACAGATGAGTAGGGAGGGGCAGATTTTCAAAATGTTCTGAAATACACCAATGTAAAATATCATGTGACTTCAGATCTTGCCATTTTTGAAGAAATGTAATTATTGGCATGCCAACGATATGGCTCATTTATTAATATGCCCAGTGAGGCAAATGCCTCCCAGAGAGGAATTTTTTATATTATTCTGAGGAATGTCAGCATACTAGAGACAATGCTCACTTTAATGATCTACACAGAGATCTGGGAATGAAGATATTCACATGCCTCTGTGAAAAGGAGGAACTGGGCCCTTGGTGACACATGATTTGAATTGGCAGTTTGATTCTGTGTTACATTTTAAACAGAATAGTCCCTGAAATAAAGTGTTCCATGGTAATTTGCTTGTATTCAGTTTCCTATCGAGTCTCCCACTTCACTCCCATTCCTGGCTAATACCTTCCCATCTTCCCTGAATCTGTGCTGGAAATTGGCAATAAAATCTATTTATGGGCATTTGTAAACATCCCTTAATACCTGCAAATTATGCAACTGTTGAGAGGCAAGCACTCTGGAAAGCACACTAGAAATTAACTGTGACTGGTGTTCTCGAAGCACTGAGGTTTTTTGGGTCATTGTACGAAAAATATTTTTAAAGTGATAATTTCAGGCCTCAAATGACAAATCAGTGAAGAATTATTAAATTAATTTCACAGACTAAAATACAGTTTACAAAATCCTCACTATCAGTCATTTTAATTTGATCTAATCTTTATGTACACAGAATAAAGGCAAAGAGAGGGATGTAGTGTTCTGGGCAGAAAACTAGGAGCATAAAACTAGGAGCATAAAACTCCTGAGGTCTAACCCTCGCTCTAATACTGATTCCTTCTGTGGTTTCTTGACCTCCATGGCTCAGTCAATCTGAGCATCTGTACAGCTGAAGGAAAGTAGGATGGACTTATATCATATACATTGTATTATCCCCATTTTACAACTAAGGAAGAACGCCAACATGTTGTATTAGATAGCAGTTAGGAAACCTGGCTTCTATTCCTGGCTCTGACCTGCTGTGTGGACTGGACAAGTTATTCTACCTCTCCCTGTGTCTGTCTTGTCTATTTAGATTTCAGGCTCTTCAGTCCAGACGCTGCTCCTCACTATGTGTTTGTACAGTGCCTAAAGCTATGGGCCCCCAAGTTTGAACAAGGCTTCACCATACTACCAGTTCCGCAGTTTCATGTTAGTGTCTGTTTTTGAAGGTTTTTTTGTTGAAGAATTGCCACTTTTAGGTCTGTTATTGAGTGACCAGGGAGACTGAAGTGTTCTCCTACTGGTTTTTGAATGTTATGATTCCTGATGTCAGATTTCTTCAACCAAAAAAAAAAAAAACTTCAAAACCAGACTCCAACGTGAAACTGCAGAACTGGAATTCATTTGCAAACTGGACACCATCAGATTAGGCCTGAATAAAGACAGGGAGTGGTTGGGTCATTACAAAACCTAAACCTAATTTCCGCAATACTAATTTCCCCCCGTACTGTTACTCGCACCTTCTTGTCAACTGTCTGAAATGGGCCACTCTCATTACCACTTCAAAAGTTATTTTTCCTCCCTTGGTATCCTGCAGTCAATTGAATTGTGACCTCACACTTGGTAAGGCAAATCACATCTTTTCATGTATTTATACCTGCTCCTGTATTTTCCACTCCATGCATCTGATGAAGTGCGTTCTAGCCCACGAAAGCTAATGCCCAGATAAATTTGTTAGTCTCTAAGGTGCCACAAGGACTCCTCATTGTTTTTGCTGACACAGACGAACAGAGCTACCACTCTGAGATCTGGGAAAGGTACTCCCAGTGTTACAGCAAAATGCAAGGTGGAGCAGATTGTTTATGCTAAGTAATTATAAATAGTGATTCAAAAGCTTGTCTCTCCCCAACAGAAGTTGGTCCAATAAAAAATATTACCTCACATGCCTTGTATCTCTAATATCCTGGGACCAACATAACTACAACTACACTGTTCCCCGTGAAGGTATTTTAGATCTGGTACCGACTTCTTGTGTGACCTTGGGTGAGACACTTGGGTGAGACCAGAACATTCTCCCAATGTAGCCAACAGGTAAAGCTCTGACACTCTTTTAGATCCAACCCTGCAAAGTACTCATATGAGCAAACCAAATCTCACAAATAAACTACTCATATGAATAAACTTCTGTACTTAAGTTTTTGCAGCATCTAGCCTTAGTTTGATATACAGAGGTGAGCACATCAATGCGTGCTTAAAAAAACAAATACCAACAATGACCTACGTCAGTGGGAGCAATATCAAGCTTTTAATATCTCTTTGCCTCTATTTTCTCAACTTTAAAAGGAGATAATAAAATGGGTTCCTGAGGCTACGTTAGTGGAAGACTGAGATCTGTGGATAGAAGGCGCTAAGCATTATCATAACAGATTGTTTCTTAACTATATTTATTTGTAAACTACATCACCTTTGCATATATTTTATTATTCTTTGAGTGTACTTCTTTCACGTCCATCTGAATTTTGTTTTGCTATTTTAAAATATTTTTATTTGAATTATATTTTATTTTCAAAGTGACAATTTGCATTAAGCAAACTATTTCATGCCTTTAATCCTGAGATTGTTGATTATCTGTAAGTACATCAAACTCGTATGCAATTTATTTTCCACATTTTCATCAGAAATATCCAGATTTCCTTTCTGTTTTCCCAGGGCAAATCAGATAAATATTTGGTGGTAGTTACAGATGGCATTTAAAAAAATAAAAATAAAAAATAAAAACACAAAAACAAAACCACACACCACCCTAAAAACAAATCTTTCAAATTCCTTGAAGCATGGACAAATGTATTTTCATTTGGAAGTAATGTATATAGATCAGCTGCTATTGTGTTAATAGTTCCAATTAACATGTAAAAAATGGGACATTACAAAACTCTCTCATCTAAGTTTCTTTTTCTAAGAACATCTCCAACTTTTATCCCACTAAACTAAAAAATACAAGACTTTTTCCACTCCCTAAATGTTTGTCCTCCAATCAGTTAGAACTTGCAATAAGTTTTCTAGTTAAAAAACTTAATTTTCATTTCATGAAAGAAAATGAAGAAAGATCCAGCAGAAATTGGAACAGGAATCACTGTATGAGGAACAGCTAGAGCCTACTGGTAAATGAATAAGGTAAAGAGAGACTTAAATGGGAGACAGATCCATGCAAAATTGGTCCGTCACAGTTGAGGGTAAGCTGTCCCTTTGATCCCTCACTCAGTCTCTCTGTGGGCACACTTCTCAAGTGATACACCCAGCACATCCACTTCTCTCAATGGAATCCCATGCTTCACCCCACTTTTACACTGGCACAGAGGCACAACCCAACCCATTTTTCTTTGACTGCTCAAAGACCTAGATCACACATTTCCTTCAGAGTCCCCTAGCCTGCAAGCAGGACCAGGAAAAGTCTTAACGTGACAGCATGTCATTTTTACAGACTGCTGATCAGAGAATGGTAGGGTTAAACCTTGAAAGGAATTGACACCTGTATTGTCTGTTGAGCATCAGTGACTGACTATCTACAGTCATTGACTTTTGGTTCCTCACAGTGTTGGCCCCTAAAAGGAGTTCTGTGATATGACAAAGAGGTCATGAGTAAGAGAAAAGATAGGAGACCTACAACTATTTGAGCTAAACAGGCAAGTCTCCTGCCTGGTACAATTGACTTTATTAAAAACAATGGGTCGTATTCCGAGAGCAATGGAGCACCTTGGGCATGATCCAAAGCCCCATTAAAGTAGGTGGGAATCATTCAATTGACTTCACTGAGTTTTGGATCAGCTCCATGGGAGCACCTACGAATCCTATTGAGATTAATTGAAGTGGCAGATGCTCAGTGTCTCTCATGGTATAACCCACAGGAAATAAAAATCAGAGATAAAACAAAACATGAAATAAAAAAGGGAAAAAGGAAAAGGAAGACAGGGAGGAATAGGCTGTCTCTGGAAAAGAAAAATGAAACGAGTGTGCTAGGAAAATATTTTCCTAGCTCCTGCTACCAATACCACAATAGTGAATATGGTATAGCTGCAGATCTCCTTTTTTCTGAGTTATCTTATTTTTCCCCTACCATTGCACCATTTTACAGCTCATTCCACATTTACCTTTCACTGCTCTTGCAATTTCCCTGGAATTTCTTTCACTCCTCTGCTGCTTATTTTAAAATTGATTTCCTGCCACCTTTTCTCAGCCTCCTCCTCTTGATTACTAGAAACACCTTGAGAGTGTACCACTGATCCCAATGTCAACATATTGGAAACTCTCCCTTCTCTCTTACAATAACTCAGTACTCTCCAACTGATTTTAACTTACTGATGTTCAACTTAACAGCAGCAATAAATAAATGAAGGGGAAAGAAATGGGTGTGACAACTTCAGCACTTAATGCACTTAGTCTCCTTCACTTTGTGGTGGTGCTACCAGGCTATACAATTTAACAGCACTGCTTGCTTGGCTATCCATGAAGTGTTATTGGCTTGCAACAAAGAAACTGATTAAACCAATTACCATCAGAGATTCCAAAACGATGAATGGACCTGGATTGCCAGACCTTAGGTCAGCAGCAGTAATTTGACACATTTAGCCTCTTGACAAAGGATTTGGAGGTGGCACCTTCTGGCACATATTCAACTGTTCTATTGACAACAGCTCTCAAGAGACATTTGTTTTCCTGACCAATGGGAAAATGCAGCAGCTTAACAGTAGGAGAAAGGGCAAAAAGAAAAAAATTAAAATATACATATATTGATAAAACAAACATTGACACCATGGTGATTCAAGATATGCTGTCAAAAGCTAGTCCAAAAGCCACCTGCTCTGTCAGACTCCACACCAACAGAGGAATTTCATGTAATTGATTCAGCTTCAACCTAGAGCACTAATCCTGCATTAAAGTCAAGCTATTTAGATCTGCAGCACTACATTGTGCAATGCATGAGGTAACCATATGACGGGCCCTTTTAAATCTGACCTAACAAGAGTGTGGCATTTATGACTAATCTCTGTAACTGTCCAATATAATTTAAGACTGCACATAGAAGAAGGGTTTTCATTTTGCAGCTACAGTAGCTGAAATGTATTTCTCATCTATTGAGTCAATATAGCCAGACGGAACATTGGGTTCTATGTGCATCAGTTGTACATCAGTGTGCAAAAATTGGCTATATATAGAATCATAGAGGATTAGGTTTGGAAGAGGCCTCAGGAGGTCATTAGTCCAACTCCCTGCTCAAAGCAGTACCAACCCCAACTAAATCATCCCAGCCAGGGCTTTGTCAAACTGGGCCTTAAAAACCTTTAAGGATGGAGGTTCCCCCCACCCCACCCCACCCCGGTAACCCTTTCCAGTGCTTCACCACGCTCCTAGTGAAATAGTTATTCCTAATATCCAACCTAGACCTCCCCCAATGCAACTTGAAACCATTTCTTCTTGTTCTGTCATCTGCCACCACTGAACAGCTTAACTTCATCCTCTTTGGAACCCCCCTTCAGGTAATTGAAGGCTTCTATCAAATCCCCCCTCACTCTTCCCTGCTGCAGACTAAATAAGCCCAGTTCCCTCAGCCTCTCCTCATAAGTCATGTGCCCCATCCCCCTAATCATTTCCGTTGCCCTCCGCTGGACTCTCTCCAATTCGTCCACATCCTTTCTGTAGTGGGGGGGCCCAAAAACTGGACACAGTACTCTAGGTGAGGCCTCACCAGTGCCCAATAGAGGGGAATAATCACTTCCCTCAATCTGCTGGCAATGCTCCAACTAATGCAGCCCAATATGCTGTTAGCCTTCTTGGCAAGAAGGGCACACTGACTCGTATCCAGCTTCTGATCCACTGTAATCCCCAGGTCCTTTTCTGGAAAACTGCTGCTTAGCCAGTCGGTCCCCAGCCTGTAGTAGTGCATGGGATTCTTCCATCCTAAGTGCAGGACTCTGCACTGGTCCTTGTTGAAACTCAGATTTATTTTAGTTCAATCCTTCAATTTGTCTAGGTCACTCTGGACCCTACCCCTATGCTCCAGCGTATCTACCTCTCCCACCCAGTTTTGTGTCATCTGCAAACTTGCTGAGTGCACAAACCATCCCATCATCCCTATCATTAATGAAGACGATGAACAAAACCAGCCCCTGGACAGACCTCTGGGGCACTCTGCTTGATACCAACTAGACATCGAGCCATTGATCACTACCTACTGAGCCCGACAACCTAGCCAGCTTTCTATCCATCTTCTAGTCCATTCTCCAATCCATACTTTTTTAACCTGCTGGCAAGAATATTGTGGGACACCATATAAAAGCTTTGCTAAAGTCAAGGTATATCACATCTACCACTTTCCCCATATCCACAGAGCCAGTTATCTGCCTTCTTTGATTAATCAGGTTGGTCAGGCATGACTTGCCCTTGGTGAATCCATGCTGACTGTTCCTGATCACCTTACTCTCCTCCAAGTGCTTCAAAATGGATTCCTTGAGGACCTGGTCCATGATTTTTCCAGGGCCTGAGATGAGGCTGACTGGTCTGTAGTTCCTCATATACTCCTTCTTCCCTTTTTTAAAGATGGGCACTATATTTGCCTTTTTCCAATTATCCGGGACCTCCCCCGATCGCCACAAGTTTTCAAAGATAATGGCCAATGGCTCTGCAATCACATGAGCCAACTCCCTCAGGACCCTCGGATGCATTAGATCTGGCCCCATGGACTTGTGCATGTCCAGCTTTTTGAAATAGTCCTTAACCTGTTCTTTCACCACTGAGGGTTGCTCGCCTCCTCCCCATACTGTGCTGCCTAGTGCAGCAGTCTGGGACCTGACCTTGTCTGTGAAGACAGAGGCAAAAAAAAAGCATTGAGTACTTCAGCTTTTTCCACATCCTCTGTCACTAGGTTTCCTCCCCCATTCTGTAAGGGTCCCACACTTTCCCTGACCTTCTTCTTGTTGCTAACATACCTGTAGAAACCCTTCTTGTTACCCTTCACATCCCCTGCTAGCTGCAACTCCAATTGTGCTTTGGCCTTCCTAATTAAACATATTGCTCGAGCATGCAGGGGTGCATACTCCTCCCTAGTCATCTGTCCAAGTTTCCACTTCTTGTAAGCTTCCTTTTTGTGTTTAAGCTCACTGAAGATTTCTCTGTTATTCCAAGCTGGTCGCCTACCATATTTGCTATTCCTTCTGCACATCAGGATTGTTTGTTCCTGCGCCCTCAAAAAGACTTCTTTAAAAATACAGCCAGCTCTCCTGGACTCCTTTCCCCCTCAAATTGGCCTCCCAGGGGATCCTGCCCATCAGTTCCCTGAGGGAGTCAAAGTCTGCTTTTCTGAAGTTCAGGATCTGTATTCAGCTGTTCTCCTTTCTTCCTTTTCTTAGGATCCTGAATTTGACCATCTCATGGCCACTGCTGCCCAGGTTGCCTCCCACTTCTACTTCCCCTACCAATTCTTCCTTTTTTGTGAGCAGCAGGTCAAAAGGAACACAGCCGCTATTTGGTTCCTCCAGCACTTACACCAGGAAGTTGTCCACACCACTCTCCAAAAACTCCCTGGATTGTCTGTGCCCTGCTCTCCCAGCAGATTTCAGGGTGATTGAAGTCCCCCCATGAGAACCAGGACCTGTGATCTGGAAACTCCTGCGAGTTGTCCAAAGAAACCCTTGTCTACCTCATCCTCCTGGTCTGGTGGTCTATAGCAGATGCCCACCACGACATCACCCTTGTTGCTCTCACCTCTAAACTTAACCCAAAGACTCTCAACAGGCTTTTCTCCAGTTTCATATTGGAGCTCTGAGCAACCATACTGCTCTCTTACATACAGTGCAACTCCTCCACCTTTTCTCCCCCACTTTTCCTTCCTGAACAGTTTATACCCATCCATGACCGGTTACCCCAGCAAGTCTCTGTTATTCCAATCATATAGTTCCTTGACTGTGCCAGGACTTCCCATTCTTCCTGTTTGTTTCCCAGGCTTCTTGAGTTCATGCACAGGCACCAAAGATAGCTAGCCGATTACCCTAGTTTCTCAGTATGAATCAGGAGGCTTCCCATCTTGTACCCTCTGCCTTGTGTTTTCTCCTGGTATCCTACTTCCCCACTTACCTCAAGGCTTAGGTCTCCATCCCCCGGCAAAATTAGTTTCAAGCCCTCCTCACTAGGTTAGCAAGCCTGCCTCCGAAGACACTCTTCCCTCTCTTCGTTAGGTGGATCCCATCTCTTCCTAGCAATTCTTCCTGGAACAACATCCCACGGTCTAAGAATCCAAAGCCCTCTCCCCAACACCACCTGCATAACGATGCATTTACTTCCACAATTCAATGGTCCTTACCTGGACCTTTTCCTTCAACAGGGAGGATAGACGAGAACATGACTTGGGCCTCATACTCCTTTATCCTTCTTCCCAGAGCCACGTAGTCTGCAATGACCTTGAGAGGGTCACTCTTGGCAGTGTCATTGGTATCCACATGGAGAAGTAGGAAGGGGTAGTAGTCTGAGGGATTGATCAGTCTTGACAGACAGTCACATCCTGGATTCTAGCTCCAGGCAAGCAGCACACTTCGAGTTTCCTGGTCTGGATGATAGATGGATGACTGTCCCTCTTAGGAGGGAGTCCCCGACTACCACTACCCATCTCCTCCTCTTAGGAGTGGTGGTCATGGAACCCCCATCCCTAGGACAATACATCCCATTCCTTCCCTCTGATCCCTTCCCACAGATGACTCTTCCTCTGCTGTAGAACCTGTGCGGAGAGTTTGAAAATGATTTCTTACCTCTCCCTGCACTGGGGGTACATGGGTTCTCCTCTTACTTCAATTTTCTTCCCCATTCTGCACTGCCCTCTGATTCTTCAGCATGCTGTGCCTGCAGTACCAAACACACTTCTATCCAGAAAGAATTCATTTTCTCTGATGCAACAGTGTGATACTTGGGTCTCTAGTACTTTAACCTTTGTTTCCAATATGGAGACCAGCTTGCACTTCATACAGACGAAGTTGCTTCTGTCCTCTGGGAGAAAGACAAACATGGCACATCCCGTATGGGTCACAACAGCTGATCACTCACTATCCATAATGTCTTCCTTCTAAGAGCCTCTTCAGATGTTTTATTTACTGCTCACAGAAGCCTGAAAGGCAAAAGCACTCTGTGGGAACTCCCAGGCAACTCCCCACCCCGTCATTTGCCTGTCCTCTGCTGCTCACTTGGTTCACAACTCCTCATGGATTCCTAGTAGATGGCAGAGCAGTCAAACACGCTGGAGTCCATTTCTACCATCTTCCGTAGCTTAATGCTCATTTTATGATGCCTATCTATTTTTTCCCATTCTATCAGATAATCTACAGTACTTTATTATTACTGGCAAAGCTGCGTAAACACTTTACAGATAACAATCTGCCCCAAGGATTCAAAACCAGACAAGTATTGCAAAGGATAAACAAAGAGCTTGACGTGGTATTGAAAGGATGGGGTTTACAATAGAGAAAGCTGATGAGGTAATTGTGTTACATGCACACCTTGTTACTACAGTTCTTCTAGCTTTGTGGATGTAGATTTCAGATGTAAGAGATTTACATTTATTAGGAATTAATAGCCATTGGCTGCAGTGGAATTAGCATTCTGGGTAGAATTCCAGGATCCCGTACAGTGGGTCTGTGGTGAGGTTCGCAGGTCCCACACAAAGGTTAAAGTAGTGGTGAAATAGTAATGGGCCCAGGCAGCCCCATGTCCCAGCAGTTGCTGGGCACGCTCCCTGTGGAGGACCTGCTTACAAGGGAACTCTGGCAGTCAGGCTGGGGGAAGAGTGAAGAAGAGACTGGCTGCAAGATGGCAGACAGGTGGTAGCTGCTGAAGTAGAACAATCTACAGGGAGCAAGACCAGGGACTTGGCAGGGAGCCTGTCCCTGCCCCCTTTCCTCTTGAGGGGGGGGGGAAGAAATGGACTCAAAGTGAGCTGGGAAGCTTCCTCCCTCCCCCACCAATGCTCTGAATTATTGAAACTCCGTATGCAGACGGCTACAGGCATGCCCCAAACTGAAGGGAAAACAGGGAAGATAGGAAGAAGCCTAGGGGAGGGCTGATCTGGATTAGCAACCAGAAGTCACTGAGCCACTCCTTGCTTTTCTCCCCTTGGGCACTGAGCCTGGTGGAGAGGACCCAGCTCTCCTTACCCTTTCCTCCGCCCCCAGACCAACAGATATCCCAGAGGGCCCCAAGAGCAAGGAGACAAACTGCACCTTGGCTGCCAGGACCCCCAAACAGCCTGGAAGAGCTGTCCCAAGACTTTGAGATATGGTTTGGCAGCAGCTTGACCAATAGACCTGCTGGCCCCAGAGTGAAGCCCACATCATGGACCAGTGCTCTGTAGGGACTCCTTGTGCCCCAGCATTCATGTGTTCTGGGGGAATGGTGCAGGCCATGGAAGAGAGTCAGGGCCAGTAGATCTAGAATTATTCTGATCCAGTGGCTACCCTCCCCATTGTCAGAAGCCAGCAGAATGCAGGGTGAGTTTGCGTGAGTCATTCTAACTTGGACATCCCAACTAGGAATAGAGGCTCTGAAGGCAAAACTATATCCTCAACTACATCTGTGTAATTCCATTGCCTTAAAACTATGCCCTTTGCCAGACCCATAATACTACCTTGGTTTTAACTTGGTTTGCACAGGTGACACAGATAATCTGAAGAGGAGGGGGTATTATAAGTGTATCTGAGGTCATAATTTGTTTTGCAAACCCTTTATTACAGTGATGATGCGCAAGAAGGAAAAAGAACCCAGCCTGACTGCTGGAATATAGGGCCAGTTTGCAGTGGTAGCTCTTTTACTTCCAAACCCAGTAAATATGGAAACAGTTTGATATGGAAATCAGTGACCCATGGAAGTGGGAACGCTAGTAGGCCATTTCCACAAAGTCACCTTGTAAAGTGGAACTGCCCTTAACATTGAAAGAGAAGCTCCTGGCCCCTTAAACTTCATGAATGGAATTACTTTATAGGAGATCTCCTTGAAGTGTCTGCTTAGGTTCAAGATTATTAGGAAATTGTGATTTAAAGACCTGCAAACAAACTTAATTTCCCACACATAGCAACCTTCTCAAATGGGACATTTGGATGTTACGATCAGTACATCAGTGGCCATGATGTTTTCCCATATGGCAAATAGGTAACTGCCGGTCAGAAGGCAGATACTGCCTCCTGGCTAACTAATTATTTGACCTCTGATATCTCTAGGTATATGCTCAGGTTTTTTTTAGTTAATTTCTGAGCAAAAAACTGAATGCAGGCTTAGTTACCTCAGTTATTTTTTCTAGCAGCTAGACATAAGTAACAATTATTTCAAGCAAAATCCTTTGCTGTTATTGCAAATCTCATGGATTTTCTGTTAATGCCTCTAATTTCTGAAAATTTAATAAAAATAAGATTACTACTTCCAGTGTAAAAAGAAAGCTAGGGTTGCTCTGGTGAGCCAGCTATATAAAAAAAGATAATACAATTTTTGCTTGAAATTGAAGGAAATAAGATTAGAAATGCTATTTTGGGCTCTAATCTTGTTTTCTATTCCTAGCATATACATATCAAAACTTATTTTTTCCTCTAATTACAAATGTCTATAAAACGCAAGAACCTGAAACACATTACATTCATAAATATGCAGAACTGAGAGCAAATGAAGGTTTGAAAGCTCGGAGATTAGAAAGACTGTTACAGATCAGCAGAGCAATACAAAGGTTAAATACATTTTACAACATGTTAGAGATCACTTGAACACTCTAAGGTTTGAACAGCTACACTAGGGAATGTTTAAGCAATAATGTCTGATCTTCAGGTATCTTCTCAGATAGGCAGAAACCAGCTGCTGTTTTTAGGGGGATAAGTAAAGTGGAGATAACATCTTGAAGGTAAATGTGATGTAACTGTCTTACATATAAATTAGGTAATTACAGTGCTGCTATTCTAAAATGCTGTCTGACTTCTATTTACATTTCAGACACCTCTTTACCTGTGGACCTGGACAGTCACCAAACTGTAGAGTGGAATGTGGGTTTTCCATTTACATTGTCAAGGACAAATTAGCACATTAAAAAGTAGTCAAGGGACTGTGCTAAATATTACAGAGCATCTAGAGTCATTCATAAACCTTTAGCCACTTTTCACCAGTTAGGCTTGCTAGCCCTCCAGTTACTACTACTACACTAGTTCTCATTAAAATGGGCATTCAGCTAGCACTGGAAAGACAGCCTATAAACCTGCTCTGCTACTGACCTGCTGTGTGCCTTTGGAGAAAATCATTTAGTCTTTAAGGGTCTCAATTTCCCCTCATGACCTTTGTCTCATTCATTAGGATTGTAAATTGTCTGCGTTTACACAGTGCCTACCAAAATTGGGCTCCAGTCTTAGTTGGAGCTTCCTCCATTTTTGTAACACGAACAGTAAGACGCTGTTCCCTGCCCTAGCACTTCTTTTCCTCAGTTAGGGTCATGGACGACTTCCAGATTGTGTATTCCATGTGACTTCAAGGCCTCTCCCAATAAAAGAAGAAGTTATACCACCACGCACCAGGAAAAATGTAAGTGGAAGATATTAATAGGTATGTATTTATATCTGTCACGCACCACGTAAACGACAGGGAAAGAACAATTCTGACATATAAGAGACACCTTTGCAAATGTCTGGACAAATTGGATGCAACACTTTGACTAGCTTCTCCTAAAGTTTGCAACGCATATTCTGTGGGCTGTATGCTGTGTAATCTGGTCATGCAGAGATGAACATCCCTAGAAGAGTGGCTCTGCAAGAAGTGAAAGAAACGGAGGTGTCAAAAAGATAAGAGCAGATGGTAGAAAGTTCATTAAATGGCAGGAAGAAAAGATGTCTGCTGGTAGACAGATTTTCCCCACAGGTAAGATTTGAAACAAGACAATCTACATTTAGTGGGATTTTGTTTTGTTTATTAAGGATAGACAAAAGGCAGCGTGAAATAAATCAGCAGAGCTGAAACTGGGCATCTCTCTCTTTTGCATGTGTGTCATTAGGTCAGGCTAGGTAGTAGAACAGGATCATAAGGGGGCAGCTGAGAGGTTGCTGCAAAAACAGGAGGCCTGACAGTTCCTGTACCTTTTCTGTTGCACTGACAGTCTAGTCTTTCTGCAAATAGAAGTCACTTCCAGATAATTCTCAAGCATGTTGACAACTGACTAGATCCACTGTCAAAGCCTGTGCACACAACATAGAGAGTGGTCACTAGAAACATGCTCAGTCAAAATTCTTCCTATCGCTTGGATTTATAAATTATCTTGGTGAATTTTCAACTTTTTCTACAGAGTTTAAGTTTCCATGTTTTACATATTTCTATTCTAGCATGCTTGGTTGCAAAAATAAATCTTCCACCAATTTATAAAATGGATTGAAATTGAGCAGTGTAAATGGTCCCATTCATTTCAACAGGATTTTATTTCTATAATCTAATTATTACAACTGAAGGCAATATCCACATGTCACATTCTAGGGTGCAAACCAGACCAGTGAGGGGATCATCACCCTCCCCACAAGCTTGGGTGCCTCACTGAGAAGACACTACCTATGCTGATAGGAAGTGTTCTCCCATGGGTTTAAGTACTCCACCTCCCCTGAGAGGTGATAGCTAAGTCAAAGGGGGAATCCTCCCTTCAACCTAGTGCTGTCTGCATTGGGGTTAGGTTGGTATAACTGCATTGTTCAGGGGTGTGGATTTTCATAACCCTGAGTAATGCAGTTGTACTGATGTAAGTTTATTGTGTAGACCTGGCCTTAGCATTCAAACACAAAAGAACTCAAAATGGATACGGTTTCTCTTGTTACAGTGCATGAGAAACCTCTTCCATTTAGTGCTACCAGTTATAGCACTAGCTTCTGGGATTGTGCCACATCTCTCTGAGAAGAAGCCCTGCTAATTCAACAATAAATCCCAGTTCATGGTAGGACGCCAGTTTAAAGTGATCTCCTCTAGTTCTGGCAGCTGGATTCTGACACTGCAAAAAGGAGATAGCAGGCCAAAATTGAGTGATAATATAAATGGGTGTGAAATACACATCAGCCTTGATTGTGATCTCACTGTGGTGTAAATCGAGAGGAACCCCTTTGAAATCAACTGGGTTATACCAGGATAAAACTGGGGTAAGTGAAAGAAGATTCCAGCTCATGATGCACATGTTGATAGGAAACTATGTGTAAGTGGTAAAGTAATACAACTTGTATTGAAGTTGTGGCTGACAACTGATACCCAATGATTTAGTTGGTCTTCAGACAGACAGGCTCTGTATACTAGAGCTGGTTGGCAATTTTTAATCAGAATAATTTTCCAAAGGAAAATGAGTTTCTGTACAATTGGAATTTTCTACAGAAAATTTTGATTTTGCCAAAAACCAATCAAAACAATGTCAAATATTTCATTTGGCTCTAAGGTTTTGAAATGAAACATTGAAAATGTAACTTTTTCAAAATTTCCATTCTGCAAAATCCTTCAATTTTGTCCCAATTTAGAACAAAACCAAATGTTGAAGTGTCAGAATTTCCTGTAAAACAGAAATTCCAAAAAGTTTGCTTATCTCTACTGTACACCCACTTACTCCAGCCTTCATTTGGCTGATGCATATTCTGAGAGTTTCTTTGTAGGTCCAAAACTACTCAGCTTTTGGTGCCAGGAAATGGGGGAGTCTCTTCCAAAGGCATTGCACAATTTCAGTGGGCAGGGAATCATGCCGGCGACAGTCCAAGAGGGAGTGGGAATGCACATTCCCCAGTCTGGTACAGCAGAATTTACAATTTACAAAAGATAATGCAGCTCATGTCTGTCATCTCTTTCACAGAGCCCTCAGACTCAGACTTTGAGGTCAGAAGGGACCATCATGATCATCTAATCTGACCTCCTGCACAGTGCAAGTCACAGAACCTCACCCATCCACTCCTGCAATAGACCCTTAACCTCTGGCTGAGTTACTGAAGTCCTCAAATCATGTTTTAACAACTTCAGGTTACAAAGAATCCACCATTTACACTAGTTTAACTGCAAGGTGACCCATGCCTCATGCTGCAGAGGAAGACAAAAACCCCTCAGGGTCTCTGCCAATCTTACCTGGGGGAAAATTCCTTCCTGACTCCAAATATGGCAAATCAGTTAGACCCTGAGCATGTGGGCAAGATTCACCAGCTAGGCACCTGGGAAAGAATTATCTGTAGTAACTCAGAGCCCTCCCTCCCCAGATAGTGTCCCAACACCAGGCATTGGAGACATTTGCTACTATCAGTTGCAGATCAGCTACATGTCATTTGAGGCAGTCTCATACCCTCCCCTCCATAAATTTATCAAGCTCAGTTAGGTTTTTTGCCCCCTCTGTTCCCCTGGGAAGGGTGTTCCAGAACTTCCCTAATTTCAAGCCTAAACAGTTTATATCTATTTGTTCTTGTGTCCACATTGGCACTTAAATAACTCCTCCCTCCATGGTATTTATCCCTCAAGTATTTATAAAGAGCAATCGTATCTCCCCTCAGCCTTGTTTTGGTTAGGCTAAACAAGCCAAGTTCTTCGAGTCTCTTCTCGTAAGGTTGGTTTTCCATTCCTCAGATATCCTAGCAGCCCTTCTCTGCACTTGTTCCAGTTTGAATTAATCTCTCTTAAATATGGGAGACCAGAATTGTACACAGTATTCCAGATGAGGTCTCACCAGAGCCTTGTATAATAGTACTATAACTTCCTTGTCTCTACTGAAAATATCTTGCCCAGTGCATCCTAAAACTGCATTAGCCTTTGCACAGCCACATCACATTTGCAGCTCAATCATCCTGTGATCAACAATACACTCAGGTCTCTCTCATACTCTGTCACTTCCAACTGATACGTCCACAGCATACAACAAAAATTCTTATTAGTCCATAAATGCATGACCTTGCGCTTTGCATTATTAAATTTCATCCCATTTCTATTACTCCAGTTTAGAAGGTCATCCAGATCTTCTTGAATGATACTCTGGTCCTCCTCCATATTGGCCATAACTCCCAACTTTGTGTCATCCACAAATTTTATTAGCACACTCCCACTTTTTGTTCCAAGATCCCTAATAAAAAAGTGTTAAACAACATTGGTTACCATTTTCTAACCTAATCAAAAATTTAAAAATGTACATTAAGGTATACAATTGCTTAAATAAGTTGTGTAGATACACTATCTTCATAGTTAACAAAAAAGTACTTTAGTGTGAAGACTATATTTAGCTGTAAATCCATGTTTTAATGGTTATACAAATCAACAAGAATGAACCACTCTTTAGGAAAATAACTAAAAAGTACAAGTGCAAAATGAGATTAAAATCAATTATTTAAATCAAGGTTTCCCGCTTGCAGATTTAAATAATTAATGTAGATGATTTCAACCATTTTGCTTTCAATCAATCAATCCACCCTATCTGAAGGAGGCTTTTCCTGAGACAGTCCCCAAGTTCTCTGTCAGCACCACACACACAGTTCAGACTGGATCCTTCTTCTCTCCCCCTGTCCAGATACGTTCCCCATCTTCCCCCACCTCTCAAGCCTTTATACAAGACCAAAATGTGATTTTTCTGCAAGACTGCAGAGTTTTGTAGGTTGTTTCTCTTAATCCTTGCCACATAGTCTTCTCAAACTGTAGTAGAGCCTCTTATAAAGATAAATCTAATATATGCAGGTACACTGGGAATGAACTTCAAATTATGGACAGAACTACTGCAAAATGCCATAATTCCTGAGACAAGGTGGGTGAGGTAATATCTTATTGGACCAACATCTGTTGGTGAGAGAAAGACAAGCTTTCTAGCTTACACAGAGCTCTTCTTCAGGTCAATCCACCCTACCTGAAGAAGAGCTCTGTGTAAGCTAGAAAGCTTCTCTCTCTCACCCACCGTTGGTCCAAAAAAAATATATTACCCCACCCACCTTGTCTCTTTTTTATCCTGCCACCAAAACAGCTACAATGCCACTGCATATATTATTTCATAATATCTGTGCAACAACTCCATTGGCAACTGTGTAAGTAAGTACGCAGATAATGTCATTACTGCTGCTATATTATCTAACAACTTCAATGTGTCAATAATTCAACTCCCTCCAGAACTTCCAGAAATTTACCATAGATTATAATCAACAGTTATGCATATTCAGATAAATGATCTTATTCCAGAAAAATCTATCAATAAATGTTAATGACTACTTTAATTGGCTTAACAGGGCTGAATTAAGAAATTAGTTACTTATATTGGATGAATAGCATCCACTCTTGGGGAATATGTCTGTGTAAAAAATCATCCCCAGGTAATTACTGGCTTATTTGATTTTCTTAATTTTCATGGGGAAGTTTTTAAAAACAAGCTGATTTTAACTTCACATTATTCCAAATATACTGAGAGGTCTTGATTAAAGTATCAAAACTACTCTATCAAACAAATTTGCATATTGGAGCTAATACCTACAGGTAAACATTTTCAAAAATGCCAGAGTGACTCAAGAGCCTAGGTCCTATTTTCAAAGAGACAGCGAATGAGACTTAGACATTTTTGAAAATATCACCCTACATCAAAATTTGTGCTTATAATTTTGTACACCCATCTTTTTGCATATGCAAATAGTATTTGAATAGGGCATAAAAATCCAGTAATTACCTGTCTAGCTGCTCATTTTGTATGCACAGATGCAAGTTTTTGCTTGTGTGAACATGTCCTTTTATATATACAAACTGTATTAAATCTGACCATTTTAGACACAAGTAGTGAAACATACTGTAACTTGTTAACTGTAAGAGTAATCTATTAAAGTGCTTTAGGATATATACAGCAGTGAAACACTGCACTCCTGGAAAAGATCCCCTCCATAAGAAGTGTTTGGTACTGAAAAGATGCACAGATGATCCAAGGAAGGGAGCTGGAGCTCCAATATACTATACAGTTAGGCTCCTGTTAACATATTTTCTGTCAATAGTACCGGAAAGTGATAGACAAATACAATTGGAAAAAAAAATCAGACTATTATTCATGCATCACAGCCCTATCCTGCTTGCATGAAGATTGGCAATGGGCCAAATTCACTACGAATACTGAGTTCAGTGGAGTTACGCTAGAGATAAAATTGAGCCGTGTGTGTGTGTGCGTTGAATGAGGAATGCATCCTGATATCGACTAGCAATGAACTTCCTTGTTTTTAAAGGAAGAGTCATGTTCTTGTGTATTTGTACACTTGTTCCTCACCTTCCCAGAAGTATTGGGATCTCTGTCTCTCTCAACATTATTGGTCTCTTGGCTCTCACATGCAAGAACTAATCTAAGAAAGCAGCTTGCTATTTAACCATCCCTTTGTTTCCTTAGGGAACATCTACACTGCATTCAGGAAGTGCAATTGCAGTACATGTAGTCATACTCATAGGCAGTGAGTTATGTGGGCCTGTGGTGCCCATTCTCCACCAATATTCAAGAACATTGGCCTGGCTCCACCAATGTTTGGGCTTATTTTCTGAGCTGTCCTGTCCATAGGATGAACAGAGGCAACCGCCCTGGGCCCTGTGATTCACGGGGACACAGGATCCAGGGTGGCCTGGTGGGTTAGTGGGGGGCCTGGCGCTTGCAGCAGTGAGCAAACTGGCCCCAGCCCACCCCGCCCCTGCTCTGCCCTCTCCCCGCCCCTTTCCACCACTTGCAGTACAGACACATCCTTAGTCCAGGACTCTTACGGCTCATGAATGATGAGCTGGGCAAAGCTTTTGGGGGGAACAAAACAAAAAATCCAGCTACATTTCCCTGATTTAGAATTCATGAAGCTTATGGAGAAAATGTAACATTTTATGCTAAAACGTTTTACCGTTGTGAAAAATGTTCACTTTGTGGCCATCCTTGTTGAAAGTGTGTATCCTCACAGAAGCAACGTGATCTGGAGCAGGGATTCTCAACCTTTTCCTTTCTGAGGCCTCCCCATTCCCATGCTATAAAAACTCCATGGCCCACTGTAATAGAGCTGGACTCACCCAGTGGTGCCTCCTGCTGGTCGTCCTTGAAAATTAGCTCATCAGCCTCTGGAGTGCCCTTTGCTGTCTGATCCACCTTACCGCTGGCCCCAGTCCCTCCCAGGACCTAGTGCCTCCTCCCACTGGGGTGCTGCCCCCTGGCAGTAAACCCCCAACAATCCCTGAGGGTCTCCCCTCCCCAGGGAACCCCCACCCACTACCCACTCCTCGCCTCAGCCTTGGCTAGTGCCAGTCATTGCTTAGCCCCACTCCCCGGAGCAGACTGCAGTGTATCAGCCACTCATCACAGGCGACGGGGTTTGGACCTGCTGCCTCTATCCACCTGTGGGCTGCCCCCTTGCAACCCCAGTACCTAATAGGCCCTAATCTAGGCCTCACAGCCTGGGGGTTTCCAGGCCAGAGTTCCCCTGCTCCCAAGGCCTTTCCCCCTCAGCCCTGCTCCAATCTAGGTATTTCCTCATGTCCCTGCAGCCAGGCCCTTCTGTCTCTGAATGCAGAGAGGGACTCCGGCTAAGCTTCAGCCTAACAGCCCCTTTATAGGACCAGCTGTGGCCTGATTGGAGCATGGCCCAGTTGCAGCCATTTCCCCAATCAGCCTAGCTTTTCTTGCCCTCAGCTCTGGCTCTCTCCCAGGGCTGGCTTTTAAGCCCCACAGGGCAGGAGCAGGTAACCACCCCGCTACACCCACCTGTACCACAACAACTGTTTTTCCTAGAACCATAGAACTGAAAGGGACCTTGAGATGCCATCTTGTCCAGCCCCCTGCACTCAAGGCAGCCCTAAGTATTATCTAGACCATCCCTGACAGGTGTTTGTCCAACCTGCGCCTAAAAAAATCCCCAATGATGGAGATTCCACAATCTCCCTTGGCAATTTATTCCAGCGTTTAACTGTTCTGACAGTTAGGAAGTTTTTCCTAATGTCCAACCTAAAATGGCCCTTGCTGCAATTTAAGCCTCTTGCTTCTTGTCCTATCTTCAGAGGTTAAAAACAATTTCTCCCTCCTCCTTGTAACAACCTTTTATGTACTTGAAAAATGTTATGTCCCCTCTTAGTCTTCTCTTCTCCAGACTAAACAAACCCAATATTTTCAATCTTCCTTCATAGGTCATGTTTTCTAGACTTTTAATCATTTTTGTTGCTCTTCTCTGGACTTCCTCCAATTAGTCTACATCTTTCCTGAAATGTGGCACCCAGAACTGGACATAATACTCCAGTTGAGGCCTAATCACTGCAGAGTAGAGCAGAAGAATTACTTCTCATGTCTTGTTTACAATACTCATGCTAATTCATCCCAGAATGATGTTTGCTTTTTTTGCAACAGCATGACACTATTAACTCGTATTTAGCTTGTGATCCCCTATGACCCCCAGATCCCTTTCCACAGTACTCCTTCCTAGGCAGTCATTTCCCATTTTGTATGTGTGCAACTGACTGTTCCTTCCTAAGTGGAGTACTTTGCATTTGTCCTTATTGAATTTTATCCTATTTACTTCAGACCATTTCTCCAGTTTGTTCAGATCATTTTGAATTTTAATCCTATCCCTCCAAAGCACTTGAACCCCTCCCAGCTTGGTATCATCCACAAACTGTGTAAGTGTACTCTCTATGCCATTATTTAAATCATTGAAGAAGATATTGAACACAACCAATCCCTATGGGACCCCACTCATTAGGTCCTTCCAGCATGACTGTGAACCACTGATAACTACTTTCGGGGAATGATTTTCCAACCAGCTATGCACCCACCTTATAGTAACTCCATCTAGGTTGAATTTCCCTAGTTTGTTTATGAGAAGGTCATGCAAGATAGTATCAAAAGCCTAACTAAAGTCAAGCTATACCACATCTACAGCTTCCCCCCTATCCCCGAGGCTTGTTACCCTGTCAAAGAAAGCTATCAGGTTGGTTTGACATGATTTTTTCTTGACAAATCCATGCTGACTGTTATTTATCACATTATCTTCGAGATGTTTGTAAATTGATTGCTTAATTATTTGCTCCATTATCTTTCTGGGTATTGAAGTTAAGATGACTTGTCTGTAATTCCCTGGTTTGTCCTTATTTCCCTTTTTATACCTGGGCACTATATTTGCCCGTTTCCAGTGTGGAATGTCTCCCCTCTTCCATAACTTTTCAAAGATACTTGCTAACGGCTCACATATCTCCTCAGTCAGCTTCTTGAATATTCTAGGATGCATTTCATCAGACCCTGGTGATTTGAAGACATCTAACTTGTCTAAGTAATTTTTGACTTGTTCTTTCCCTATTTTAGACTCTGATCCTACCTCATTTTCACTGGCATTCACTAGGTTAGATGTCCAATTGCCACCAACCTTCTTGGTGAAAACCGAAAAGAAGTCATTGAGAACCTCTGCCATTTCCACATTTTCTGTTATTGTCTCCCGCCCTCCCTAATTGAGTAACAGGCCTACTCTGTTCTTGGTCTTCCTCTTGCTTCTAATGTATTTGTAGAATGTTTTCTTGTTTCCTTTTATGTCCCTAACTAGTTAAATCTCATTTTGTGCCTTGGCTTTTCTAATTTTGTCCCTACATACTTGTGTTATTTGTTTATATTCATCCTTTGTAATTTGACTGTGTTTCCACTTTTTATAGGACTCTTTTTTTGAGTTTGAGATCATTGAAGATCTCCTAGTTAAGCCAAGGTGGTCTCTTGCCATACTTCCTGTCTTTCCTACGCAGTGGGATAGTTTGTTCTTGTGCCCTTAATAATGTCTCTGAAAAACTGGCAACTCTCTTCAACTGTTTTTCCCCTTAGGACTTGCTTCCCACGGGATTTTACCTACCAACTCCATCAGTTTGCTAAAGTCTGCCTTCTTGAAATCCATTGTCTTTATTGTGCTGTTCTCCCTCCTACCATTCCTTAGAATCATGAACTCTACCATTTCATGATCACTTTTACCCAAGTTGCCTTCCACTTTCAAATTCTCAACCAGTTCCTCCCAATTTGTCAAAATCAAATCTAGAACAGACTCCCCCGTAGTAGCTTTCTCCACCTTCTGGAATAAAAAATGGTCTCCAATACATTCCAAGAACTTGTTGGATAATCTGTGCCCTGCTGTGTTATTTTCCCAACAGATGTTGGGAAGTTGAAGTCCCCCATCACCACCAAGACCTGTGCTTTGGATGATTTTGTTTGGGTTGGGAGTAGGGGTGAAGCACTGCCCACTGCCAGAAGTAAACAGCTACCAGTATTCTCCCTGTGATAGAGCCATATCCTCCTCTCCTGGTAGCATGACAGCAGTCTTCTCTAGCTGGATAGTGTCCTCAGCCTTGGAAGTCTCCATATGAATACGGTCAATGAATTCCTTGTGTGCACAGCAGCTCCTCAGCCTAGCCACTTCCTCCTGTAACTCACCCACCTGCTTACTGAGAGATTCCACCAGCAGGCACCTCCCACATTGGCCCAGCCTGGATTTCTGAGAGTGGGAAATGCAGGCCACAGTCTCTGCAAATCCACACCAGAATCTGGATAGAGGCATCCCTAGTTAGGCTCTCTGGATACAGAAGCAGGTGGAGGAGACAGGAGCAGCATTTGTACTGGTGATGCAGCCCTTCCTAACCATAGAGATTATATGACGACTCCCTCTCTCAAATGCCCCTGTTCACTTTTCTCCATATAAAAGCCAGGGCTGGCACTAAGGGGTAGGAAGCAGGGAAACTGCCAGGGCCCCAACCACAGGTGGCACCAGGAAGCTAAGATGCTCAGGCTTCAGCTTCAGCCCTGGGTTTTGGGGCCCCAGGCTGCAGTCCTGCACAGCGGGACTTCAGCTTTCTGTCCTGGACTCTAGTGAGTAACACTAGTCATGGTTGCTGGACCCCCTGAAACCTGCTTGCAGCCCCCCAGGGGCCCCCGGACCCATGGTTGAGAACCACTGATCTGGAGGATTAGGAACAAAGCTAGTAGACAGGAACTCCGGAGTCACATTCCCACATCTGACCATGGCTGACCTTAATACTTTGCATTTACGTATCACTTTAACTCCACTTTCCTGATGAGGATACTGAGGCTCAAAGAGTTTAAATGCCAGATCCCAAGACTGAGAGCAGAGAAGTCTTGCATTCTAATGCTGTCTCAGACTCACTTTATGGCTTTGGTCAAGTCATGTAAACGTTTCTGACTTGGTTTGCTACCTGTAATAATAATACTGCTAACCTACCTCACAGGGCATTGACAATTAGATAATATTTGCAAACATTGTATTGATTTAAAAAAAAAAAAAAAAACAGTTGCAGACAAATCTGAGTGTGAAATTATTGAACTCCATCTTTTGGTCTGTTTTAAATGTTGATGAGATCTATAGTGAGTTTGCTATTCCAAACATGTAACCTCTTCTCTAACATAAGCACGCATAACTACTGTACCAGCTCCCAGAGCTCCTGCTTGGTTACAGCAGTTTTTCCATTGCCCATCACATGATTTAAAGAGTTTTCAGGATTTGGCTTAATAGCAATAAAATAAAGATGCCTTACAAAACTTTCCTTTAGCTTTATTTGCCACACCAGTTATGTAGCAATTAGGCATGCGGTTTCCTTCAGTTCAAGTCAGGTCACAAGTCATGCAAACATTAACTCAGAAAGGACAAACCTTACATTGGTGACCTTTACATGCTCCATACCTACTAAGCTACTGGCAAACCATTTGGCCTCTTACTGCAATCTAAGAAGAATTTTTCCAAGGTTATTCTCAACTTCAGAAAATTAAAAGTAGTTATTAACATACACCACTATTCCTGCACCATCCATCTTACAAAGGTCAGCTCTATTTGGCTCACCTCACATATATCCCCTCCATGCGAAAATATATTGCATTCAGATTGTGATCAGTCAGTAATAACCTGTTCTGAATGTTACCTTGCATTTCATCAGTTCAGCTGACTGCTGCATTTGAATTACTTAAATGCTCTGTTAGCCAAGTTCTGGGATTCCATGGTCATCTATCAGCAGAGCAAGTGCACTGAAATTAGAATATTTATGAGCACCTAAGAGTTTCAGCCACCACGTTGTAGAGGGATACTATTACTGAAGTTTTCTTTTTGTTAAAAGGTCAAACACACCTACTCCTCCTTCTGTCCACTACCTTAACATACCTCATCCATGAAGTGGCAGCATCCACAATTTGAGGATTTAGGAGGATCTGCAAAACCAGATGAGTCAGGTACTTTTAATTAAAAAATAATTATTAGAATGACATTTATATTATGGTAGCCCCTGGAAGCCATGATCAGGGCTCCTTTGTGCTAAGCACTACACAAATTTACGTAGGCACAGTCCCAGATGAACAATCTGAGATAAACAGCACATGAAGTGGGGAAAGAAGGGGCCAATTAAATATACATTTGTCTTCTAACTTTTGTAATTATGTCTGTTATAAATATTGACATGCTCCACCTGACTCAACCCAAACATTGGCTGATTTCCTGTAGACACTGCAGACGAGATGAGATTGGGGAAGGAATTTAAAGAAAGTAACAGGTTTACAGATCACATCAGGGAGGGTATTCCATGCTTATGGAAGAAGCATGGAAGAAAGTCCAAAAATGTTTGCAAGGGGAATAGGTAAGCAAGCAGCTGAATTTGGTGTCACTGGTAGAAACTGGAAGAAAAACTTATACCAGCAACTACTACTCCATATCATCCATCTTATGAAGGGTTTTACACACATTCTGAAATCAAAACATACTACTTGAATCAAGCTAACTGCAGAGTCTATCAGAGAAAATACTTGAGTTATATAAGCTAAAGGTGATGGCACTGAATCTAAAAGCAAACATGGGGTCTCATCATGTTGACTTTATTGTGTTTCATCAGGTGGTCTTTCCAACAAGCCAGTTTTCATGACTCATGCATTATCACAGCAGGGAATACCACAATCTATATTGATATATTTATACAGAAAGGAGTGAAAATTGGAGGCAATTTTCATTGAACTTAAAGTGACTGTATTGACTAACTTTGGCCATATGACACAAATCAAGTAAATTCATGATTTAAAAGGAGTTAGAATTGCTATATGAATTATAAGCATCTTGAGAGAGAGAGAGAGAGAGAGAGAGAGAGAGACACACCAGAAAAATTGTTTCCTGATGACAACAAAAGTTACCCTGGTCCAAGGTCCAGCATTTACTCTCATTATTAGGCCTGTGCATGTGCCGAGGAAGCATTGCTTGGCTGAAGAAGCATGGACAATTGTGCAATCACAAATCATCATGGCTGGAAATGAATGTTTAATAACTGGGAAATCAAGTTTCAGAGTAGCAGCCGTGTTAGTCTGTATTCGCAAAAAGAAAAGGAGTACTTGTGGCACCTTAGAGACTAACAAATTTATTTGAGCATAAGCTTTCGTGAGCTACAGCTCACTTCAGCTCCCGAAAGCTTATGCTCAAATAAATTTGTTAGTCTCTAAGGTGCCACAAGTACTCCTTTTCTTTTTGGGAAATCAAGCTTTCCACTAATTTCAAAATAGTGTAAAACATTTGCTTCTATTTCTGATCTGTCAAAAGACCATTCAATCTCACCATCATCTCACTTCCCTTCCTCTTTCTCTCCTCCCCGTCCCGTTTTAATTCCAATGTAATTTCAGCAGTCACTTTCACTATGGATAGAAATCAATTTCCATCATCTGAAATTTTGGAATTTCAGCTTTGGAATTTCATGCTGAAGTCATGTCATAATTGAAAACTGGAATTTTTCCATACGGTACCGGTAGCATTTTAACTATGGAAATTTACTAACTATTATGCCTGAAGTCACTTAGCTTTAGCAGAAACACATGCATGGATCAAATACTTTTAAATCTATTTTTGCATGTAGGCTCAAAATGTATTGCCCAGTGGGACTATTCCTGTTTTCTTCTCCACACCTGTGGAGAGCCCACAGGAGCACTAATGTAGTAGTTTCATTGTGCTCAGGCAGAGAGGGAGAAGGATTTGGAGTGGACTACACAGGAACACACCCACATGGGGCCTGAATTCTCTGCCATCATGAACCCTTGCACAGCAGCACACATGGTGTATTGTCTTAAGTAGATATTTCTGCCCTTTCCCTGTGGAGGGCGTACATTGTGGCTAGAGTGTCTATTTCAGATACAAGTCTGCAGTAGCAGCTATGCCACAGCCTGTGGAAGAGGATTTCTTCCCCCTTGTTTCCTCAGAATAAGCCAATGCCCAGAACAGCTAGTCATCTGGGCACTGAGCTGAAGATTTAGACCAAACAGAATTTTGTTGTTAGACTTCAGGCTCATTGATTTCATAAGCAGGAAGTTTTTGAGTGAGAAGATGCAGATTCTAGTAATATGAGGTTGTGTAAAGAAGCTGAATTTGGCCGTGCAAGGCTTCATCTTTATAAAACAAATCCTCATCCTGTACTAGCTAGTTTTAGCTGAAAGATATCTATGTAGCCCAGTATAATTGAAATAGTATCTGGGAACCCAGGCCATGCAGATTACTGGACAGGTCAGCATGTCTGCTGCTCCTTAGCAGATACTGCCAAAAATAGACATGTGTTTACTCCAAAATCCAGCAGTGAGCCCATAGGCTTTGAGGAGTTTGCTTACTACTATGTTCAAAACTCCATGCAATAGTTTTCTCCAGCTGCAGGCGGTGACTCAGCCTATTTTAGTCATGTGTTATAAAGGTAATTACAGTTGACAACCTTTTCTAAAGCATTGCAATTGTAAAGCTAAATTACAAGGCAGTTGGTTACAACAAGGGCGCACTTCAGAGTATCTCATTATGCTAGAACTACAAGCGCCAATGAGGTAATTGAGATAACAGCTGTGGAGTCCCATTTTGCTACATTCTCCTGAATGTCAGTTTGAAACTTTTAAGTGCCTATTCCTTAAACAAAAGTAAAAAGGACTTTTTTCTTTCACCATATGGCAATGATACATTAGAAGGAGACATAGATCTAGCAGGGAGTTCTTAAGTGCCTCTGTATAACCAGAGAGTAGGTCTGGGGCAATTCTCTAACCACACACAGAGTAGTAACCTTGTACTTTCAAACATCAGAACCAAGAACAAGAGTCAGGTTTCAGAGTAGCAGCCGTGTTAGTCTGTATTCGCAAAAAGAAAAGGAGTACTTGTGGCACCTTAGAGAGACTAACAAATTTATTTGAGCATAAGCTTTCGTGAGCTACAGCTTACTTCATCGGATGCATTCAGTGGAAAATACAGTGGGGAGATTTATATACACAGAGAACATGAAACAATGGGCGTTACCATACACACTGTAAGGAGAGTGATCACTTAAGATGAGCTGATATCAGCAGGAGAGCGGGGGGTGGGGGGGGAAGGGGTAGAAAACCTTTTGTAGTGATAATCAAGGTGGGCCATTTCCAGCAGTTGACAAGAATGTCTGAGGAACAGTGGGTGGGGGGGCGGAAATAAACATGGGGAAATAGTTTTACTTTGTGTAATGACCCATCCAGTCCCAATCTCTATTCAAGCTTAAGTTAATTGTATCCAGTTTGCAAATTAAATTCCAATTCTGCAGTCTCTCGTTGGAGTCTGTTTTTGAAGTGTTTTTGTTGAAGTATTGTCACTTTTAGGTCTGTAATTGAGTGAGCAGAGAGATTGAAGTGTTCTCCGACTTGTTTTTGAACGTTATAATTCTTGACATCTGATTTGTGTCCATTGATTCTTTTACGTAGAGACGGTCCGGTTTGGCTAATGTACATGGCAGAGGGGCATTGCTGGCACATGATGGCATATTTCACATTGGTGGATGTGCAGGTGAACGAGCCTCTGATAGTGTGATGTGATTAGACCCTATGATGGTGTCCCCGGAATAGATATGTGGGCACAGTTGGCAATGGGCTTTGTTGCAAGGATAGGTTCCTGGGTTAGTGGTTCTGTTGTGTGGTGTGTGGTTGCTGGAGAGTATTTGCTTCAGGTTGGGGGGCTGTCTGTAAGCAAGGACTGGCCTGTCTCCCAAGATCTGTGAGAGTGGTGGGTCATCCTTCAGGATAGGTTGTAGATCCTTGATGATGTGTTGGAGAGGTTTTAGTTGGGGGCTGAAGGTGATGGCTAGTGGCGTTCTGTTATTTTCTTTGTTGGGCCTGTCCTGCAGTAGGCGACTTCTGGGTACGCTTCTGGCTCTGTCCATCTGTTTCTTCACTTCAGCAGGTGGGTATTGTAGTTGTAAGAATGCTTGATAGAGATCCTGTAGGTGTTTGTCTCTGTCTGAGGGGTTGGAGCAAATGCGGTTGTATCATAGAGCTTGGCTGTAGACATTGGATCATGTGGTGTGATCTGGGTGAAAGCTGGAGGCATGTAGGTAGGAATAGCGGTCAGTAGGTTTCCGGTATAGGGTGGTGTTTATGTGACTATCGTTTATTAGCACCGTAGTGTCCAGGAAGTGGATCCCTTGTGTGGACTGGTCCAGGCTGAGGTTGATGGTGGGATGGAAATTGTTGAAATCATGGTGGAATTCCTCAAGGGCTTCTTTTCCATGGGTCCAGATGATGAAGATGTCATCAGTGTAGCGCAAGTAAAGTAGGGGCATTAGGGGACGAGAGCTGAGGAAGCGTTGTTCTAAGTCAGCCATAAAAATGTTGGCATACTGTGGGGCCATGCGGGTACCCCTTGCAGTGCTGCTGATTTGAAGGTATACATTGTCCCCAAATGTGAAATAGTTATGGGTGAGGACAAAGTCACAAAGTTCAGCCACCAGGTTTGCCGTGACATTATCAGGGATACTGTTCCTGACGGCTTGTAGTCCACCTTTGTGTGGACTGTTGGTGTAGAGGACTTCTACATCCATAGTGGCCAGGATGGTGTTTTCAGGAAGATCACCAATGGATTATAGTTTCCTCAGGAAGTTAGTGGTGTCTCGAAGAGAGCTGGGAGTGCTGGTAGCGTAGGGCCTGAGGAGGGAGTCTACATAGCCAGACAGTCCTGCTGTCAGGGTGCCAATGCCTGAGATGATGGGGCGCCCAGGATTTCCAGGTTTATGGATCTTGGGTAGCAGATAGAATACCCCTGGTCGGGGTTCCAGGGGTGTGTCTGTGCAGATTTGTTCTTGTGCTTTTTCAGGGAGTTTCTTGAGCAAATGGTGTAGTTTCTTTTGGTAATCCTCAGTGGGATCAGAGGGTAATGGCTTGTAGGTTTTTTATGAGAGTATCCAGTTTTGAGAGCTCATTCTTAATCTTTCCCTGTTTGCTGTAGAGGATGTTGATCAGGTGGTTCCGCAGTTTCTTTGAGAGCGTGTGGCACAAGCTACCCCCTCCCCGCCCCCCCGGCTCTCCTGCTGGTATTAGCTCATTTAAGTGATCACTCTCCTTACAGTGTGTATGGTAACACCCATTGTTTCATGGTCTCTGTGTATATAAATCTCCCCACTGTATTTTCCACTGAATGCATCCGATGAAGTGAGCTGTAGCTCACGAAAGCTTAAGCTCAAATAAATTGGTTAGTCTCTAAGGTGCCACAAGTACTCCTTTTCTTTTTAAGAACAAGAGTGAAATCTCTATAAAGGAGAACACAGTGTGTGCGCCTCCTCTGTCAACATGCTGCAATCAGCTCTGCCTCACAAAATGGCACCAGCTCTTGCACACAGCTGATGTAACCCACATGTCTATACTGTAACATTTGATACGTACGTGTGTCAAGAAGGGAGAGAAGCAATGGAAAGCAGGGCATGAATTTTTTTTGTTGAAACTTCTGTGTCTGCACCCGTGCAGAGAGCAGGGCAGCACACTCAGAAGGGCCCAGAGGCATCTCGAGGAGGGTTTGTAGAAATTACTACTCATGCTCCACAGCTGTATCTGAGGCTGCGCAGAGGATTCCCATTGAGGGCAAGCATTTCAAAAAGTTCCACACATCCACCGTTTAAGGGCTAAGCTGATTGGAGTTCAATGGGGAAAGGTTACACAGAACAATACGCAGAAAATCAAATCATAACAGTTACAGACCTTGCATTCCAGTATTTCTGCTCTTTTCAAACATTACTGTAGTTAATGGAACTCCATTGGGTTTGGATTAAGAAGTCTCATTTAAAAAGATGTTCCAGTTGACATTTCCTGTTTTGTGGTGCTAAGCTGTTTTTTCCAGTAAATATATGTTAAGTTTGTGTGATCAGACTCATGCCATCTACATAGTATGTGTGTTACCTGTATAGAGTAAATAAGATGTTGCTCCTACACTGGTTTGTTTGTTGCAAAGCTTAACTACATAGCGCTCACCTGCTTCATATTCGATTGCAAGAATTTTCCATGGTCTTCTGCAGTCTCATGCTAAATGCTTTGGAAAAGTGGGAAAGCATGTCAAAGTTTAACAGCTATACTTTCTTCATTGGTTATTTGAATTTCCAGTTTTGAGTCATTGTATTTCTCCTCTTTCGTAGAGCCTGTTTAATATCAGTCCTTTGTAATGCATAGCTGCAGACTAATCAAGTCTGGTATCAAAGATGATTGACAAATTCCCAGTTTTCCAATAAAAGCATAAAAACCTCACTACGATGAGGAGTTGCAAGTCAAAAGCTCTAGAAAACACTAGCAGATCCTAGTGTAACCAAAGGCACATCTTTATTATTTAGGATATTGTGATTTGGGTTAAACCACATTTAAGCTATTTGTAAGGAACAGCTAAACAGACCTAAGGGAGTATAAAGCCCACCAGGAATTTTGATCATGTGGGTGGAAGGCTCCATAGGGTGCTGGCTTTGGGTAAGGAGGTGTGTTTTAGTGAATGGAGAAACAAGAGAAAGATACAGCATGAACAAGCAGCTGGAACACCACCCCAGAAAAAGCCTAGAGAGGGAGATTTTGGGAGGTGCTGGCTGGAAAAGTTTTTGGTGCCGAGAGCAACGACATCCTCTCCTGTTTGGTTCCTTGTGTGTTCAGGAAAACAGGACTGTCATTCTTTATAGGTAAACAAGATTGCATCAAAAGTTACCAGGCTCCATCTTCAATTTTTCCTCCCAAGTGGAACAACCCACAGTGCCAAGGACTTTGATTAACCATTCAGGTGAAGAGAGGCAATAATGGAATTCGTGTTTTTATCTGCAGCTGGCATCTCCTACATATATTTCACAAAAGGTAAAACCCATGAAAGCCAAGACACCATCATTTGTTTAGTCTTCCTTCATCCATGCTTACTTGGGACATCTGAGTTATTACAGTGGTGTGAGGAATCCTTTAACATTTGTTCAGAAATCCTTTGTGGTATCTAAATGTGAACAGTGCCTATTAAACATACAGCCTATATAATGGGGCCATATGCGCACTTGCTATTTTCTTGCTAACTACAAAAGAAAGTAAGTTCTTATATTCTTGATTTTTGGCAATACAAAATGCTGAAGAACAGTATCATACATGTTACAGTAATCAGGTTACAAAAATTAATTCACCTTATTCTAACCCATAATCTTCTTCACCATATGGCATCCTGTTGAGAATATAAATTCATATTAACTGAAGCAAAATCCATGGCTTTCATTCCCATTACTGTAATAACAGTGCAGAACAGAATACTGGCATAATGACAGGGAATTAAATAGATCCAATGTCGTCTCATAAAGCAGAGGTGTAACATGCTCACGTTTGTCAACTTCCTTCAAATATATAGTGCCTTGCTTTCTTCAGTGAGATCCAGTGAAGTTCTATCTAATCTAAAAAACCCTCCAAATTATCCCTGTAAAACTGTGCCTTTGGGAGGGGGAATCCTTCAGCATGCTACTAAAATGTCTTTTCTAAACAGACATGTGTGGCACCCAAGGGAAGCCATTGGGCCTGATGCTCCTATCATTTACACTAGTATAAATCCATTAACTTCAAACAACTCAAGGGCTCAAAAGTGAGCTAATGCTAAAATTGAGGTTGCCTGTGCAATTCAGCACTCGTGTGTGTGCGCGCATTATGATACAGACAGTCTTTAATGACATGATCACATACTGTTTTTTCTGCAGGACTCCTGCCTCAGTTAGTGCACAGGATCAACTATGCTCTAGTGAGGACTCAAGGTTGTGTAGTGAATAAAACTAGTGTTTGTAGGAACCCTTCCTCATTTGTTGAGGAAGTTGGAAGGTGTGGGGTGAATGAAGCAGGGGAGTGAAGGAAGAGAAAGTATGGCTTTATGGTTAAGGCAGTTGAATTCTGTCCTAGAGAATGGTATCTACTCATGCCTAAAAGTTCCTATGTGGGCAAGTCACTCAAACCAAATTTTTCACATGTTGCCGCTAACTGTGTCCTCATTTTATGGGTACCAAACATAGGACTCTGGAGCTGAGCACTTAGAATTACAAATGATGTTGATGGAGGCTGTACTTTGAATGTATAAAATGTTAAGTACTCTGGGAGAAAAAAAAATCAAGCCATAGGTATCTCAAACTGAGCATCCAAAATTAGTAGAGACATGGTATTAACCTCAGTTATTATGCCTCAGTTCCCCATCTGTAAAATGGTACAATACCATGTCACGGAGTGTACTCACCATTGGTAGCACCTCCTCCTGACCGCTCTGGGGATTAGCTCTGGCCAAACATTGTGCCCTCCTCTGGCAGGGTCTCTCCTGTCATCTTCTCATCCTGCAGACCCCTCTCACTCCAGGAACTGAAGTCTCCTGTTTGTAACTCAGTCCTCCGGAGGGGTCACCATACATATTCCCCTTCTGCGATATATCAGTCTTTCCATCAGGTCCACTGTCCCTTGCCTGGTTTATGCCACATCCTTGGTGGCTGATAGGGGAAGCCGGGTCCAGCCTCTACTCCAAGTTCCAGCTTAGTGCCCCTCTAATCAACAGCCAAGGTCTGCACTCTTATTCCTTGCTACTTTTTCCAAGCCTTCTCTTACCTTCCTGGCTTCCCCCCCTCTCTGGGTTTGCCAGCCTCACAACTCCGTCCTCCCAGAGGAGAGCTGTAGACTACCCTCTATAATCCTGAACACACCTCCCTGCAAGTGACTGCAACCTACTTCCCTTCAGACCCCTTCTGTTGCCAACTTCCTGGCGTATATAGGCTAGACCTGTTCCCCCTCAGCTGGGTGCCACCAGCAATTAGGTCCCAGCCCGCAGTGGCTTCTCCTCCAGGTGTAGGAGTTAATAGGCCTACCTGACCATCTTAACCCCTTCTAGCCCTGTATGGAGTGGATACCCCATCACATACCACCTCATTTCACAGAGGTGGTATGAAAATAAAATCATGGATGTTTGTGAAGCACTCAAACACTATAGTGACAAATGCATCAAAAAACCTGTAAGGCAGTTAATAATTCTCCATTCAGATCAGGTTTGAAGAGTATGCAGTAAAGACAATAATGAATAGCTGCTCATTCAGTGAGCAACATCCATCCTGTGCACGGAATGAGGCAGTCTTGTGGAAAAAACAGTATGTGAACATGTAATTTAAGACTGTCATAATGTATGAGTACAAGGGGGCTCAATTAAGGTTGCACAGGCAAACTTAATTCTGGTTTTTCCTAACTTTTTAGTAATCCTTTTTTCAATCTTAATGTTCTTTTAATGTAGTTTTTGTTCATAACTTCAGAGACAGACAAAAAGACAGAAACCAGTCCAGACATATCTAGGTATCTCCCAAAAAATTGTTGTATTATCTTGCTGTGGAAAATAATGAGTTTTACCATCTGTGCAGATATAGATAAGACTGGGGATCAAATTCAGAGCTATGTCTAAGGCCTTGTGTACTCAGGCAAGTATTACCCATTATACAGATATAGTCATGCTAGAATAACTTGCCATGCAGTATCAGAGTGGCTTTTTTGTGTAGGTTAAATCCCTTCCAAATATAAGCAATATAAGCTAAACCAAACAAAGCCATCTTATTAGGGTTGCCAGACATCCTGTTTTTGTCTGGAACGCCTGGTCAAATAGGGACCCTGGCGGCTCCGGTCAGCACCACCAACTAGGCCATTAAAAGCCCGGTCAGCGGCACACTGGGTGTCCGGGACTAAGGCAGGCTCCCTGCCTGCCCTAGCACAGTGTGGCTCCCAGAAGCAGCTGCCAAGTCCCTGCAGCCCCCTAGATGCATGGGTAGCCAGGGCGGCTCCACGCACTGCTCCCATCCCTAGGCCAGGTCCACAGCTCCCATGGGCCGGGAACCATGACCAATGGGAGCTGCCTGGGCAGGAGCTGCAGACACCAGAGCAGCACACAGAGCCTCCCTGGCCACCCACGTATCTAGGGGCTGCAGGGACGTGGCAGCTGCTTCCGGGGAGCTGCCATAAGCACTATGGTGACCCCGCACCCTGAACCCTCTCCCACACCCCAACTCCCTGCCCCAGCCTGGAGTCCCCTCCCCCACCCAAACTCCCCCCCAGAGCCTGCACCCTCCCCCCACTCCCCACACCCTGCTACAGCCCCCTCCTACAGCCCTCTCCTGCAACCCCAACCCCTCATTCCTGGACCCACCCCAGAGCCCTCACCCCCCTCCCACACCCAACCCAGTGAAAGTGAGTTATGGTGGGGGAGAGCCAGCAATGGAGGGAGACGGGATGGAGTGAGCAGGGGCAGAGCCTCGGAAAAGGGGAGGGAGTAGGGGTGTTTGATTTTGTGCAATTAGAAAGTTGGCAACCCTACATCTTGTACCAAAATAAGAATGGCCACATGGGATGGGGCGGGGGGCACACGCACATTGTAGTGGTATAACTATCAGATTCAAGTCACGCTTCGTTGATACTGAAAAAAGTTTCATATGTAGACAAGGAAGTTTAGAGTGAATCTAAACTGGTGTAATTTTACCTTCTCCCCATCTAAATATATATTTTTACAGCAACTTAGTCTCCCTTAGGATAATACTATTTAGTTCTTATACAGCAACTGACAGAGACCTACAGCCCTCAAATAACTTGCCATGCCTCTTCCCCCCTGCCCAATAACCTTCTAATTTAGCCCACTGAGGATAAGTAAATGGGTGTTAAAACAGGTGCTAGGGGCTGAAAAGAGAACTGTGGCAAGAAAAGCAACTAAGAGGAGGGTGTCAGAAGATTCTGACACTTTTTGCTGGCTCCTTGGTGTGTGAATTATACCAGCTCAAACTCACTTACACATTGCTGTGCGGATGTAAGATCTGAGCCCAAATGAGTGGAATAATTCGGCTGCCACTTCAGCTTTCCACCCCTTCCCAGTTTAAGTAAAGAAACCTCTGATACGGATAGGAAAGAAAACACCCCCACACACATTGCCTCCCCCACCAAAAAGAAAAAATTAGGCTGTTTAACTGCCTAAAAAAATCCCTTTCGCTTATTTCCCTCATTCCAGATCCACCCTTCTAATAATCATCATGAGGTTTTCTCATTGACATTCAGCTCTCCCCCTCACCTCCTCACCCTTCCCTTCACACAGGAAAGGGGGGCAGATACTGAAGCAAAAGCTCTATCTGGAAAACCCCAACCTTCCCCTTCCCCTGCCCCACCACATTCACTTTTGAAACACTGCACTTATTCTGGGGAGGAAAGCTTTCTGAGGCAGGAATAAAAGGTGGCTAGAGATGAAAGGGAGAAGAAGTGACATCACAGGAGACATGGGATGAGGAAGAGTACAAAAGTTCCAATTTACCCCAGGCGCTCAGCACATTGCAGGGCTGAGCCCTCCAACAGCCTTTTAAAAAAAAAAAACACACACACACACACACCAAAGCAAAACAGTTGTTTATTCTTTTCAATTTTGAACATTTAATTTTACATGTCCGTATAACAGCAACTCAAGGGTGATTCCTGTTCATGCATTAATCACCATATCCTGGGCAAATAAATTCTTCAATCTCACTTTATTTGCTATAAATCCCTCAGTCTCTGAGTTTGTTCAGTCTTAACTGTGATTATTACTCTAAACGGGAAGCACCTTCCAGTTATCATAAGCCATAAAGCTGCCACAAGTGTGTACCCAGTTAAGGATATTATGTTAGCCCTACCTCAACCTTTCTTAGCCTAGTGTTTCTTTGATATCAATGACAATAATCCCAGTGACACTTGACAACATTGTATAGAAGTGAAATGGGTGAAGGATGTTTGAGTGTGGATAGGGGGGTGTAGAGTGAAAATGTTTTTATGGTTATTCATAATTATTTGTATTGTGATAGGGCCTAAAGGCCCAAGCCCTGTACAAAGATGTTTCTTTCTCTCTCGCTGTACACCCTCCACCCACCAGCACCCCTACAAGCTAAAATTGAAGTAGCCAGGTGCCTCCAAGGGAAAACAATTTCCTTCTTCTAAATCAGGAAAGCAAACAAAAAATTGTGATATCAAATATAAACGCAAATTTAAAATGGTTAGACATTCCCTGATGCCTCTGAGCTGAATACTACGGCAAATAGCACAGTGTTGTCTTGTTTTAATGGGCACCAGGCAGAGGTTTTTCATTTTATCCATCATTTACAACTTACTGCAGTGATTCCACAAAGTCAGTCTGCAGCCTTCACCCTCCCAAAAGAAGAAACGTGTTTTGGTTGTACTTGCTGATATTAATGGGTTCTGTCTCTGCACAAGACACTGATTTTATTATTGCATTTTGTGTTCTGTACCGCAAGCTGCAATCTCATGTAGCCCTTGCAGAAATATATATCGGTTTGGGTTTGATTTTAAGTGCTGTCTTCACAAAAACTGTTCAAATCTTATTTGACTTCATTTCAGCAACCTTGCCACTGCACTTTACACACATTTTCTCATGTGCATGCATGAGTGGTACATCTCTCTCCAGCCTGTACTGCCATTAGCAGCTTAAACTGTAACAAAGCTCAGGCTAAAAAAAGTCAATGTGAAAGTGTTAAAAAAAAACAAACAAGTGGCAAGACACGGCCAATTCGCAGCTTCAAGTCACCTCTGCTCCACAAGTTGTTTGAGGTGAAAATAGTAAAAAAAAAAAAAAAAAAAAAAAGCTGTCCAGCTAACTGTGGACAGGTGTTCCCCGCTCACTAACACTCCGCAGAATTGAGAGATGGAGAGTCAATTCCCCTGCCAATGTATGATTGAACAGAAGGGGACATTTTCCACTATTTTGCATTATTGCACCCTCTACCTTCTCTTAGTGAAAATAAAGACTTCTGCTTTTTCCCTCATCAGCCTTTCCAGCGCTATGATCATTTCTATTGCTGTTCCCTGAACACCCCTCCATTTGTCAAATTATTGAAAAAGAATATTAGAAGGGCCATATTACCCCTCCAGGAAGTTGTGCAGATGTGCTTTACAATGCATGACATCGTGCTGCAAGTTAGTGTAATGTAATATCCCATGTTTTTAAACCTACTTTCCGCCATAGGAAGGCTCTGCCAGAAATGAGGAGGGGAAGGGGGAAGAGAACGAGAGAAAGCATTCCGTAACAGCAAGTTAAACCAAATGCTAGTGCTTATTTCGGAGCACAAGACACTCCAGATGTGTGCATAGCTCAGTGATTGTGTATCCAGCTCATATAACCAAAGGTGAGTACAACTACATTTTTTTTTATCAGAGCCCAGCATGTGCAAGAGACTTAACTTATACATCAAAGCCCCTTATTTATGAGACAGAGCTGCATGGTTAATGCATTTGCCACAATGTTAATTAGTTACCAGATCATTCAATAACCTGCAGTTTTAACAAAACAAATCTAAAACTACGCTGTATGTAACTCGCCTGCCAGCACAACCCCGGGTGGCTGCTCATGGTGTAGCAAGCTCTCCTTTAGCATCCCCTGCAAACACCCATTCCATCCCTGGAGTCATCTGCTTCTTCTTGTAACTCACCCCTCCAGCTGGATCACCTATAGGCTCACTGCTTCCAGAGTAAACCAACAGTCCAACAACTAGTAATCCTTCAACTTTACATTGGACCCTTGGTTCAAATATAGATCCAATACTCCGCAACTCTAAGACTGTGGGGTGGGGGCAAGGAGGGATTTCAGTGGCTCTAACCCCTTGCTGATGGAGGGGCAGTATTCCACTCCACCTTCCTTGGTATGCTAGGAGAGGAACCCAGACCCTCCCTCTCCCCTGGGTTCCACTCCAGGGACCTTTGACTAGGCAGTCAAGGCCTGACCACACAGAACCCTTGCTACCTCCCAGGACCCTTCCTACCTTGAGCTCTCTGGGGCCTTTGTCTCAGCCTCTTTCCAGCATCATAGCAGATCAACTCCACTCCCATTAGGCCTTTTCCACAGGCTTGTTGCAGAGCTTCTGAGTCCTTTCTGTTATCCAGGGTCCAAATGGTTCTGTTGCAGAAGAGTTTTCTCTACTCCTCTCATAGGGCAGTCACTGACCATCTGGAGTCTTTCTGCTCTCTGCAAACCCCTCCATTAGTACACAGAGTCCTGGGCAGACTTAATTCCTACCACTCCTTCCCAACTGCCTTAGACTCTTCTGTTGTTGTCTGTCTGTGTCTCTGCCAGCTCTCCCATTCAGTTCCTTCTCCCCAGCCAGCCCCCTATCCCTGAGTGACGGCCAGAGATCTGCTTCCCTTCCTATTCAGGCCCTAAGTGAGCCAGATTCAGCCCTTTTAACTCCTCTCTCCAGGTTTGACACTTACTTCAGGTGTAGCGTGTGAGGCTGATTGCACCCGCAAGCTCTCATTAACCCCTTCTGGCCCAGTGGGGGATGGCATAGTCCATCCCAAACACCAGAAAGGGGAAATAGAGATAAAACATGGTATTTATTTGTATCGTGGCAGCAAACTCCCACTCCTGCTGCTTTTAGGCATATGAGAAACTTCAGGCTGCGCAGGCAGTCAGACGGGAAGGTCATGTGAACAGAAGGGGCTGAAGCACTGTTTTGGGTACAGTGGTGGTCCTTTGCCACAGTGCATATGAATAGTGGAAATTAACTTTATTTCTATTTTTTGATGCATTTCTATTATTTTAATGTATTTATTTGTGTAACCCCCAAGGAGATTACCTAGATTCCTAGGGCACTGTCTGCTGGCAGCTCAGGGAGAGGCACACTGGCCCTGGTAGGGAGGGGGAGCCAAGGCAAACTCAGAGTCTGCCTGGCAACCAATAGGGAGTGAGATGCCCCACCCAGGAAGTTCAGGAAAGGGGAGAAGCCACTTTGGAGTCAGTCTGGAGCCAGCCAGGGCAAGGGCTGGACTGGCTGTGTGGGGAGCTGGTGAGTCTCAGGCCTACATGCAGGGTTCCCCCTGAGAACTGGCCTCTAGGGTCCTGAAAGCAAGATCCCTCAGCTGGGCTTTGCCTTCTTCACTGATGATTCCCAGTTTGTAGAGTTTTGCTGGGAAACTTCCCCAGCCAGGCTGAGTTAGTCTCCAGCTCCCTAGGTGAGACCAGTCACCACATGGTCAGCTCTGCTCTGTCTGGTAGTTCAGGGATGCTGCCTGTTGTGTGTGGGTGTGTGTGGATGCTGGGTTAGGAGACTACAGTTTGGATTTTAGTTCAGTTATGTAATCTGCACCTTGAGCCCTGCACCCCCTTTGTGGTGAGGGGAAATCCTGGGACTGAAGCAGCCTGATTCCTGCCTGAGGAGGATCCCTGCCGGCAGAGATCAGCTCCTCTGCAGTGACTGAGGAGTCCAGAGTCCTCTCTGAACCTGTGGATCATTCATGGACTTTGTGAGTGCACCATCTTTTAGTTAGTCAAGGAATTTGTTTTGGGGGCCCCCTACTCCCTGAACTGTGTCCTCAAGCCAGGGAGTAAGGGGTTGGGGATTTTATAGCCTGCTGGATATTAAACCTGTGGAGGGATTTACCACCTTCTCCCACTTGTGAGTCCTTTGGACTGTACTGAACCCAGTCAGCCACACTGCTAAACCACTGCAGAGAAGAATTTTGTGGTCATAGGTCATTAAGGGCCCCAACAAAGTACACGTACCAATGGGACACTAATCTTACATTTGCTACATCAAGTCATGTGACTGGAGAAAGTCACAGGTATTAGCAGCGTGGGCACTGGTGAACCTAAAAATAGTGTTTTACGCTGTTATGTTATATTTATCTCCTGTTTAATACAATATATTCAACACAATAATTATATGTGTTTGTGTTATTTCTTGGAAGTCTTCAAATATCTGGCAAGTAAGTGGGGATAACTCTGTGGTTAGAATTTTCCTCCCACGCCGCTCCTTCCCCTGGCAGGGTCACCAGGGTGAGGGGGGTGGAGGCACCGCCAAATAAATTCATAGGAAAAAATAAAGAAACACCCTGCTGAGTGGGTGGCAGGATCCAGAAGAACTCAGACCTGTCATTCAAAACCTGTACACAGATTGGCATTAAAGAAGGTAACCGGGGGCACTACGTTTGTTTTGCAGAAGCACCTAGGGACTAATCAGACCACATAAGCCTGTGAGCTCATTCGTTAGCCCATGCTCCAAAAAACACCCCAAGATTCCAGTCCCTTTCTCTTCAGGCATCTGACTTTTATTTCTTCAGAATAACACAAGCTCAACACATCAGTCATGTCCCTTCCCCTTACTTGGGGGCTTCTGCAGGTTTAAAAAAAAGGAAGTTCTTCTTCACTCAGCACACAGTCAACCTGTGGAACTCCTTGCCTGAGGAGGTTGTGAAGGCTAGGACTATAACAGGGTTTAAAAGAGAACTGGATAAATTCATAGAGGTTAAGTCCATGACTGTTAGCCAGGATGGGTAAGGAATGGTGTCCCTAGCCTCTGTTTGTCAGAGGGTGGAGATGGATGGCAGGAGAGAGATCACTTTATCATTACCTGTTAGGTTCTCTCCCTCTGGGGCACTTGGCATTGGCTTCTGTTGGTAGACAAGATACTGGGCTGGATGGATCTTTGGTCTGACCCCAGTATGGCAATTCTTATGTTCTTATCTACTCATTACACAATTACACTTCATAGACCATCTGCCTGGAGGCAAGGCAAACCTCCCCACTCCTTTCTTCAGAGCCTGCTCCCTACAGGATTACACTCTGCAGGCCATCTGCCTGAGAGTCATTTATAAACTGAGTTCTTCCCCTAATCCAGGGACTGCTGTAGGAACCTTCCAACAGTTCCCCCCAGCAACTGAGCTCTTGCTCGCTTTTGAGGACCAGGTAATCTTCAAGCTACTACCTGATCCCTGGCCTCATGGGCTGAGCTAGGAGGCAACTAATTGCTCACAGAACAGGCGGGGACCCAATTTCCCTTAAAGAACATCCTGGCTTGTGACAGGGTTCATTATAATAACTAAACAGATAAAAAGACAAGTCATTCACCAAAGAGCTTACAATCTAGGTCTTGACAAGATCCAGCAGATGGGAATTTGTACTCTCTCTTCAAGGGGCAGTGTCCGCATCTTGCTGGTCTGTTTGAGGAACCAGTCTGCTCTCCCCCCCCCCGAATAAATTAGAGCAGCACCTCTAATTTATAGTAGTCCCCAGAGAACTATGGGTTGCTCCACAGTCAAGAGCAACTCAAAAACGGCTGTTGCAATCTGCATTACAACTTCACCTACTGCACCCCCAACATGGCCCTTCTCCCCTGCACCAAGACTTGCAGTGGTGCATTAAGCAGTGCATAGGATCTAGATGGGGGAAGAGAAATCCCTCCAACAGGTGGAGGAGACAAACAAACTGATCTCCTCCTCCTTGCACAAATTAAGGGTAAAATAAGCACATACTCTTATAATCAGTCAATTATGTCAGTTCATCATCCACCATAGAATTGCTTCAGTAAAATTCAAAGTTATCAATGATCTGGAAATTAATTAATGTTTTGCACTCCTATCTCTGAGAGAATGTGCAATGCAGCAGGTCATCTCACAGATTTTTCTGGATTGCAAAATATCTCCTTACTGTCTCCCATGTTCCTTTAAAGAACAACACTGTGGGATCAGACAACAGTTTTTATCATCATTATGCATTATTTGCATTACAGTAGTGTCTAGAAGCCCCCGTGTACACACAGCGAGAGACAGTTCTCTCCACAGTTTGTGCTCTAAACAGAAAGGCAGACAAAGGGTGGTGGGAAATGATGCAACCTACAAGAAGATTAGAAAACTGAGGCAAAGAGAGATTAAACAGACCTCTTCTTAGAAGGGAACCACAGAACACCCTGCGTCACAGTTGCCAACTTTCGCGCGGAAAATAAGCACCCTGACTTTCACAATAAGCCAAAAATCAAGCTAATCCCATTTGAAAACAAGGCCAAAACAAGCCAATCCCTAAGAACCCCAAACACGCTATGTGACTAGATCCTCCCAGCGTGCAATCTGGGACTGTGGTGGGTCTGCTGTGCACCCCTGACTCTCTCTCCCCCTTGCCCCTGATTGTCCTCCCTTGCCGGGAGCTGATTTAAAAAAAAAAAAAGCTACAAGCCTAAAACTAGTCAACAAGCAACTCACAGGCCAATTAAGCCAAAAATAAGCCCAATTTCTGTGTTTTTTTCACAGGTCTGGCATATCTGCCCTTCATATGTGTAGAAAGAAAGCAAAATGATAGGTGGACAATATGAGGAGATGGAGGATGGCAAAACTATAGCCATTTTTGTGGTGTTGTGCTGCACAGGTACAGATTCATGCCACATCAGGGAAAAGAATAATTATACTGCCATTTGCATGGCTGAATATTTACATTATACACATTCAGATATATGTATCTGCATTCAGCTAAATTAAATGATTGCATATTCAAATTAGCACACATACTGTATTCAAATAAATGCAGAAGTGTTAATCGGAATGTGCAGTCATATCAAGTCTCCATTTTTCATTCCTGATTTGGAAGCAGTGGTGTCTCTGCAATCAGTTACCTTGTTGGAATTGTGGTGTACATCATCAAGTCATGTGGCTTGTTCTCTGAGAGATCTTTACTTACTGAGTTCTACAACAAACTCTGTAAAGTCCTGTGCACTTCCTAAATGTCTGTCTAGGCATTTCTAATCTGCCCAATAGCACTGTAGTTAGTTGCCAAATTGTCTATACTGCAAATGCTATCAACTTTGAGGAACACCACACTTTGCATAATGTGGAACAACTAAACACTAAAATCCAAACGCTTTCAAAAATTTAAAACTGTGCAAAGATAGGCCCTGATCCTGCAATATGCATTGTGTGGGCACCCGTCTGCACCCAACATCTTCACTAGGGCTCCATACAGAGGTAAGGATCTGTCCATGTGGAGCAGCTTGCAGGAAGATGGTCTTTGGACCACATTTTGAAATCCCAGGCCCTGACTCAACTTCCTGACTCAAGTCAGTGCTCAGATGGCCTACATGGTAGAAATGGGAACTAAAAGTATAGTCTCATTCCCTGCTTCTGAGACTCTTCCTAAATTAAGGGAATATTTACACCCTCCACTTTGCCTCCAGAGCTCCAGCATAGGTTAAATGGGGGTGGAAGAGAGAGAATCTTGGGAATGAGAAGGACCACAACCCAAGCAGGGTGGGTTGTAGGGAGAAGCTGATTGTGCTCCTAGAGCTGTACGCTTCTGCATAGGCACGGGGGAAAAGAAAGGAGCCTTTCATCTTTGGAAACCCCACTCCTTACCCTCCTGGAGGTGCAGCAGTTGAAGTTGTACCTTGCTGGTGCTGGCAGCTGCTACATATTCCCTCCGTCTCACCTCTAAGCATATATCTGTGGGCCGAAGGAAGGAATCTGAGAGGAATCAAACAAAAGCCATTAATAAAAGTGAGGAACACCTCCAGAAGCCACCACTAGGGAAGAACATGTACAGAGAAGAAGCCAGTACCTTAGGAGACTGAAGTCTTGTTCTCCCCATTCCCTTGACAGTTTTGGAGCGATGGGTCATCAATGGTTTCCCACGCCTTGACCATACATGGAACTTGCTGCACTTCTCATGGATTCTGAGCCTCCTCTACACCCATACTAGAAACTGGAAAGAGAGCAGAATAAATGCTCCCTTGCCCAGGCAAAGTCTCGGCAAAAAATGGGAATCTGCCTGTCTGATCAGGAGTTACTGCAAAAGTTATAGTGCTCAGTTCAACCCTTTTGGCACTGTGGGTGTTAGTTGCAGTGGGATCAGCTGTGTCCCATCTTCCAGGTGCCTTGGCCACATCTGCTCCGCAGCTGTTGGCTATGGGCCACCATTGCAATCTCACTCCAGACAGGTTTTCTGCAACCAGTTTGTCAGTTGCAGCAGTGAAAGCCAGTGTAACTCAGGGCTGAATCAAGCCCATGGTCAGGGATGGCATTAGACTTGCTGGGGCCCAGGGCAGAAACTAAGGAGTGGCCCCCACCCTGCCTCCCTTACCTGCCCACACTGGATTTCTGCAACATTTCTGAAGCTGAAGCCCGAGCCCTACTGCATGGGGACTCTGTGGTGTGGGGCCCTGGGCAACTGCCCTGCTTGCAACCCTTGAATGCCAGCCCTGCCCATGGTGTAGATACAAATATGTTTAACATCTGCCATTCCTTAACATGGCTGCAAAGCTCTGCAGAGGGGGCAGGACAGGGTTTCTTAAACAAAATTTGAAAGTCAATTTCCTCCCAGCCCTCCTCTTTCTTTCCTTTTCTCTCCCTATCTCCCCCCAAGAAATAACAAACATGTTACCTGTATTTAAATTCAGGGGGAAATTGTATGGTCTAGCATCCTGAAATGTAAAGAGCAAAACAGGGAGAGAACCACAGCAGTGACACATCCAGCCTTGCTGTGTAGCATGATGTGGTGACTGACTACCTATTATTTTATGAGATTTTATCTTGTCTTCTTTTATCTGTACTATGTTTTCTGATTTCATAAATTTAGTGAGGCCCTTAGAACACAATAGTGGATAAGAACCACAAAGCAGATAAGCACCATAAAAATAAAATGTATTATTATTGTGCTAGAAGATGACTGCATTATATAATGAAAATGCAAAAACTGCCATGTCATCATTATAAGTGCCTTTGCCAGAAGTCTGTGGTTACTCCCATTTTAAAGTACTTACTCATTATTCTAATGAAACTATAAAGCAACAGTGATTTAAGTCATAGTAATGCGATGTTGATGTTAATACACAGGCACTTTAGATACACTATACTAATGTAACACACAAATAATCCACAAGTTTAAGCACTAATATTTATTTAACATATGTAAGTTACCCTGATTTATTTTCTAAATTGAATTTAAAACTATTTAATACCCATACAATTACTCTTTCTGAGACACAACTGACAAAGATAATAATAAGGGGCAAGTCACACACAGCCCTGGTAAAACTCACTCTATAGGGTGCTTATCAGGCTGCTGTATTTGGGTCCCAATACACTAGGCTTGTGTGCTGTTAAGCTTCCCAGGGCCTGTTCCTGAAAGGTGCTGAATACCCTTAGCTCCCATCAGCCACATTAGAAGTTGAGCACCTTGCAGCAATGGGTCCTTATTTGTTTCTCCTTAAAAATATAAGTATGGACTTTTGGGAAAGTCATAAGACTTTACTGTTTTACAGTCAATGATATATTCAGTGACAGTGTAAGTCCCAACAGAAGCACAGCATCCTGGGGACATGACAGTGCTATACAAATGTTATTTAATATTCCAACTTCACTGGCAAACTAGGACTTAAAATGAAGATTACTTATCTTCTAGTAACTGGAGTTCTTTGAAATTTGGATCCCTATGAGTATTCACTGTGGGTGCCCAGGCACTCTGTGCCCACAGGACCAGAAATGGTTCAATAGCAATGTCCATTAGTCTATGCCTGCACCCTTTGGCTGCATCCAAAGGCATAAGGGGTGATACAGACTGGCTGCCTCTTCAGGGATGAAAATAGGATGGAACCTCAAAGATTCTTTATCTCTGTGAAGGACTTTATATGGAGGATCTGCCATAAGGGCCCTAAGTTCTCCTACTCTGCTAGTGGAGATAATCACCATCAGGAAAGCAACCTTCATAGATAGGTGTAAAAGGGAACAAGAGTCTGAGGGCCCAAATGGTGGGCTCATAAGTGCGGATAGGACAAGGTTCAGTTCCCAGGGAGGAGCAGATTTAGATGTCAGAAAGAATGTCCTTAAAATACTCTTTAGGGACTTCACAGTAGGGGGATGGGCAAACAATGAGCAGTTGTCCACCAGAGGATGGAAGGCATTAATAGCTGTCAAATAAACCCTTAGGCAACTGATAGACAGGCCAGCCATATTCTACGAGAGAAGACATTCTGGGATGGGAGGAATTCCTGACACCACTGGGAAAATCACCTCCATTTGGTGGCATAGCACTTCCTTGTAGAGGGTCTCCTGATATTGTTAAGGAGGGACTTGACATCCTATGAATAGGCTCTCTCTGTGCTCATTGTCCATCCAAAAACCATGCGACCAAATGAAGGAAAGCTGGGTTGGAATGGTCCATCCTGTTCTCATTCTGAGATAGTAGGTCTGGGAATGGTTGTAGGTGAATGCAAGGTCAGGAGGCACAATTGTCCTGGGCACCGGGGAGCTAACAGGATCACTATGGTGCTGTCCAGTTTGATTTTCCCAGGGTAGGAGGAGGATAGGAGGGAAGGGTACATCAGTGGGTCTGACCAGTGTACCAGGAAGGCGACCCCTTTGAGTTGAGGCTTTGGGTGGCTCTGGAGCAATATGTCAGGCAATTCTTGTTCCCCTGTATTGTGAAAAGTCCCAGAATGGGACAGCCCATTAATGAAAGAGGTTCTGCACTAGCAGTGGGTGGAGCTCCCACTCAAGATCCCTGTGAAAATGCCTGCTTAGGCTCTTCCACTAAGGAGTTCATTACATCCAAAATATGTACTGCCGAAAGGGTAATCTGGTGCCAGATGCACCAGTTCCAGAGCTGGACTGCCTGTCTTCAGAGTGGGGCAGATCTCGCTCCTCCCTGTTTGCTTATCTAATAGACAGTGGTCATATTGTCAGTTTGGACCTGGACATGCATGGATTGAATAAGTTTTGTATGCCTTGTGAACTGCCTGAAGCACAAGAAGATTCATATGTAGCCTGGACTCAGTGTCTGGTTATCTAGGTGCACTCCCCACCACAATAGGGAGACATCCATGATGAGTGTTTTTGTATATGATGTTGGAATAAAGGGGATCCCAAAACATACATTGCCCCTGGCCTCCCAGCTGAGTGACATCAGCATGTTCTGGGGGAGTGAGAACTTCTTGTCCAAGGACCCCTGCTTGGAACGTAGACTATCCTCAGCTAGACCTGGAAGCACCATAGATGCAGCCTTGTGAAAGGGGTGACATAGGTGCATGCAGCCATGTGGTCTAGCAGGACCAGGCCATCATCTGAGGGCTGAGGGTGATGTGGTCACTCGTTGTGAGAAATTGATCTTGAGGTAAGTAGGTCCTTGCCATGATCACTCCAATAAACTCTATAACTTGTGTGGAATTTGAAGTGGACTTTTCTGAATTTATCTGAAGTCTCTAAGCATGAAATAGTATGAGCGCAGAGGTGATTGCTGCTTGTACTTGCCCATACAAATGACCCGTTAGCAGTCAGTCATCTAAATAGGAAAATACTGGGCTGCCTTGTCTGCAGGGGTGCACAGTCAACACTGGGAGGACCATTGTAAAAACCCTCAGGGCTGTCGAGAAACCAAAGGGCAACACACTGTATTGAAATTGTTCTAGGCCACAGCAAAGCTGAATAATTTCCGGTGAGCTGGGTGAATGTCCTAATGTCCTTCAGATTGAGTTCCACAAACCTGTCACCTTCATTTAGAGATTATCAAGGCCAGGGTGGTCATCCTGAATGATCTATATATATATTATATAAGGTCCAAGATGAGTCTCTAGCCCCCTCTTCTTTTGTGGTATGAGGAAGAATCTTGTGTAAAACCCCTTCCATTTGTCAGGAGGGGGCACAGGCTTTACTGCCCCCAGTTGGAGTAGGGAGTTTGCCTCCAGTTTGAGAATCTTCTTGTGACAGGGGTCCCTGAAAAGGGACAGGGAGGGGAGTTTTGATAGGGAGGCAGGCAGGAACGTGAGCATGTAGCTGATTGAGATGATATGCAAGACTCTGACATAATAAGGTGCCACACTGGGAGGAAACAGGCCATGGGGCCCCCAAAGAGTTCGGGGTAACAGGTGGTATGGAGACAGGCTGACAAGCATCCAAGCAAAATGCCTTCTTGGTAGGTGACTGGGACTGAAGTGGGGGCAGTGGTGCAGCATACTTGCCATGCTGGACACTCTGTCATTTTCTAGGGGGCTCATAAGTCTTTTGGTGGAAAAAAGACTGAGATGGTGGGCTGGTATCTAAGAGTAGGTGACCTGGAATATTTCTTACGGGGTGCCAGGGTATACATCCCCAAAGAGCAGAGGGTAGCACAAGGGTCCTTGAGAGTGTGCAATGACTCATTTGTCCTCTCTCTACAAATATTTTTACTCTTGAAGGGGAGTTCCTCTACTGTCCCCTGGACTTCCTTGGGGAACCCCAAGGCCTGCAGCCCTGAAACCTGTCTCACAATCAGTGAGGTGGCCATGGAGCATGACATCATGCATCAAGAGATGCTTGGAGGGATGATCTTGTGACCAGTTTTCCCTCATCCAAGATGGCCTGGAATTGGGGCCTACATTCCTGAGGCAACTTATTAGCAAATTCCAACAGCTTGTTGTAGTTCATGAAGTCTTACGTGGACCTCAGTGACTGGTAATTCACCATGTGGATGGGTAGGGTAGCTGATGAAAAGTTCTTTCTGTTGAAGAGATCTAGTCTCTTGGTGTCTTTGTCTGAAAAGGTAGACTAGGGCTGGGACAACCTGCTTCACTCCATGACCACTTGTACCAGTTGGAATTAGGGTCGTAAAAGAAATATTCCACTCCCTTGGGGGAAACAAAGTATTTCTTCTGGCTCCACTTCAGGATCCAGGGACAACATAAGAGCATAAGAACGGCCATACTGGGTCAGACCAAAGGTCCATCAAGCCCAGTATCCTGTCCTCTAACAGTGGCCAATGGCAGGTGTCCCAAAGGGAATGAACAGACAGATTATCATCAAATGATCCATGCCCCACAAGTGCCATGTGTGTGCCGAATTGCTTTAGTGGGCTGCAGTATGGCCTAGTTGATGTGGAGTTTGTGGCTAGGATCCTGAACCTACTCTAGTGGTATCTGAAGAGATTCAGTGATCCTTCCCAGGAGGTCCTGGTACTCCCTGTAATTATCTAGTGACGAGGAAGAGGCTGGTGTCACTGCCTCATCTGGGGAGGATGATGAAAACATTGCCAGTGGATTTGATGGTACCAGCTGTTCCTCCTCAACCAAGTGCTCCTGTGAGGACTCTGGTTCCGCTCTGGGAAGGGACCATTGTTGAGAATGATGTGCAGGGTCTTTGTATTCTGGTGCCTGAAAGTACAGTTCCACAGGCTCCAATAAGATTGATGAACAGGAGGTGGGCCTCATGGGTCTCTTGGCCAATAGTGCACATTGTGAGGGCTGACAGCTCCTAGCCTGGCTGTCAGGCGGGGCTGTCAGTATGAAGTCGGTTTTGTCAGATGAGTAGGAGTTATCAGGCTCTAGTGGTGGAGCCAGTGCATCCTGCCCTGAACAGGTGCTGGAGCCTCTACCTCACAGCTGAAGCTCAGAACCAGCAAATGCCATGTTGATTGTGTCCGGACATCTCTCAGTAGAATCGGGTTAGAGATGATCAGAGAGTCCTGATCCATGACAATTGCCAGATCTTCGAGGAGAGCATATAGAGGTCTCAGCAGAGCGCAACCATAGTGCCATCTTGGAAGTGGTGGATTTCTGCTGGATTGGTGTTGCTGTTGCAGAGGCAGAACTGTCCTCCTGTCTCTGGGCAGTGTTGGGGTTGGTCCCACCCATTCAGTGCACCGTTTTGGAATGGTAGCTGTTTCAGTACCGTCAATACCGACCTCTGCTCCATGAGCTCTGGAGGCATGCATTCCAGGCCACAGAGTCTCAGGCAATGCCAGAGGAACCCTCTTTTGGAGGATCTGTGGGGTGATATATTCCTTTTCTTGTAAGTGTGTTTACCCCTGACATCTTCATGCCTCCATTTAGTAGACTCCTTGTGCCTGCTGGAGGATTCCAAGCTGGAGGGCTCATATGATGGAGGGGTGCTGCATGGAAACTAAGATAGCATAGATAGGGAGCTGGAGGGCCTTGGGTCTAAATGGGGCCTCATGGAGAGCTCCATAAAGTGTCTACAGATTCTGAATTCCTGGTACAAGGGTGAAAAGGAGCAGCAGCAGCCGCCACACCTTGAGGGGATGTGTGCCTCCCAGAGACAGTATAGGCAGCTCTCATGTGGGTCACTCACTGGGAAGACCCGGGGACAGGATAGGCAGGATACGAAAACTAGAACTGTGGGCATAATAGATGTCCCAAGTGGTGGGGGAACGAAGGGTAGAGGAACCCCCGAACCCTAATCTAGCTAATTAATTCTATGGCTATCTAAATATCTAACAAACTATTTACAGTTTATCTACCTAACTGAAGATCAAGGCCATGGACACCATAGAAGGGATCCATCCTGGTTCATGAGTAGAGAAACTGAGAGATGGTCAGTCAGTGTTGCCCCTTATGCCCTTGGTTGGGAGTACAAGGAGGCAAAGGATGCAGGTCTGGACCAATGGACCTGCAGTTGATGAATTTCTGATCCCAGGCACACAGAGTGCATGCAGACCCACAGTGAATATCCATAGGGACCAGTACTCAAAGAAGAACTGCCTAATAGCTGATGCAAAAGAAACTGTTTTAGAACTGTGTGTTTCTCGGCCATATATTATGAGTTTCTTGCTTACCACTATTATCTCAAATTAAGGTTTCTTATGTTAGTTACCTAATTTTAAAAAGTCAGTTGGGTTACACTGCTTATAATACCTATAAGACTTGAGATATCAAGGTACTGATATCTATTACTTCTTAAGTCTTATAGCTGATGTAAGAATGAATAGATTAACAATTTTAAATAGCTAGACAGTGGGGGAGGAGATGAATAACTAGATCAAACAGTTAATTAAAACTGGTTTTGGACAAATGAAACCTTTCATAGAAAAAGTTTTAATTTTTAAATAATTTAATATACTATTGGGATCATAACTCCATTCTTCACAGGCTCAGAAAAAGCAGATCATTTTCAAATAAAAAATCACTACTAAAACATCACAGCTTTCAAGAATTGAAATATAATTTATTTTATATAAGATAAATGAAACTATTTGATCTTGTTGGCCTAAATATAATTAAATCTCTCAGTTAAAAGGTATCATCTTTTCATACTAGATTTACCCTCCACAAGATAAGTAGGATTACAAAGAAATGTTGTGGCAAAAATCAGGTGTTTTTTTTCCTGTTTTCTTCTTTTTTAAATTTGCAAATCAATGTTGTAAAATGCACTGGAAGAAGCGGACATACCCACATGCTGAAAGACATGCTAGGCTCTGATCAACAGAGTCTGAGTTATGATGTCATTCAGAGATATTTTCATTGTAGTATTGACCACTTCCTTTTACGCTTACATTCAATTTTGTTAAAAAATTGAACCGGACTCACTAAATGGTATGTGGGATATTGCCCCACTCACAGGAAAAAAATTTTCTCCCAATTCTAAGTCACAAATGCTTACTGAACACATGAAAGTCTTTTATGCTCAGGCAATTGTTCTACTGCCCCAGACGGCATAGTGCACCTCAGTGCATTCTAGTGAAGTGGTCCTCTAGTGTATGGTCCTAACCAGGAAGGTGGGCGTGTCCAAGGAAGCCTGGGGATGTGTTAATTCAGTACATCCCCAGAGCAGTTTCTGCCAGCAAGACTCACAGGCAGCTGGCAGTGCAAATGTAAGCCCCTTTCATGATGATCTCTTAGGTGGTTTACACAAATATCAGCTGTCCTCTGCCTAGGGGTGAATCTTCCTAGGGATAGTGGTTCCCACCAGCATAGGCTTGTGCAATTTGCACACACCCACACCTTGGGCCAACAGGGGTGACTAACACTCCTTATGCTGGCCAGCTATTCACTGACATATGTGAGTTATCTGTTTAAGCCATTTAAAGACCTAGGATTTTGCAAGGGAGGAGAAGAATGCTTGGTATACAAATTATCATGCAAATTTCATTAGTATGTGAGTATGAATAATAACGGAGAAGCCATGCTGGTTTGAACTAAATAAGTCTTATAAATAAACATTTGAAAAAAATATATTTTTGTCAGGAAAAGATTGGAAAACTGCCAACTTTTATTTTTTTTCAGCTTGTCTGCTTAACAAAAATGTATTTTTCTAAACTTAATCTCCTGCCATATATTTCTAGAAATATGCTTCTCTTTTTGTTTATTTCTACAAGCTCTTCTCCACACCCTGGGTGGCTTAGATCAAAGTACTCTGAGGTCTCCGCTGGTGGTATCTCCAGAACTCCTGACACCCTGCTGAGTTTAGAAGAATTTAAAGAAATAGTGACAACCTGGAAAAAAAATCACTGTTCTGTCTGATAAATTTGTACCTATTCTTTTTATTTGTGCCACATTAACTTTGTGCTTTTGACAACACTTTAAATATAATCAGTTTCACTGTTTCTCTGTATTGTCAATTAGCAAGGGAGAAACAGATTATATGAAAAGACTCTAATAAATACCAACAGCTGGAGAGAAAACCTGTTGCAAAATTAAAGGAATTAAAAATCAAAACAGGACACAGTGATATTTACAGCATCCTCTTAAATGACCAACACCCTATTGGAGGGGCACTGAAACAGCAAATCCAATGCTACTCTATATCCTGTATGCTCAGATGCCACTAGGATTCACAAGAGAGACAAACTAGCTCTCCCATCACCAGTGGAGTCCAAGGAATAATCCCTCCACCATCATTGCCAGTATTTCAACATTTTTTTCAGTACACATCTCCAGTGTTGGCTCTGTGATTATTTATGGATTTAAGAGGTTTTTGGTTTTTTTTAAAAAAAAGATTGAACACATACACAAAACAAGTTTCCTCCAAGATAGTTCCAGGGAAAAAAAAGTTTGTTTCTCAGGTTCTAGTCACAGCAAAGGTGTGGATTCTGATAAATAGTATGGAGGAAAGGGTAGAAAGAAGAAAATGCACATACTGGGTAATAGAAGAAGGAAAACCTTTTATAATGACAGGTGGGCATCCACAATAATAAACATAGAATAACAAAGTAAACATTAGTTCATACTGTGAGCTCAGTCTTACCTCCACTGAAGTCCAGGAGAGCCAAGATTTTCAAAAGTGATGAGTGATTTTGGGTGCCTCCATTTTTGGAGGTGCCTCGAGGAGATCTGATTTTTCAGAAAGTGCTAAGCACTCACCCTGTGAAAATCAAGCCCGTCAAGACATCTCAAGTTGGGCACTTTAAAATATAATGATTTGGTGCGCCTCAATTTGAAGACGCCCAGCTTGAGAAGTCTCAAAGGAACTTGATTTTCACAGGGTGGGCGCTCAGCACTTTCTGAAAAATCTGACCTCCTAAAGGTATCTCATGTTGGATAGCCAAAAATGGAGGCACTCAGAATCACTAGTTACATTTGAAAATTCTGGCCAAGAGTTTCTACTTTTGATTCCAGTGAGAGCAAGAACTGATGCTGTCTATACAGCGTTTGCAGTATTTATAGATTTTAGGGCTTGTCTACATGGAGAAGACTATGGTGAGAATTTAAAGCTCACTAGTTACTTTGCACTAACTCCCCGCATGGACACTCTCACTTTACATTAAGAGTCCCTTTGTGTGCTTTAGTTTAATACATAAGCTGAGCAGCACAAAGGCACTCTTAGTGAGGAGTAAGAATGTTGACTTGTGGAGTTAATGCAGAGTAGCTAGTGGGCAGTAGCTACTTTGGGGGTTTTCGCCATATAGACATGCCCTAAGATGCATCAAAATAATCAAATGAGAATGCAGCTTATGGTATGTAACTGTGATGGATCTCCAAAACCCTCTCTGCACTGAACATCCCCTTCCCCCAGCTAAGCAGAGACTACATCTCCTATCAGCCCTCTCCCCATTGCACTTCCTCTTCCCCGGCCAGGTAAGGGGGAAGCTCCTACTGAACCAGAAAGGGCCGGGCTCTGTTTGGGAGTGGGGGCAGCATGGTAGGAGGGTCCAGGAGCTACAGGGAAACTCCAGAAACTGTGGAAAGAGCAGAATGTGAAACAGGCTGTGAGTGCTAGACATCGCAGCTGGGTCCAGGGTTGTGTGGGATTTATGGGGGAGAGCAGTGGCTGAGCAGGGAACCAGTACAAAGGGACCAAATGGGAGGCATCAGCTGAGCCTGGCTTGGAAACCCGCAAATGCTTATTTGCTTGAATAGAGACTGGACTGGAGAGAGCACTCCAGGCAGTAAGACTGAAGAGCCCTGACTCTCAACCAGACTACCCCAGAGACCCAAACAGGAACTGCTCTTGCTCACTGTAACTATTCAGACCTCTGTACCTACGGCATTTACAGTCTTTCCTCTTTGCTACCAGCACTAGTGAAAACCCTTCCCTTAGCCATGTGTGAGTGCTTATTGGAACCTACCATGGCTAGTGCCTACAAGACCTAGCTCCTGAAGCAACTACAGTGCTTGTCTCTAAGACATGGTACACCTGGTATGCTAATGGCTCCACAGGAGTTTGGGGTGCAGAGTAACTCCAAGAATTACAGAACTTTAAGCAGAGACACAACATGGGTGAGATAACATGCTTCACTGGACCAACTTCAACACCGCAAACAACAATGGAAGATACTGAATTTTGCCACCTCAACAACATAGCAAATAAACTTTATGTAGACTAACATACCAATCTGAAGCCTTAAAAACAACCTATCCTTCAACAAGGGAGCATCTTTTGTCAGAAAAACTCCATGTTATTCAATGGATCTCAGGCTGTAGAGCAGAAAGTCTCCCACCACATAGAAGAAACAACATAAGGTTCCAGGACCATGAAAGATGAACTTTTGTGCCTCAATTGAGATTAGTTTCACATCCCTCCATTATCCCCAGTCTTCCTATGGTGTAACTGCTAGACCACACATCCTTCCCAGAGACATTCTTACTTCAGTTTGGGGCTGATGAGCATGTGTGGGGTGCATTGTGAGAGAAAGGAAAGGACAAAGTCTGAGTGTATAAATTTGTGTAGATGCAGCAGCTGTAGAGCATTCTGATACCCTGGGGGAAATCCTTCAGAGGGAATGGCATAGTCCAGCATTTTGGGTGAGTTTTTAATTTCTGGAGTTTACAGAGGCAACTGTTTCTTGCTGTGCTTGACATATGACCTTTCATAACCAATGAAACAAGTTTCCTGGAGGATTGATTGTTGCGTCCTTCTCTATTCTTGATGCCAAATGTGATGTGTATTCAAGTGTTACACAATACCTTTCCCTTAACATTAACACACCGATATAAAAGGACGTTCCTCACAGCTCTCTGAAGCTAAGGGCTAAAAAGGAAAGAAGAACAGCCTGATCCTGCAATACCTCATTTACATAACTAGTTCTTACTTACGTGAATAGTCCATTTGAAGTCTGGGCTACTTACATGAGTAAGGGATTTGTAGGATTGGGCCCTGACAGAGGAAAAGGTTGGGAAGGGCTGAACCAGAAGTGGAGATGGAAGAGGCAGAGGGCGGGGGGTGGGGGGGCAGAATTGGAAAAGAATTGTGTGTGGCTATTAGCTGGGACAAAGGAACAGAGACGGTGAAGGAGGGAAAAGAGACACTGTGCCTGTTCTTGTGTTACATTGCTCCTGCCATTTCTGCCTTGCACCCAGTCTTGCCTCTGTCCTGCTCCCACCTTGAACTCTTCGTTGCCTGCTACCCTGCTTGCTCCAATTCCTTCCCTCCTTGGCTCCAGCTTCTGACAAAAGCCTCCGGCTCTGACCCTAGTCCTTGGTTCATGATGCCTGCTCTGACCACGAGGCTAGACCACCCTTATCCCAGTCAGCTGACACACGCCTGCTTGATGATGGTTCCCTGTTTACAGTTACATTTTGAGATCTATCATTTAATCAGCTTTAATCCATTTATTGTGTGCCAGGTTAATTTTATATCATTCTTGCTTTCAGTCAAAATGGCATGTGGTATCAAGTTAAATGGCTTACAGTAGTCAGAGTACATTACATCAACACCATTACCTTAACAACCAAACATGTAATCTCATCAAGAAAAGATATCAAGTTAGTTTGACAGAATCTATTTTCCATAAACCATGTTGTTTTCCATTAATTACATCACCCTCATTTAATTTTTGATCAATCAAGTCCCATATCAGCCGCTACAATATCTTGCCCAGGATCTGTGTCAGACTGACAGGCCTATAATTAGCCAGATCATCTCATATATCCTTTTTATATATTGGCACAATGTAAGTTTTCTTCCAGTCTTCTGGAACGTCCCAGTGTTCTAAGCCTTTACATAAGGGATATGCAAGGATCCATACCTCTCTAAAAATTCCTTTTGTCTCATGTCTAAAACCTTACATAGGAGCTGGAAAATAGACTCTGACACCTAAATGCCCATTTTTGCTTAGACACAGGATGTGCATACAGTGATGTGACTGTCAGGTTCATTAGGTTAATATATTTTTGTCAACAATATGAATAATAACTGGTCTATGTGTTCTAAATAAGACAAAGAGTCATGTACTGTCCTTGGCAGACCTTTTCAGAGCTGAACTTTTCACTCAGGAAATTGAACTTCCTTTCAGTGTTTTTGCTCTTCTGAACTTTTGCCTTCAGCAACACATTTATGCTGTAGATAAGAGAAAGATGCTGGAAGTTTATGTTAGCCATTTTAGATACATGCGGCTCAGAAACAAGAAATTCCCCAGTCAAGAGATTTGTTTCTGGGTTGTTTTTAATGCAATGCATATCATCTGGAAGGCCACTTTAACTCTAATGTGGTCTTTCACTGGAACTTGTGCTCCAGTGAAAAAACTGGTTAGAACTTTGTGAATTAATAGTGAAAGGCCATGCCAAACCTTAATTAG